>NC_073384.1:61496000-62096000 GCF_028641065.1 Leucoraja erinaceus | reverse complement strand
AGTCGGCAAACACTCTATTGGATTTCTACAGGTTCACAGTCGAGAGCATATTGACTAGTTGCATCACAGCCTGGTTCGGTAAATTGAACATCCAGGATTAAAGGAGATTACAAAATGTTGTGGACACCAACCAGTCCATCATTGGTACTGACCTCTCTACCATTACAGACCTGTTATACTGCTGCATTTCATTGCTTTGTTGTCAGTACTTCTGAAGAAGGGTCTTGACCTGAAACGTCACCCATTCCTTCTCTCCAGGGATGCCCACCACCCTGCTGATTTACTCCAGCATTTTGTGTCTACCTTCTGACAATTATACACTCTTGACTCGTCTTGAATGGTGTTAGGCAGCAGCTCACGCTCAACAAAGCTGCAATAGGAGTCATGAGACATGAGCCTTTCAGTTCATTACAATATAATACAATACAATACAATACAATACAATAATACTTTATTAGCCGTCTGTCATTCAAATAAAAAGGAATGGAACACAAAAAATACATTTTAACATAAACATCCGCCACAGTGACTCCTCCACATTCCTCACTGTGATGGAAGGCAAAAAAAAAAAAATCAATCTCTTTCCTTCGTTGCCCTCGAGCCTTCCGTTGACGGGACGATCTGGACTCCCGTAGCCGACAGTGTTTGGGCCCTCCACATCGGGACGATCAGTTCCCGAATCGGGGGGATGTCAGCTCCCCCATGCTGGGCGATCGGATCCCAGGTTGGAGCTTGTCGAACCTCTGCGTCGTTGGAGCTCCTGACTTGGCCTCTCCCAATGTTAATCCTGGCTGAAATCGAGCAGCCATAGTACCCACACTTTAATAAGGACTTGTGTATTGCTAGGCCATTTTGGTCAAGTCTGTTGTGCTCTGTAGAAATGGGACAAACTTCTGAATGGTGCCAGCAAGTCTGGGGCCCAGATCAGTTTGCTTAGTCAGTTGACAGTTGGATGAGATTTCTGCAGAGGACATCATAGGAAATGTAAAATGCATGAGGTTAATTGGTTCTTTGCAAGAGCCTTGTATATATTGTAAATACTGTTGCGAGACAGTTACCCTGTTAAGTGTTGATTGGTTGAAATGTTAAGCCCGGTCTGGTTTGTTTGAATCCCAGGGTAAATGTTGCATTATTCAAGGTTCTGTTAGCCTCTTCTGGAAGCTTCACCTCGAACAATGTAAGAAGGTTCTGAAATCGGCCTGTGTAACTGTCAGTAATGTATTATTGTAATTTGTTATACTGGATTGGATTGTAAATATAGGTTTGGGGACCTATAAATGGCTGCCCCCCGAGGTCCGTTGTCGATCTTCTGGAAGGGCGCTTGTGACTGCGTGACCTTTTGGAGTGTTTCTGCTTGCACGAGACTAAAGGGCTTGGCCAGGCAGATACAAGGATCGAACCTGCAGTGGTTTAGGTATCGTATAGGGTGATTTGTTGTGCTTTCTAAAACTAAAGTTTAGTTGTTCCAGTGCTTGAATCAGTGTTTTATTGACTGACCTAGATTGGGGGGGAGCTTAGAAAGAGCTTAGTTACAATGTGACTGCGAGCTCGTGATGTAAAGTCCGCAGGGTTGGAGGGTTCCCAGGCAAGGGATTGTCTCTGATGTAAAGTCCACGCCCCGCGGTGGGGCTCAGATGGAGTTGTTCAACAGGGCAAACAATGTTGTGTAACAGAGGCTGCATGAAAGTGTTCCTGCTCAAAAGCAAAGTCATGCAAAACATGTCAGGAATCTGACTAATATAGTTGTTCCAGTCTATGAATCAGTGGTTTATTGACTGACCTAGACTGGGGGGAAGTTTAGAAAGAGCTTATTTTCATTGGGAGCTCGTCTGGGATCTCAATGGACTCCCCAAACACAAGCTAGCGATTAAGGGTGTTGAGCTGTTCCCGATCGCGAGTGCAAAAATCGGCGACTCGGTGCGTTTTTTTAATTGATTTTCGTCACTTCGCTAGTCGGAGCAGATCGATCATTCGTGGGCTTGGGAAAGGGTCTCAACAAGCACTGAGGGTGTTAGTGCCTTTTGGGTTAGAGGCCCTACTGGGTTAGAGGCCCATAACATAACATCAGGCTTGGGTTAAAGGGCCTTTCCTCTGGGTTCAAGGCCTGTGAAACTATTGGTCGAGGTTAGTAGCTACAGCTGCTGCTGAGACCAATCTAGGGTTGGGTCAAATGCACGCAAAACTTGGGTTAGAGGCCCACCGCAGAATTGGATATCTGATAGACGGGATATTAATAGACAAAACTGGGTCCATGCGGTGCTAAGCGGCAAAATACTGCGTCGTTGCTGGGGGTGCGGATTGAAATTGCGCTCTAAAAATCGGCATCGACTGTCAGCGTGAAGAGACTCCACGCTGACTCCCGATATTTAGCAGGTATGAAGGGTAGCCCTTTGCAAAAGTGAACCTAGAACAAAGGTTCAAGTCTCCGTCTGTGCGAGATATCTGGATCCGTGTAAAACGGAGGACGGAATCTCAAAAGATATCGGGAATTCAGTGATTAGAGTATAATTTGGTCAAAAATACTTTAATCAATCTGAAGATTTCCTAAAGACGTTCCATACAAATTTTGAATTTGAACGCGTGGAAAATTTTCAATTGGATAGAATAGCGAACTGAAAATTCTCCAATTCAAATTTAATAATATTCATAATCTCATATTGAGGTGCTGGTTAATTCCGAGTGTATAGATCTTTCTTTCCAAGTTAACGTGTATAAATACTTTGCAAAGACTTGCCTCCTACAAGGCGAAATCAGGAGGTAGCTCGAATGTCGGCGTAGCATCACTCACTGATGAGCTCAATGCGTTTTACGCACGCTTTGATAGGGAGAACAGTGATGTGCCTTCTCGAGCCCCCATTCACTGTGATGGTATTTCAGTTACAGTCACAGAGGCCGCCGTCAGAAGATCCTTCAGAGGGGTGAACCCTCGAACAGCACATGGGCCTGATGGTATACCCGGTCGTGTTCTAAAAACCTGTGCGGACCAACAGGCTGGAGTTTTTACGGACATTTTCAACCTCTCACTTCTGAGGTCTGAGGTCCCCACCTGCTTTAAAAGGGCATCAATTATACCGGTGCCCAAGAAGAGCAAGGTGATGTGCCTCAATGACTATCGAACAGTGGCACTAACGTTGGTGGTGATGAAGTGCTTTGAGAGGTTGATCATGGCGCAAATCAACTCCTACCTCGACAAAAAGCTGGACTGAAACTTGAGTTCAGGACTGGATGAATAATTACACCTTATAATCTACCTATCTCCAATACTTTGTTATTGGTAATCTCCTTTGTTTTTACCCTTTCCTCTCTGTTAGTTTATATATTTTTATCTCTTATTTCTCTATTCCTCTACAGCTCTATCTTTCAAATATTTAAAAATAAAAAAATAGAAGCTTTGTATGTATGTAATTGGTAAAACAAATCATGTTTTGCTATTATATGTATATGCTTCTAATAAAAATATTTTAAAAAACCAAAAAAAAACCCTGGACCCACTGCAGTTCGCTTACCGCCACAACAGATCAACGGTGGATGCAATCTCGCTGGCCCTCCACTCCGCTCTGAACCACTTGGACAACAAAAACTCATATGTCAGGCTGTTATTCATTGATTACAGCTCGGCATTTAATACAATCATCCCCTTCAAGCTGGTTACCAAACTCGCAGAACTGGGTCTCTGCGCATCTCTCTGCAACTGGATCATCGACTTCCTCATTCACAGACCACAGACCGTTCGAATTGGTGGAAAGGTGTCTGCCTCGATAACAATCAGCACGGGAGTACCTCAAGGCTGCATGCACAGCCCCCTGCTGCACTCACTCTATACCCATGACTGCGTAGCTGATCATAGTGCGAACTCCATCATCAAGTTTGCTGACGACACCACTGTTGTGGGATGTATCACTGATAGGGATGAGTCAGAGTATAGAAGAGAGATTGACTGTCTGACCAAATGGTGCCAGCACAATAACCTGGCCCTCAGCACCAGCAAAACCAAGCAACTGACTGTGGACTTTGGAAGAGGTAGTATAGGGACCCATAGTCCCATTTATATCAATGGGTCGATGGTGGAAATGGTCGAGAGCTTCAAATTCCTGGGCGTGCACATCTCTGAAGATCTCTCCTGGTCCGAGAAATCACTGATGCAATCATAAGCACATCAGCGCCTCTATTTCCTGAGAAGATTACGGAGAGTCGGTTTGTCAAGGAGGACTCTTTTTAACTTCTACAGGTGCACAGTAGAGAGCATGCTGACCGGTTGCATCGTGGCTTGGTTCAGCAACTTGAGCACCCAGGAATGGAAAAGACTACAAAAAGTAGTAATCACTGCCCAGTCCATCATCAGCTCTGACCTCCCTACCATCGAGGGGATCTATCGCAGTCGCTGCCTCAAAAAGGCTGGCAGCATCACCAAGGACTCACACCATCCTGGACACACACTCATCTCCCTGCTAGGTACAGGAGCCTGAAGATTGCAATGTCCAGGTTCAGAAACAGCTACTTCCCCACAGCCATCAGGCTATTGAACTCAACTCAAACAAAACACTGAACATTAATAGCCCATTATCAGTTTATTTGCACTTTATCAGTTTTATTTATTAATGTGTGTATATATTTATACAATGGCATATGGACACACTGATCTGTTCTGTATTCATGCCTTCGATATTCTGTTATGCTGAAGAACTTCATTGTCCTATCTTGGACACATGACAATAAACTCTCTTGAATCCTTGAATCCTTGTTAATAGTCACAATTTATAAAGTTCAGAAGTCTATTTAGAATTGTGAATTGATTTTGATTTAAAGTGTATATATATTTCCTTCCAGATTAATCTGGGTATAATAAAGTTTTGAAATAGTAGTTTAAAGTGCCTTAAGATTGCCGGCTTTGCATTGTATTTACTGTGTATTGTGTATTGTCTTTGATTTAAATTTTGAAAGTTAGATACACTGTTGTGATATCGGTTTGGATCGGCTGTAGAGATAAATAGATGATCAATACTGTTATTGTAATTGGAGTCCAAATCGTGGGTGATCAACCAGGAGTTCATACCCTCTTTGGTCAACTGTTGATTAGTAGCTGATAGCGAAGAATAATTGAGAGAAGGGAAACTGATTTGTTCATGAAAAGTAACCGGATGAGAAAAAGTACCCCTAAGTCTGAGAACTTAGAGTGGAGGGATAGGTCCACCAATAGAAGTCTGAGTACTTAGTGAGAGGAGAAGTATCTGAAGGGGAAAAGTAGCTAGCGAAGAAGTAGTACTCCTCAGCAGAGTACCCTAGGAAGGGGAAAGTCTTCTGTATCTGAGGGAGAAGTTCACTGGTTGATAACAGCACGACGCGGGATACATATTGTGATTTGCTTTTGGAACTGTTCAGTTAACGAATGTGATATTAGATGAATGCTTGGGGTTTATAAAGGAATGTGGTTGTGCATGATAATCATAGAAGGTGTAGTTTCTTGTCTGTGTACGGTTTTGCTTGCGTGTTTGGAGCTAATTTGCATGTGCATAGATTGTGGTTGTCTTTGGTATAGAAGACAGGCTGCGGGTGCGTGTTTGGTTGCGATTGACTGTGTTTGATTGTTCCCTGAAGCTCCTTGATCTTTAGATGACTGAGGATTGTGGAAATTGAAAGGTTGAAAGTGTGTGGACTTGTGGGAGATAGGAGAAGAATTTGAATAGTAGATTGAAAAGATTGATTGTGCAATTGAGTGAGAGAGGTGTGAAATCGCTACTGCTTTGGAATCGTTAGCCACTGTTCGGCGAGTTTGATAACCTTGGAGATTAAATGGAAGGAGTGAATTATCGAAAAGTTGTGAAAGGCTAAGGAATTTTGTTTCGGGTGTCCGAAGACATGGGAAATAGACTAGACTGAGATATGACAGAAGTTGCTCGGAGGCCATTGCAAATGATATGCAATGATTTCCCACGCAAGGAAGAGCAATTGAGAGACTTGTCAGGAGTGCTAAATAAGAAATTAGGAAGCAAACTATGGCCGTTAGGGGGCATTAAAATAGTGAAAGGATCGAAGTACATAGAACAAATCATTTGGCAGTATAGTAACAGTGAAAGTGCAAAGGAGTTAATAGGATTATGGAAGAAATATTATGAGGAACGAAATGCAAATAAAGAGGTTAAGAGAATGGCAAGTTGGGAAAAATCAATTTCGAAACTCGGAATAGAACTGAGAGAGGGTGAAGTAGATCGACCTACAGGCAGTAGAGATGAAGGGAAGCACGCGGAACAAGAAAGAGGTAGATCTCCTGAAAGGAAACTAGTCCCTGTAAATTTAAAGTTTGGAGATCTGATGGTTAGTGTTGACCTCGAGGGGGAAGAAGATAAATATTTGTTAATGTTAAATGTTAAATATTTGTAAATGTCAAATGTTAAAACAAGTAGAAATGTACAGCTCCCACCATGTTCCTCTTGCGTTCCCCAGGCTTCACTTACACCTTGTATGACACCTTATAACAACTCCTGCAGATTCCAAGTCAGAGCAAACACTACCGATAGCAGCAACTGGGATACCAGAATATTTGACTCCATCCACTTCACCATTAATAGATTGTCCAGTAGTTTACGGTACCAGAAGTAGAACAAAGAGGTTAGCCCCAGTATTTAAAGAGAAGGAGGGTATGATGGATATAGTGCAATCTCCGGAATATTTTTGCGAGCCCCAACCTAGACAAATTAGACGAGTAGCGAGAAAGAGGCATGAATCATTTAGAAAGTATCGGGAACCCCCTAGTGAACGGGAAGACTCGTCTGAGGGGGGGGAAGAGGAGAGGGGGGGAAGGGGAATGGGGAGTGGAGAGGGGGGTGGGGAGTGGAGAGGGGGGGGAAGAGGAGCGAGGGGAAGAGGAGAGGGGGGGGGGGGGAGAGGAGCGAGAGGAGCAGGGGGGAGAGGAGAGGAGGAGGGGAGGGAGAGGGGGGGGGGGAGGGGGGTGAGGAGGGGGGGGGAGGGGGGGGAGGAGAGGGGGGGAGGAGAGGGGGGAGAGGAGAGGGGGGTGAGGAGAGAGGAGGAGGAGGGAGAGGAGAGGAGGGAGGAGGGGAGGGGGAGGAGGGGGGGGAGAGGGTGAGAGGAGGAGAGGGGGGGAGAGGAGAGAGGGGGGGGAGAGGGAGAGAGGGAGAGAGGGAGAGAGGAGAGGGGGGGGAGAGAGGAGAGGGAGGAGAGCTGAGAGGGGGGGAGAGAGGAGAGATGGGGAGAGAGGGGAGGGGAGGGGAGAGAGAGAGGGGGAGAGGAGAGAGACGGGGGGGAGAGAGGAGAGGGGGACAGAGAGGTGGGGGGAGAGAGTGAGAGGGTGGGAGAGAGAGAGGAGAGGAGAGAGAAGGGGAGAGAGAGAGAGGAGGGGGGAGAGAGGAGATGGGGGAGAGAGAGAGAAAGAGAGAGGGATAGGGAGAGAGAGGTGGGGAGAGAGAGGAGGGGAAGAGAGAGAGAGAGTGCCTTTTTACTTCAACCCAAACCCAAACCCAAACAACCATTTGCAGGCAATGCTTTTTTTTACCTCTAACCATATTTTCATTTTCATACCAAATTAAGGGTACTCACAGTGCTGTGGACATTGGTTCAGTGTCATTCAGAGCTTTGATTGAGGCACACCACTTTCAGAGACTGATTGAGGCACACCACTTGCAGAGACTGATTGAGGTACACCACTTCCTGTTTTTATAGTCCCTCCCCCTCCCTCCAGCAGGGGCAGCAGAGAGAATGGGGAATTTTGTAAAAACATTAATATCTCTGTCAATTTCCATTAACGGGAAAAATCCTTGGCACACATGTGGCAGAGGGGGACTCTGAACGAGGTGGCCAAAAATGACGGCCGTAGGTGGCGGCGTTCTCTCGGAAATCGCAGCACAGATGGCCAAAACCGGTCATGAACAGACTTTTAGTAATATAGATTGAAGAACCACAATGCATTTATATCATGCAGACCCCGACACCTATGGGCAACTATACAACAAATAATGACTCCAGCTGAAAACACCTAATTTCTAGCAGCCCTAGGACACCCGACATATGAAGCATTGGCAAACATAATAGCAGATGATGCAAGAGAAGAGGCTGTTTTAATTTAACAAGAATTCTGGAGATAAAACTAAAAAAGGGAGAGGGAGTGGATGAATTTTTAGAACGATTCACAAGATTATACATGGACCAATCAGGTGATTTAAACTATCAAAATAGAGTGAGTTCCCCACGTTATTGTGCCTTCTTATTAAATTGTCTCCCCACCACAGTAGCTGACTGAACTAAGACTGACAACAGGGACTGGTCTGAGAACTGTGCCAGTCAAATGGCCACAGCTGTGAGGCACCATTGGAAGGATAGTAGAAAACAGGAAGATTATCCTGTAACTAGAAGAAAAACAGAATATATGGTTAAAAAGGAGGGACCAAGCTCTCGCTCAGGATCATGGAGTCCTCGAATGTTTTTTTTTTAATTTATTTTTATTAGAAGTACAGTAAATGACAGTAATACACATCACATATATCTTAATACATTTGTTGTACCACTTTGTTTTTCGAGCTTTAAAAAAGGTAGGAATAAAAGAAGTAAGGAAAGTGAGCAAGAGTCGTGAAGGTGCAGGAAAGTGTTGGGAAAAGAAAGTCCTTAGAGAAGAAGTTAGAGAAGGAAGTAAAGAAAGGAAATAGACACTAGAAAGAAAAGAAAAAAAAGGAGAAACAATCGCTATTATAACACAAAACTCTGCAAAAAAGGATATACCAACCGTGTTTTATTGCCCCCCGTTACCAGATCCTGGTATCATTTATTTTTTTAATTACTATTGCACCTTATGCTTGTAATAGTTCCATAAATGCAGACCACGTATTTTGGATGTGGTCTGCTTTGCCTGCTAGGAGGAGTCTCATCTCTTCCAGGTGAAGGAGTCCTCGAATGTTAACAAAGAACAGATTGGGAGAAATTAGTGTCCCAGACTACCCAGATTCTTATTATGATTGTACTATTTTAGAATAAATTCTACTGGAATCCAGTGGGAAAACAAATTCAACAACATTACCTAATCAATGTTATACTTGTGGGGGAATGGGACATTGGAGCTGTGCCTGTCCGACAAGGGAGCGAGTGAGAGAGAGGGGTCAAGGAAATAATTTCCGGGATCATGGGGAAATTCGGAATCCAAGAAGATATAGAAACATCTGAGATCCCAGGAATAATAGAAGGTCTTTAGATTCAAAAGACTTCTGGGATTTAAGAAAACAGAGAGAGAACTGGTCAGAGTGTCAGGAACCAAGAAGCCACACACCATGTACTCAAACCAACCCACTCTTTCGATCCTGACTTATCAACTCATCCAGGAATTGTGGATATAATAACATGACCCCTAACCTAGCAATGTTACAACATTTTGAGATTTTAAAAATCAAGTCTGCGATTTATCCCATCAGATAAAGCATAAAAATAAGTTTAATTTGACACCAAATTCACTTTCATATCTTCAGTATTAAAAAAGGTTATGGCCGTTTTCATACTCGGAAATTAGCATCTTGTTCCCTATTGCTTTTCCATTGACTTAACACAAAAGCTGTGATCGAGGACAGTCAAAAGCCCATAACTTTCTTAAAAATCAAGAGAACGGAATTAAATTTTCAGTTATTATAGATTGAAGCATTCTGAAACAAATATAAAACATCTTACTTGGGCAACCTGAAATTAAAGTATATAATTAGTTAATTGCCTAATTGTAGTTAATTACAAAATTGACCGTTGTGACGGAAATAGTAATAAACACCCAGACTGCCTTGAAAATTCAAAAAAGTGATTCTCAAGATCAGAACTTTACTATTATTGTATTATATGCTGTAAATCCGTAACAGATAGGTAAATCCATTACAATTTCTAGCAATAGACCAAGTTTTTATGGAGAAGATCAGTTGCTAGCTGGTACATTGGCATATCATAATCAGCAGCATCATCATACTCCTCAGATTGTAACCAATAAGCAACTCTGTACACCTTGCTTTTCCTCAACTTTTCAATTTTGGCATTGTAAACTACAAGTTTTTGCTGTTCAAACCACACATGACATGCTGTGCTCCCCACTACTTACCCATTAACAATGTCCTGTAGATTCCATATCATAAGAAAATTATAATTTTTTTAAATAGCCTAAGTATCCAAATAACAAAGGAATCCCATTCACACAAAAATTCACAATACAACATGATTTTTAAATCTCACTGTCGTGAATTTATATCCCAGATGGAAGGGAATTAATGTTTAATTCCCATAAATTAATCTAGAAATATCCACCCAAAATATAATCAGTATTGTTTTTTGCACAATACATGTGACTCAAACTGTTGTGAATATTTTTGTTTAAAAATAATGATCATGGAGAGAGAGAGAATACGATAAAATATAGACAATTTTAGATGGCTTATCTAAAAAAAAAGGGCCTTTTAATCATCTTGCTACTGGAATGCGATCGATTGGAACGTTGCATTTGCGGTGAATTTGAGCCCCATATCGGCAGGAAAAACACTGCCGGTTCGTATGGGGCCCAAATCACATTTTCTATTATAGAGGATTGATTAAAGTCATCCCAAGAAGCAAGTTTATATGTAAAATAAACGACTTACACCATGTTTTGTCCCGTACTTGAGATCCGTCACATTGTATGCGTTGACGGTGTTCGAAGTCACTTTTTATTTTAATATAATTATGAAATTGTCTCGCGATTTAAAAAAAAAGGGAATGGAAATCTGAACGATTTTTCTGCATCAGCTAGCAGGCCGAGGAAATCCACCTTGGACAGGCGGTAGAAAACTGGATTTTAATCCCGCCCCCCCCCTCAAAGGCGCCAAAGTCGCGCACACAGTTAGTGGCAGAACTGCAGCGCCGCTGAAGGTAAGTTTTGTAACATCGCTGCCTACTCAAGTAATTTAACAGAATGAACGAATTGGATGTACTATCATTGTAAAAACTGAAGATCACATAAAAAATTGTAAGCAATTCCATAACTGCCCAAGAAAACAACTTAAAGCAAAGAACATTATACATTTGGGAGCTTTTTATAACTGTACACAATTAGGTCATTGGATTAAGGAGTGCCCATCTAGAAGATAGAATATAGCAGAACGGAGGAGAAATCAAGGAGCAATAAAGAAATTAAGAAAAGGAACACAGTAGCTGGTGTCAAAGGAAAAATAAATGAAGGGAACTCAAGGTGGCACTAGGGAAGGAAGAAAAATAATATATTGCGCAGGAAGTGTAGGGGTCATGTTACTATAACCACAATTCCTGGATGGGTTGATAAGTCAGCAATTGTGAAATCATTTAATAACTTTTGGTTAAGTTGTTGTGCCTTCAGGACAGTATTACCTATGATACGCCGTTATCTGGGGAGTGGGGTAAGAAGAGTATGTGGCCCCTTAAGAACAGGCAGATGACACAGCTCAGGTTGGATGTGGAGTCATCATCTCCATCCAGGTAGTTCCCCAGAGACAGAAACAAACAGAAAGGAAGAAGTGATAAGTCCTGTCCATTTAACATCTACCATATGGGAAATTCCAACAGACAAAGAAGGTTGCTCCTCGGTATTCCTCCTTCAGAATTAACATTGAGAAGGAAAAAGAAGATACATATCCTAGTGCCCAACTTTAACATAACATAATATTTGACACCAGTGAAGGGAAAAGAAAAGAACAACATCCAAAACTTTCTGAAGAAATACAGACAACCTCTGAAGACTTTTGGGGCAAGCTCCAATTTAAAATATTTAATTTGGAAATTTGGAAATGAATACTCCTCTGTGGTTCGGGGACACTTACTTTGCGCCTAAATTTTAGCTACGAGGAATAAATTGAGTATTTAAAGATGGTCTATGGAATATAGTAGAAAATAATTGGGAATTTGATTGTTGACTTGGCATCTTTCCTTGTCTCACCCATAGGAGAACAATCCGAAATGGAACAGGACTGTTCAAAAAAGGATAGACCCTGGGAGATATCAGAAACTACAGTGTGGATTTAATAATAGGATACCCTGGTAATGTAAGGTGGTGGTGTAGAATGATGAGGTAGACTGAATGTTTAAAAGATGAGTTCCCCTCGGAGAGGCCAATACTAATCATCCAAAATTAGTGGTAAAAGGAGACTAGTCATAAGAAAGAATCCCTATTGCCTATGAGTTGTACAATGGACTAGTAAAAGTGGAATTGGATTAGAAGTACCAGGGGAGTTGGTACTTCTTGTCAGAGTCGGTGCATTTGACCGGTGGATCAAAATTTGTCCAACCCTTGATAATAAAGCGGCTACTGTTATCAAGGCGTAAAGAAAATTGTCCCGAGATTCAGTATTATTAATTGGCTTGATTTGAAATAATCGTCCACAATAAATGGAAATTAATTGATGAAATTAAACAGCTAGGAATTCCACCAAAATTAGATTGAATTGTGATATTGACCGCAAGCTGTGGATTGGAAAAGGGTAAGACAGACAGACTCTGAAATTTAAAAGAGTAAATTAAAGACGGAGACTGAATTTGGCTGAATTAAAGCATTCCCCATGGTTGTTTGAATAAGAGTCATGCCTGTTGGGAAATCTGGACTGAACCCAGCTGAAATTTATATGAGAAACCTTCATTAGAGGCACATTGGAAACCACATGTGACTGCGGAGATAACTAATAACTTGTTAGTGTTGATCATAGTAAAGGAAAGCATCAGTGAAGTGATAGTATATAGAAACAGGCTTTTGGTTAATAATGTATAATGGATGGGAAAGCATCAGTGAAAGTATGGAGTGTAATTTACTTCATCCCAAGTTCTCTTAGGAATTATGGATTCAACTGTGGATCAAGTACAGAGGGATTGACAACACAGATGGAGGGTATTCGTGCCTACGAAAACAAGGGGGGTGACGACTCATCAGACAGGAATCATGAAGCTATGCCCATGGAAACTCGGGAAGCTTGATGAGATTCTGAGAAGAAACATCATCATCTTGCTGTTAATTTGTTTGATAATGTACCACTCACCAATGTATCTTTGGTTGTCATAAATGACGGTTATCATATTTGATAAAAGGGAGGAATGTTAATCCTGGCTGAAATCGAGCAACCATAGTACCCACACTTTACTAAAGACTTATGCATTGCTAGGCAATTTTGGTCAAGTCTGGTGTGCTGTGTAGAAATGGGACAAGCTTCTGAATGGTGCCAGCAAGTCCGGGGCCCAGATCAGTGTTGCATAGTCAGTTGACAGATGGATGAGATTTCTGCAGGGGACATCATAGGAAATGTAAAATGCATGAGGTTAATTGGGTCTTTGCAAGAGCCTTGTATATATTGTAAATAATGTTGCAAGACAGTTACCCTGTTAAGTGTTGATTGGTTGAAATGTTAAGCCTTATCTGGTTTGTTTGAATCCCAGGGTAAATGTTGCATTATTCAAGGTTCTGTTAGCCTCTTCTGGAAGCTTCACCTGCAACAAAGTAAGAAGATTCTGTAATTGGCCTGCGTCAATAATGTATTATTGTAATTTGTTATACTTGATTGGATTGTAAATATACCACCACTCTGTAGTTCGCCCCCTCAGGGTTCGGGGACCTACAAAAGGCAGCCCCCACGAGGTCCGTTGTCGATCTTCTGGAAGAGCACTTGGGACTGCGTGACCTTTTGGAGTGTTTCTGCTTGCACGAGGCTAAAGGGCTTGGCCAGGCAGATACAAGGATCGAACCTGCAGTGGTTTAGGTATCGTATAGGGTGATTTGTTGTGCTTTTAAAAAATAAAGTTTAGTTGTTCCAGTGCTTGAAACAGTGTTGTTTAGTTGTTCCAGTGCTTGAAACACTGACCTAGACTGGGGGGGAGCTTAGAAAGAGCTTATTACAATGAGACTGTGAGCTCTCGATGTAAAGTCCGCAGGGTTGGAGCGATCCCAGGCAAGGGATTGTCTCTGATGTGAAGTCCACGCCCTGCGGTGGGGCTCAGATGGAGTTGTTCAACAGGGCAAATAATATTGTGTAACAGAGGCTGCATGAAAGTGTTCCTGCTCAAACGCAAATTCATGCAAAACATGTCAGGAATCTGACTAATATAGATCATTTGATATGTATGCCACATTAGTAAAAATCTCTCAACATCGCACAAGACAGAAATTGTTTTGTTCAGTAATGTGATAAGGAGTAAGATTACAAAAATATTTCAATCTGCTACTTATGAGATGGTAGAAAGGTGCAAATTCAGAAACAGATAACGCAGGTCTTGCGGAAACATTTGTGATCATCTAATGGTGTTGAATAACCATGAGTTCCTGAATCAAATACTGCAGAATAAGTTCATGTGTAGCTAAATAAATGAGCAAGTTCAGTCGAAGTTATTAACTGAACAAGACTATAATGTTTAAGCATAAATGTAAAATGACCACATAAATGGATTTGGCTTCCAACAACACTGAAGAGCTGGTGCATGGAACATAGAACAGTACGGCACAGAAACAGGCCCTGTGGCCATTAATGCTAGTGCTGCCAAGTTAAACTGATCTTGGCTGTCTTTACATGACCCATATCTCTCTATTCCCTGTACTTCTAAATGCTTATCTAAAAGCCTCTTAAATGCCACTATCAAATCTGCCTCCACCACCAGACCCCCACCACTCTCTGTATAAAAGACTTGCCCCTCCCACACATCTTCATTACACTTCCACCTCTCACCTATAGCTATGCCCGCTAGTATTGGACTTTTCAATCCTGCGGGAAAAAATTCTGACTGTCCACCTAATCCATGCCTCCCAAAATGTTATATATTTTTCATCAAGTCTCCCCTCATCCTCCGATATTTCAGAGGAAACAATCTACATCTGTCTAACCTCTCCCTGCAGCTGAGTTGTTGCAGTGTATGGACAAGCAGCTGTAGTAAAGTTGTGAGCTCTCATATTAAGTATGAGTCACAAGTGAGTTTGGTAGAAAAGGCCAAAAGGCTGCTACCGATGTGATGGAAGTTTACAGCAGTGTCTTGCTTCAATGCAAATAGAAATGGTATTTTGTGTTATCGTGTAAAGCTACACCCAAAATAATGTCAGTCGCATAGATTCTCCAAGTAAAACCAATAGACATAACAGAAAGCGGCAGAAGAGAGATTTGTACAATATTGAAGGGATTAAAGCAATTCAAACCTTTTCCATGCAATAAGGATGCTCCATGGATTGCAGATGCTGGAATCTGGAGCAACAAACAATCTGCAAGAGGAACTCAACAGCTTGAGCAGCTCCTCTGAGGAGGATTTAAATTAATGTGGTGGGGGGATGGGTGCAAGAGCAGAGAGACAGAGGGGTGTGAAATGAGGGTAGAAGCAATAGGTAGCAAGGTGTAAAGTAAAAGTGGCAGGCAGACAAATCCAGGGCAAAAAATCAAAAAGGGCCACTTTTCAACCTAATTCTATAAGGGGTAAGAGTGTTGTAAATTCAAGCCTGAAGGCTTTGTATCTCAATGCAAGGAGCATTCGTAATAAGGTGGATGAGTTGAATGTGCAGATAGTTATTAATGAATATGATATAGTTGGGATCACTGAGACATGGCTCCAGGGTGACTAAGGCTGGGAGCTGAACATCCAGGGATATTCAATATTCAGGAGGGATAGACAGAAAGGAAAAGGAGGTGAGGTAGCATTGCTGGTTAAAGAGGAGATTAATGCAATAGAAAGGAAGAACATTAGCTTGGAGGATGTGGAATCGATATGGGTAGAGCTGCGAAACACTAAAGGGCAGAAAACGCTAGTGGGAGTTATGTACAGGCCACCTAACAGTAGTAGTGGAGTTGGCGATGGCACAAACAGGAAATTAGAAATGCGTGCAACAAAGGTAAAACAGTTATAATGGGTGACTTCAATCTACATATAGATTGGGTGAATCAAATTGGCAGGGGTGCTGAGGAAGAGGATTTCCTGGAATGTATGCGGGATAGTTTTCTAAACCAACATGTAGAGGAGCCAACAAGAGAGCAGGCTATTCTAGACTGGGTATTGAGTAATGAGGAAGGGTTAGTTAGCAGTCTTGTTGTGCGTGGCCCCTTGGGCAAGAGTGACCATAATATGGTTGAGTTCTTCATTAGGATGGAGAGTGACATTGTTAATTCAGAAACAAGGGTCCTGAACTTAAAGAAAGGTGACTTTGAGGGTATGAGACGTGAATTGGCCAAGATAGACTGGCAATTGATTCTTAAAGGGTTGACGGTGGATAAGCAATGGAAGGCATTTAAAAAACTGCATGGATGAACTACAACAATTGTTCATCCCAGTTTGGCCAAAGAATAAATCAGGAAAGGTAGTGCATCCGTGGATAACAAGGGAAATCAGGGATAGTATCAAAACAAAAGATGCAGCGTACAAATTAGCCAGAAAACGCAGCCTACCAGAGGACTGGGAGAAATTCAGAGTCCAGCAGAGGAGGCTTAATTAGGATAGGGAAAATAGATTATGAAAGAAAACTGGCAGGGACATAAAAACTGAGTGCAAAAGTTTTTATAGATATGTGAAGAGGAAATGATTAGTTAAAACAAATGTAGGTCCCTTGCAGTCAGAAACGGGCAAAATTGATCATGGGGAACAAGGACATAGTAGACCAATTGAATAACTACTTCGGTTCTGTCTTTACTAAGGAAGATATAAATAATCTGCCAGAAATAGCAAGGGACCGGGGGTTAAATGAAATGGAGGAACTGAGTGAAATCCAGGTTAGATGGGAAGTGGTGTTAGGTAAATTGAATGGATTAAAGGCCAAGAAATCCCCAGGGCCAGAGAAGTTGCATCCCAGAGTACTTAAGGAAGTAGCCGCAGAATTAGTGGATGCATTAGTGATAATTTTTCACAACTCTTTAGATTCTGGAGTAGTTCCTGAGGACTGGAGGGTAGCTAATGTAACCCCACTTTTTAGGGAGGGAGAGAGAAAACGGGGAATTACAGACCAGTTAGTCTAAGATTGGTGGTGGGGAAAATTCTGGAGTCAGTTATTAAAGATGGGATAGCAGCACATTTGGAAAGTGGTGAATTCATTGGACAAAGTCAGCATGGATTTATGAAAGGTAAATCATGTCTGATGAATCTTATAGAATTTTTCGAGGATGTAAATAGTAGAGTGGATAAGGGAGAACCAGTGGATGTGTTATATCTGGACTTTCAGAAGGCTTTCGACAAGGTCCCACATAAGAGATTAGTATGCAAATTTAAAGCACACGGTATTGGGGGTTCAGTATTGATGTGGATAGAGAACTGGCTGGCAGACAGGAAGCAAAGAGTAGGAGTAAACGGGTCCTTTTCAGAATGGCAGGCAGTGACTCGTGGGGTACCGCAAAGCTCAGTGCTGGGACCCCACCTATTTACAATATATATTAATGATCTGGATGAGGGAATTGAATGCAACATCTCCAAGTTTGCGGATGACACGAAGCTGGGGGGCAGTGTTAGCTGTGAGGAGGATGCTAGGAGGCTGCAAGGTGACTTGGATAGGCTGGGTGAGTGGGCAAATGCATGGCAGATGCAGTTTAATGTGGATAAATGTGAGGTTATCCACTTTGGTGTCAAAAACAGGAAAGTAGACTATTATCTGAATGGTGGCCGATTAGGAAAAGGGGAGATACAACGAGACCTGGGTGTCATGGTACACCAGTCATTGAAAGTAGGCATGCAGGTGCAGCAGGCAGTGAAGAAAGCGAATGGTATATTAGCATTCATAGCAAAAGGATTTGAGTATAAGAGCAGGAAGGTTCTACTGCAGATGTACAGGGTCTTGGTGAGACCACACCTGGAATATTGCATACAGTTTTGGTCTCCTATTCTGAGGAAAGACATTCTTGCCATAGAGGGAGTACAGAGAAGGTTCACCAGACTGATTCCTGGGATGTCAGGACTTTCATATGAAGAAAGACTGGATAGACTCGGTTTGTACTCGCTAGAATTTAGAAGATTGAGGGGGGATCTTATAGAAACTTACAAAATTCTTAAGGGGTTGGACAGGCTAGATGCAGGAAAATTATTCCCGATGTTGGGGAAATCCAGAACTAGGGGTCACAGTTTAAGGATAAGAGGGAAGTCTTTTTGGACCCAGATGAGAAAATAATTTTTTACAGAGTGGTGAATCTCTGGAACTCTCTGCCACAGAAGGTAGTTGAGGCCAGTTCATTGGCTATATTTAAGAGGGAGTTAGATGTGGCCCTTGTGGCTAAAGTGATCAGGGGGTATGGAGAGAAGGCAGGTACAGGATACTGAGTTGGATGATCAACCATGATCATATTGAATGGCGGTGTAGGCTCGAAGGGCCGAATGGCCTACTCCTGCACCTATTTTCTATGTTTCTATGTTTCTATGAAATCAAATGTCAACATTTTAGGTGAGAACACTGCATCAGGGTGCACATTGCCTCATTTCCATCTGAAATGTTAAAATTCCTTTCCCCCCACCAATGCTACTCAACTTGATCTGTTCCTCCAGCAGTTCGTTTTCTGTCCATACAACAAAAATCTTCTTTAGATTGTAGTTGCTACAAAGGAGGAAGGTGTCTGAATATTTCCTGAGCATAATACTTAGCTCCTGACAAGTAAACTCACCTTTGTGCAGAAATGAACAGTTTATGGGCTTGAGAGTGAATGCAAAAGGTTTGTAGAAGATCAAGGAAAACACTGGATATTTGTTGAGGCTGGAAAATTGGAAGGTATCAGCAAATTTTGCTTTTTTATAGAAATATTTCAATATCAGTGATGCAGCGATTGAGTTGCTGCTTTACAACATCAGAGATCAAGGTCCTGGCTATGAGTGCCGTTTGTACGGAGGTTATTCGTTCTTCCTGTGACCACGCAGATTTTCCTCCAGGTGCTTTGGTTTCTTCCCACTTTCCAAAGATGTGCAAGTTTGTAGGATAATTGGCTTTTGTAAATTATCCCTTTTGTGTAGGATAGAATTATTGTAATGGGAGATCACTGGTCGACACAGACTCGGTGGGCCGAAGGGCCATTTCCATGCTGTATTTCTAAACTAAACTAAACATCAAGGTTTTGCTGGACTTTGCAAGGTGTTAACACAACTTCTTCACTCTCTAAATCAAAAGGCGGGGAAGGAATTGCAGCTTCAATGCAACTTCTCTAAGCTTTGGCAATTAGTCCTTTCCGATGCACCACACAGTTGAGTTTAGTTTAGTCTATTATTGTCACGTGTACTGAATTTGTATGTTCTCCCCGTGACCGCGTGGGTTTTCCCCCGAGTGCTCCATGCTCCAACGGGAAACGTTCTCCAGGGATGTTGCCTGATGCACTGAGTTACTCCAGCACTTTGTGTTTCTTTTTGTAAACTAGTATCTGTAGTTCTTTGTTTCTAGGATCTCACGTTCACCCAATCTCAAACATACCAGCTTAGTAGTCAGTCGCCATGCCATGCTACTGTGGTGTTGTGACTAACCAATAATTTGCAAAATCTTCCTACAGCTGAAAGTCACATTCAATGCAACAAACATTTTGCTGATGCATAGGAGATCAAGGACGCATTTGGGCCTGATTCAACCAAATATAAGAAGGTGGAAGACAGAACAAAGGAACATCATCATATATGCTGACAAGAAAAGTAGTCCAGATTACATGATTTTGTTTTTATATTGAGACCTCCAGACAGATTTGTGATGACAGAATAGGATATCAGAATGAAAGTAGAGAGTTAAGTCTATAAAGTTATCTTGTAATCTGTGCATGAGATTTAGAAAGATTCACATATACAAATCGATCAAAGCTTGAAATATCTTTGAGACTGGAGAAGAAGACAGTGATTTTCAATAAGCCCTTGAAGAGCTTAATACAATGTTTGAAAAGAGTTAACACAGGATGAGGGCAGCATGTTAATCTATACCAGAATATGCAATGAGCGTCATTGACATGTTGTCTAATATAGACACTTTTATCAGGACATTAAATGGATTAGTCCCATACATGTTGATGTAAATACTTCATGGATTGTTGGAAGACAGTGGGTCATTATGGTGAAATAAGCATATTTCCTTTGATACCAATAATCCATAGTTGTATCAATGAATATTTGCAACTGCGGCTAGTCGGGGTTATTTATCCAGATTGATTATCAATACATTCTGAGGACAGTCCAAGGAGAAAGGAACAGTTTGGCTTCAAGGTCAACAGTTGAATGGATACTGTTATATAATGTAACTAAAATTAATGAAAATTATTTGGATTATTTGCAAAATTTCTTTAGCATTTAATGCTTGTTGAGACATCACATTAATTAATTACATGTTATACCTGAAAACCTACTGTATCTATCAACAATTGGCTTAATCAGGAAATTACCTCACATATTACAGCCATGACTTGCAACCGATAGCCAGAAAACATTGCATTCAGTGACAGAATTCACCCATGACTATTGCAACACATCTTAAATGCATAATAAATGGTCAGTTAATGATAGCCAGCATAGGATATATGTCTGACACTATCTGTGCTCCTTCAATTTATAATGTCAAAACCACTTATTATTGCACGGCTATATGGCACTTAATACAAATGAACAGCACTCAACCTTCAGAGGGCTGAGAAATAATTGGTCTTAACATCCCTTTGAGGAAACTACATGTCTGGATGCACGTGTTTATAACAGGGAGGACAAAGAAGAAGAAAGCTGCAGGCAGATCCTCAAATGCATAATATCATTCGACTCTTATGTAATGGTTTAATTCTTATTTCACCATATGCATGAACACAGCTGAATAAAAGGTATATTTAGTATATGAAAATGCAAGCTCTGTTGTAAAATATTACTAGGAATTACCCTAATGGTGCACATATATGCAAACCATATTTTTGAGGCAATTCATCTGTTCCACCTTGTATCGTTTGAATTATTTTATGGGTAGATATGGATTGGTCTGAAAATTTCTCCCTAAAGCAATTGCACCCAACAAGTTTGGATTCTTCAAGCCTTGTCCCCGTCCCACTTAGGAAACCTGACGGAAACCTCTGGAGATTATGCCCAAGGTTTCCATGCGGTTCCCGGAGGTTTTTGTCAGTCTCCCTAATGGCCGAAAGTGGCTTCCACTTCTTCTATGTTCCGGCGATTATTTCAAAAAATTCAAAACCGGCCACGACTAAAAATAGGTTGCCGTTTTAAAAATCGGTAATTTTTTTGTCGAAGCCGGTTGCGATGCTAGTTGAAGGTGGTTGCTGGAGGTTGCAGGTAGTGGAAGGCCTTATCTGCAGAAACCACTTTCGACCATTAGGGAGACTGACAAAAACCTCCGGGGACCTTGGGTGGGGCGCAAAGCCTCCAGAGGTTTCCGTTCAGGTTTCCTAAGTGGGACAGGGGCATTAGGAACTTTTCTGCTGTTATCTTAGAAAGTAATCTTCCTGCAGCAGACTGGTGAAGAAGGTTAAATGCAGTGATTCACAACTCTCCTTTTACCTTGCAATCGTATCAATGTTTTTTGTGATTAATGATGAGAAATCTGAAGCAAGCTATAAATATCAGAAAAGTGCATTATTGTTTTTAAAAGAATGTTGAAAACATATATGCACTTACCAGAAATGCATTAAAAGCTTTGAGATTATGAAATATTTAAGAACCGTATTACTTGTCTTGGTCACAATAGCTCATTTGTTACATTTGGGCATCAACTCTGAAATCCTTCAAGAACTTCTAGCTGTGGCTGCTAGACTTTGACTTTCATGTCACCTTTCTTAAATCATTATCTTTCTCTATAACTTTAAAAGGCGACCTAATAGGTGATTTTATATTCCAGTGAAGGGCGATACGCACTAATAGCTACTCTCAGGAATTCATGGGACTGTCACCTGATAAATTAAATCCCTATTAAGCTTGTGGATTATGGAATTTCCCAATCGTCAGTGGCTGCAAATGCTGAGCAATGCTATTAATATTTAGAACCAAAGAACTGCAGATGCTGGTTAATACGCAGAAGGACAGAAAGTGCTGGATTAACTTAGTAGGTTAGGCAGTATCTCAGGCAGAAGATGGATAGGTGACGTTTCAGGTTGAGACCCTTCCTCAGAATTTCATTCTAACCGTGATTAGTGCATATGTTTCCTGACAAATGTTTTGGTCACCAGATCATCAAAATTGTATTCGCTTTTAAATAAGAAAAGCAGAGGTGGTCATCTTAAAATCAAGGTAGTGTATTTATTTTCAGCAAATTCATATCTACCATAACCTCTATTGCCTATTATCTAGTCTCCAAATCTTACTAATCTCCAAACCTATTGTCACTTAAGTTGTCCTTGGTATTTCTGCCTTGCTATTCCTGTTATCCACCACAGAAACTCTCAGTATCCAAAGCAGTGACCGGACTTGACATTTTTCTAGGTAGACAAAAGTGCTGGAGAAACTCAGCGGGTGAGGCAGCATCTATGGAAATAGGCAAAGTTTCGGGGCGAAACCCTTCTTCAGACTGAAATTTTTGTACCACTTTTGTTTATCCAATATTTTGTACAAATATTTGCAAGCCAATGACCATGAAATTGCTTGATAGTTGTCACAAGTTTTCTGTACAAAGTCATGAGAGGAATAGATCGGGTAGATACACAGAGTCTCGTGCCCAGAGTAGGGGAATTGAAGACCAGAGGGCATACAGTAGGTTCAAGGTGAAGTAGAAAAGATTTAATGGGAATCTGAGGGGTACATTTTTCACACAAAGGGTGGTGGGTGTGTGGAACAAGCTGCCAGGTGTGCGGGTTGAGGCTGGGACAATCCCAATGTTTAAGAATCAGTTAGACGTGTACATGGATAAGACAGGCTTGGAGGGATATGGACTAAGCGCAGGAAGGTGTGAAAAGTATAGCTGGGACATGTTGACTGGTGTGGGCAAGTTGGGTTGGCCTGTTTCCACACTGTATCACTCTATGACTATAAGTTGGTTTTACTGGAAGCTTACAGTGCATTCAGAAAGTATTCAGATCCCTTCACTTTTTCCACATTTTGTTACGTTACAGCCTTATACTAAAATTGATTAAATTCATTTTTTTTTATCATCATTCTACACAAGATACCACATGATAAAAAAAGCGAAAACTGGTGTTTAGAAATTTGTGCAAAAGTAATTTGGCAGCTATTACAGCCTCAAGTCTTCTTGGGTATGATGCTACAAGCTTGGCACACCTGTATTTGGGTAATTTCTCCCATTTGTCTCTGCAGATCCTCTCAAGCTCTGTCAGGTTGGATGGGGAGCATTGATGCAATGTATATACTGTATAATATCCACGTGCACAATTTTAACCTGCCTCTTGCCTTTTACCCTATTCAAAATGCTTGTATGCTGAAATTATGCAGGTTGTGTTACAAATTCATGCACAATAATAATTTAATACAAGGTGTAAAATCACAGCTCGTTAATCGAGTTAACACACAAAATTAAACTTGCATAAATGACCAGGAAGCAGGCAAAAATAATTCCCTTTCCTTCCCCCAACACTCTATTTAAATGAAATTGATTACTTGCTGACTGGACCTTTAACAATTTGATAGTAGCAAAGTGTTACTATTTGCATTTGGAGTTTGCTACAGCTGTGATATTCACTTCAGTTGCTGCCTTAGTCCAGTGTTGCTCGGCTATGTGCCTGTACTGCTTCCTCATCTCCTGAAGGTAGAATCCTTTTCATTCACTAAGACCAGCTGAGTCACTTGGGTGATCACCTCCCTGGGGCCACAGCCGCTGCTGTTGCCGACTTTCACTGTCTCCCCGGGGCCACCGATGCTGCTGCCACAGACCTGTATCTCTATTGCAGGCCCCCACGGGTCTCCACCAGTGACCCCGCTGTCCCTCGCCTCTCCACCGCACACCAGTGTGCCAAAGCTGTTGCCTCACCAGAGTTCTAGGCTCAGCATCAGGCCCACAACCTCCACGATGCAGACTCCCACACCACGTGGTCTGACACTGCTCGCCCCCTCCTACAGGGAACCTCAGTAGTGATGGGTCTTCCCCTTCCCCCTCTTTTAATCAGGCTACCCCGACCACACTCCACCCATACAATAGCCCTCGCCCCCCTCCTCTCTGAGCACCCACCAGATCTGGCCTCAGCCTTTGTCCACTCCACGGCCCTCCTCTCACACCCCAATCCCCACCCTTGTCGTGTCTTCACCATCCCCCCTGACCTCTCCCCCTTTCTAATACGGAACGGTCTGTCCTCAACAGAAGCCTCCCCTTCCGCCCCCACCTCAACAAGTTACGGGTATGCCACGGCGTAGAGCTTTCCTTCCATTGCCTCTGCTACCGTGCCTTTTTCTATAAGAAGGAGTTCTCATCACCCAGTGATGACCCCTTCTCCTGTCTCCACCTGTCCTCCTCTTAATTTCTAACTGCCAGCGTGACATCAACCATCTCAACTTTTCCACTCCTTTTACCTTCTCCAAAAAAAGAGTCTGAAGAAGGGTCTTGACTCGAAACGTCACCCATTCCTTCTCTCCATAGATGCTGCCTGTCCCACCGAGTTACTCCAGCTTTTTGTGTCTATCTTGAGACTCTTGAATGCTGAATACAATTGAAAACTGAAATGCCTTTTCTCCTGTGTAGGAAGGAACTGCAGATTCTGGTTTAAACCGAAGATAGACACAAAATGCTGGAGTAATTCAGCGGGACAGGCAGCGTCTCTGGAGACAATGAAAGGGGTGATGTTTCAGTTCTGAAGAAGGGTCTCGACCCAAAATGTCACCCATTCCTTCTCTCCAGAGATGCTGCCTGTCCCGCTGATTTACTCCAGCATTTTGTAGTCTGTGCCTTTTCCCCTGCTGTGTTTTTGCCATCTGCTCCATCAAGGTGCCAAGGCCTCTGGAATGACTTGCATCACTAATACCAGTCACAAATAACTCTTCTTTTAGAAGCAAAGATGGCTTTAATTAAACATTATAATAAAAAGGAACTGCAGATGCTTGTTTGTACCAAAGATAGACACAAAAAGTTGGAGTAATTCAGTCGGTCAAGCAGCATCTCTGGAGAAAATGGATAGGTGACATTTAGGGTCGGGACCCTTCTTCAGGCTGATTGTTGTGCGGAGTGGGGGAACTTACAAAGTTACAAAGCGTAACTCCTGTACAATGGTGAGACAAAGCGTAGACTCGGTCCGCCAAGGCTTACATGATCTCCCAGTTGCTAACTATTTCAACTCCCCTTCCCATTTCCATGCTGACCTTACTGTTCTGGGCCTCCTCCATTGTCACACAGAAATTGGAGGAATGCTACCTCACATTTTGCTTTGATAGTGGTATGAATATTGATTTCTCCAAACTTAGGTAACTTCTACAAACACCTCCCCCTTGCCACTTTTCCCCCATCTTCCCCCCTTCCTCCATTAAAAGTCCATTAACCAGTTCCACAGTTCACAACTATGTGTACTTCTGGGGCTCACACCATTTCTAGTCAACATTTGGCCTATCAGAGAGTCTTCCTGCCTTAGGTTGGCTGTTCCTAGTCCCAATTTGTCCTGGCATTTTTCTTGCTTCAAATATCCCCCCACTATAACCAATCTGAAGAAGGGTCCCGACCTGAAACACCATTTTGTCCAGAGATGCTGCCTCTCAGTTACTCGAGTATTTTGCGTCTATCTACAGCTTAAATTAACACTTACTATGAACATTGACTTCTCTAATTTCAGATAGTCCTTGCTTTCTCCCTCCTTCCCCTCCCCAGCTCTCCCACAAGCCTAATGTCTCCGCCTCTTACTTTCATTTTCCTGCTCCCCCCTCCCCGACATCAGTCTGAAGAAGGGTCTCGACATGAAATGTCGCCTATTCCTTCTATCCATAGATGCTGGCTCACCCGCTGAGTTCCTCCAGCATTTTTGTGTACCTTCAGTTGTCATGGTTAGTTTTAAAAATAGGCTACAATTGCAATCTGGTAATGAGCCTGCAGGACATATTGCCATCTCACTTGGTCACGGTCAAGTAGATGTGAATTAATTACATTTCATGATTTCTATGATTGTTTTCTTGGTCTATCTTTTATGGAGCCTAGAACTTTTGTAAAAATGTATATTGAGAATGAAAATGATCAGCTGTTATGGTTTTTGTCTCAGGCAAGTTGCCAATAAAATCAGAAGCCAAAATCAATTCCTAACGTTTTGTTTCAGAGCCGAACCATTGTGATTTCATGCACAAGATACTAATTAGTTTCAATTAAGATCTATTGATTTTTGATGTTTGCAATTTTTCCTTTGCTAAGTTGCACCTGCAAATTCATTTTAGACATAATTGTCTGAGAAAACAGGCAAGTACTCTCAGGCCCCTGACAAGACTATTTTATAACTGGTATGATGTACATCAGCAAACTGAAGATTTATCTTCACTCCCTATGAGGTCTCTCCCTGGTACTTCCACCTCATGGCACAGTTAAAATTCCTTAAGTTGATGTGTTTGGAAATGAGGGCAAAAAATTTCATCACCTGTGAGGTTCAGTGCATTAAATATTCTCCAATTAATATCATCTCAAACCATGCCACTATTTTAATAATAAATCTTAGACTATAGGCATGCACTTGGAGCAGATTCATTTTCTAGAATTATTCAGATATTAATTGGATAGTAATTACAGTTCAGCCTGGATCATAACTTCCCACTCTTCCACATTGTATACAATGTTGTATTTTATGATGGTGAATTAAGTTGTCCAATGAACTGCAAGATGCAATATGCAATTGTGTTAACAAAGTGAACATATTGTTAGGATACTCTGCTATGCATTATAATATATATATGTATATATTTGTGTGTGTGAATGGGTATTTATAGAAATAAACTGTAGATCCCGGTTTACACCGAAGATAGGGACACAATGCTGGATTAACTCAGCGGGACAGTCGGCATCTCTGGAGAGAAGGAATGGGTGAAATTTCGGGTCATGATCCTTCCTCAGACTCACAGTCAGGGGAGTGGGAAACTCGAGGTACGGAAGGGTAAGGTGTGAAAATGACAGATAAAAGCAGACAATGCTCAAGGAAGTGTAGAATGGATCATTGTTGGCTGAGGGAAAGGTGACAGGGAGGCATACAAATAATAAAATTAATCAGGAGGACAGTGAAACGTCGGAGAACTAGGTGGGGGAGAGTTGGAGAGGGAGGGAAAGCAAGGGTTACTTGAAGTTACAGAAATCAATATTCATCCAAGCAAGATATGAGGTGCTGCACGTCCAATTTGTGCTTTGCTTCACTGGGCAGCTTACAACCCAGCGGTATGAATATTGGCTCCTGCCAGGCAAGTCTGAACAAGGGTCTTGACCAGAAACGTCACCCATTCCTTCGCTCCAGAGATGCTGCCTGTCCCGCTGAGTTACTCCAGCTTTTTGTGTCTATCTTCTGAAAAAATGTCAATGTTTCCAATGCACAGGAGCCTATATGAATTGCTTAATTATATTGCAGCCCTAAAGTATGTTATATTAATATGTTTATTTTTCTCCATCGAAGATGTATTTCTTTGCAAAAAATAAGGCCTTTGTGAGAGGGATGCATTTGAGCATGTTGTGTCTATCTCACACCATCCTGGTGTCTTGTTTCTGGCTAACCAAATCTCCTGACTGTCCCTGTAACTATCACTGCTACAGCTGCCCTCTGAAAGGTTTGTCCACACAACAGTATCTGATGTGGAAAACCTTTTACTGCAGGAAATGGCCCCAGGAGCGCCCTGCACTGTCTTCTTTATCCCCTTCCTTTTCATAGCAAAAGGATGAGTATAGGAGCAGGGAGGTTCTACTGCAGTTGTACAGGGTCTTGGTGAGACCACACCTGAAGTATTGCGTACAGTTTTGGTCTCTTAATCTGAGGAAAGACATTCTTGCCATAGAGGGAGTACAGAGAAGGTTCACCAGACTGATTCCTGGGATGGCAGGGCTTTCATATGAAGAAAGACTGGATAGACTAGGCTTGTACACGCTAGAATTTAGAAGATTGAGGGGGATCTTATAGAAACTTACAAAATTCTTAAGCGGTTGGACAGGCTAGATGCAGGAAGATTATTCCCGATGTTGGGGAAGTCCAGAACTAGGGGTCACAATTTAAGGATAAGAGGGAAGTCTTTTAGGAACGAGATGAGAAAATAATTTTTTACACAGAGAGTGGTGAATCCGTGGAATTCTCTGCCACAGAAGGTAGTTGAGGCCAGTTCATTGGCTATATTTAAGAGGGAGTTAGATGTGGCCCTCGAGCCTAAAGGGATCAGGGGGTATGGAGAGAAGGCAGGTACGGGATACTGAGTTGGATGATCAGCCATGATCATACCGAATGGCGGTGCAGGCTCGAAGGGCTGAATGGCCTACTCCTGCACCTATTTTCTATGTTTCTATGTTTCTATGTTTGTCTGCACCTTAGGTGTGACCATCTCACAAAATCTCTTATCTATGATGCTCTCAGCTGCCGGATGATTCTGACCACATCGAAGTCCAGCTCTATGTACATGATGCAGTCAGTCAGGAGCTGCAGCTATGTTGACTTCTCACATGTGCAGTCACAGGGACACTGTAGTTTTCCCTGATCTCCCACGTCCCACAAGAGCGTATCACGGCCTTAACTGCATTACAGTTACATTAAGTCTTAAGAGCAGAGTTAAAGGACTTTGCTTGTTCTTATCTATGCCTCTGCTCAATCTCTTAGAGTAGCTGAAGCCTCACATCAAAAGTCTGACACTTACCACTCAGACACAACACCAACCTCAATCACAGCCGCTCACACAATGACCGCTCCAAAACATCAGTTCCACTAAAACCTGCCTTCCTTGTATTCGATTCTACGAGAGGTGTCTTCATGGCTGTTTTCTAAATCTCCCGCGCTCCTCCTCATTTCATCTGCACAGTCGCCTGTGAAACTGTTCCTGAGCTCAGAGCTCGCAACATGATTCCTCTTTTATTCCTCTTTTATTGATTTTAATGCCAAGTTCCAAAGATGGACATGTGAGTGAGCCAGTCTATCCAAAACATACTACTGTGCTAATTTCCTCAGTTTTCTCATTGCGAAGGAGCACAAATATTATTACCCATTATTTGAATGTTAAAGTGACACTTGAGGGGTAGAAGATGAACATCATTACAGAAGGGGAGTGATTATTTTCATTTGGACCACAGAAATTCTGCAGAATATATTGGCTCAGGGAAAATACTGTTGTAATTAACATTAACAAAATATAATGAGACGAACACCCTGCTAATTCATGCATGAATGTCAGCGTTATTGGCAAGGCCAACATTTAACGTGTATTGTTAGTTGCATTTGAGAGCGTGAACGACCTACTTCAACTACAGTGGACCTATTGTATGATTTAACAGCTAATTGACTTAACATTTGCTGTTAAGTTAGAATTTCCATGACTTTGACCCAGAGATGAAGACAGAAAAGACTGGAGAATGATTCTGAACCAAAATGGTGCCTGTCAATCCCCTACACGGACGCTGTTTGAGCTGCTGAGTTCCTCCAGTATTTTATTGTTTTGCTCCATCTATTTATCTGTCAGGGCAGTGCATGACACAAAGGTAAACTTACAAATCATGGTATTCCACTAACTCTGCCATCCTTGGCCTTCTAAGTGGGAAAGGTCAGACTTCTTGGGAGTGCTGCTGGAGGAACCTTGGTGAGTTGATGCAGTGCATTTTGTACATTGCAGTAATGTTGCGATATGGTGGAGGGAATCAATGATTTGGGTGGTAGATAAGATTTCTATCACGTTTGCTGATTTGTTTTGTAATGATCAAAGTTTTGATGAGTTTTGTCGCCATTGTCGCCGGAAAATTTTCAACATGTTGAAAATTTTGTGGCAGTCTACTGTAGTTACCCAAAAAATCATCTAAGTGAGACACGCCCATAAGGAATCAGTGTATTTCATGCTATCCTTATTATGACTTCCAATCTTGCTGTCTTTGACTTGCTACCCTGATCACTTCTCCACTTGGCCAGTCACTTGGCACCACCACAATTCCCTGCATGACTCAGTCCTCTCTCTGCATTCATCCTGGCTCCATGCTCTTTCCAATGAATTCCATGACCCGAATCCTCCCTGGACCTCTCGCTACCATCCAACCTTACGATCTGAAGTTCACAGTGCTCTTCCTCAGCTTTGCTTGGAACATGTGAAGAAAGGCTGTGGTGAATATCAATTGTGCAAAGGCTTTTCTATCACAGTGAAACTGAGATATAATTTTGTTGCTGGGGGACAAGGTCTCTGCACAAAACGGACTCAGGCCCCTTCCACTCAGTGCCACTTTTATTTAATTTTTCTGTAATATGACCATTTTTTTTGTCCACCTGGCCGTAATTCTGGAGCCACATGACACCACAGCCAAGATGGTAAAGTCACAATGATGGTCATGCCTGGAATTCCAAGATACAATGCAAATTGCAATAACCTTGCTAGCTCCAAATTTAAAGGAAGTTAATTATTTGAGAACAATTATTTACCACAACAAATGCATACATTGGAAATAGAGCATGCAATTATCAGAAAATAAAATATCTTAAATATTTATGGATGACTGAAAAGTTGGCTTCAAGCTTCTATGTGGTGCCATTGTTCACTGTCTACTTGAGACCATGAGACATTGCAAGCCAGATGTGCAGAGTAAACAATTTTGCTGTAGAAATTTTTTTTTTCTTCCTGAAATTGACATTTATAAATAAATTAGATGAAAAGAGATATTAAAAAAGTTGCAGCTTTAATATTCCTTATTGTGTAACTTTCACCATATTCTGCCATCTGAGAACATTTAAGAAACATTTAGACAGGTACATTGATAAGACAGGTTTAGAGGGACATGGGCCAAACGCAGGCAGGTGGGATTATAGTCGATGGTGGCCAGTGTGGGCAAGTTGGACTGAAGGGCCTATTTCCACAAAGGAAGGCTCCATGACTCTATAACCAATCTAAAATTGCAGATTTACAAAATAATTTTAGAAAACATAAAATACCATGATAATTAACTTAATTGATAATTTCATTGATAATTAAATATTTTCAACCTTCATTTTTGAATAGAACAGCATCTTGTCACTTAATTTGTAAAAATTAACAACATTAAGTATTAAACAGTGACATTCTCTTTGTAATGGGAAAGTTAAATAATTCTCGTCACCTTTGGTCAAAAATGTTGTTGCAAAACATGAACAAGCATTTCAATCTAAAGATATAATTGTCTCTTAAATAGGCCAGCCACACCGATCATTCTTGATCTTGAAGACAGTGGGGTATTTTAATTAACTTCCAATTAAAGATGTCCTTGACTTGGGTCTGTCAAGGGGAGGCAGTGCACAAGGTGAGAATCCATTATTGACTCTGCAGTGACTCTGCATTTCTGTCCAGCAAATAATAAAATATTGCAAACTTAGTCAAAGTATGAAACAGGATTGTAGTCATTTGCACCCAGCAGGATACACTACTGTGGATCTGCGTGATTTCTTGTACGATTAGTCCTCGAAACCTCTAAACCTAGACTCGAAACGTCACCCATTCCTTCCATCCAGAGATGCTGCGTGTCCCGCTGGGTTACTCCAGCATGAGGCTGCAGGGGGAGAGAGAGGCAGCTCCATTCATTTTAGGAATCTACCTGGAAATACAGATTCATGAAGTACATGCAAGAGGGAGGTTTCATGCTCAGGGGAGGTCATAAGGTCATAACTGATAGGAGTAGAATTAGGCCATTTGACCCATCGTCTATTCTGCCATTCAATCATGGCTGATCTATCTCACCCTCCTAACCCCATTTCTCCCCATAATCTCCGCCACCAGTACTAATCAAAAATCTATTCATCACTGCCTTGAAAATATCCACTGACTTGGCCTCTACAGCCTTCTGTGGCAAAGACTTCCACAGAGTCACCACCCTCTGACTAAATAAATGTCTCCTTATCTCCTTCCTAACAGACTCACCAGGCAAGGCCAAGGTTGTCTCCTCCAAAAATGGGAATCACGAACGTTGGAGCAATGATGGAAGTACAAGCAATGTCAAGATGAGCTGTGCATCACCAAAAATACTGCATTCTTATATAGGCCCTTTGGTTAAATTTCTCTCTTCATATGGATTCAATTGTCAGACTTTGATTGCTAAAAGGCTGTGTTGGATATGGTAACTTATCTCTTGGCGTTGGCATTTGCTGAAAAGTCGCGTCTGAAATATGGGAAATGCTTCTTTTCATGAGCTTTTTGTTTTGTTGCGTGGTGGTCTGTAGTCATATAAGGATGATCACAGACATTTATATTTTAGCTTACACTTCTTTCATTATGATATATTCACAAATTCATACACTGAACATGAACATCAAATAAACACACTGTAGATGGTTGAAAATAGGGTGTCGGTTCTCTGTACCTTACACAACTTCAAAATTAATGGGCCAGTCCCACTTAGGCGATTTTTCAGGCGACTGCCGGCGACTGTCAAGTCGTAGCAGGCCGCTGAAAAACCGGCGACGGGAACGATGACTGGAACAGCGACTGTCAGAGCGGAACACACACACACATCACTTCCTTCACCAGCCAGTTATGCAGGCGGGGGACAGGGCAAGCAAGGGGAGCACTGTCTGAGTGAAATTCACACGGTGCAAAGCCAATGTGATACAGAAACACACCACGATGAACAGGAAGGTTGGCGCTGTAATTAAGACGGTGAAAGCACAGTGTACGGGAAGGATCACGCAAGTCCTTTAAAAGAGGGGGAGAGGGGGGGAGAGGTGGAGAAGGGGGGAGAAGGGGGAGACAGGGTGGGGAGAAGGAGTGGAAACAACTTTTAAGAAGCCCGAGATACACGGCTCTGAAGCTCGGCAGACATTAACATTACCGGTCGGTTATCCTTGGTTCTGAAAACTACTGTTTACGTTTTTGTTTCCCAATGAGCCAATGATATTAACCGCTCAGCACTGGCGACAACCTACAAAAACCTACGACAACCTACAACCTCCTGGCAACTCACTACCACTGCACCCATGTCACGAGAATTCTCACTGCTCTCCATGGCGTGAAAATGATGGTCGCCGCTAATTTTTCAACATGTCGAAAAATTAGCGGCGACCAGAATGAAGCCGCGACTAGTTACGAGAATGCGGGAACTACTCACCACCATGCGGGCGACACCCCGGCAACCTCCGACGAACATGTGGCGACCTTGTGGCAACCTCATAGTCTCCTGTAGTCGTATAAAAAGTTGCATAAGTGGGACAAGCCCATTAGTGTTACTATACTCACATGCACCTGACTATGAACACAGTTCTCTTCAGCGATTACTGGCGAGGGCCTGTCCAAATTGCTTACAGGCAATCAGCCTTGTCTAAAGTTTTCTTACAAGCTGTCCTTTAACATTAAATATTATTTACTCTGTAAATGTAGACAATTTTGAACACAACTCACCCTGTTGATCACTCAGGTAACATGTGCAGCTCTATCTGCAGCTTCCTGTAATTCTTTCAGTTTGCCTGAACTTTCCCCAATTGGTAATAGAAAAATGGCATCTGCAACATATTGATTGACACAACCTTCCGTTGGATTGTATTATCTTCATCCTCTTTGCCTTTTGCAAGAAGATAAACTGTTCATTATAAAAATTGTCCACGCTGGACTGCGCTTTGATGGGGAGAAGCATAAGCTTGTCAGCATCTTGTGAATCATTTTCTGATGTTTCCCACTTTCAAACATTGAACCAGTCATCTTGGCAACATCTCTATTGCTTATACGATGATTCTGTTGACAGCCACACCACAGGAGTTGAGAGAAGCTCATCTGTATGTGTATGAATAGGGACTTCAGCATTTTTTCTCCCAGCCTATTTGGAAAGATCATCTCCGAGCCTAATAGTTCCTCACAGCATGCTTGGATGCTGACTTTGGGCGGACTTTTCATAAGGTCATAAGTGATCGGAGCAGAATTAGGCCAGTCGGCCCATCAAGTGTACTCTGCCATTCAATCATGGCTGATCTATCTCTCCCTCCTAACCTCATTCTCCTGCCTTCTCCCCATAGCCTCTGACACCAATACAAATCAAGAATCTATCTATCTCTGCCTTAAAAATATCCACTGATTTGGCCTCCACAGCCTTCTGTGGCAAAGAATTCCACAGATTCACCACCCTCTGACTAAAGAAATTCCTCCTTTCTATAAGTACGTCCTTTAATTCTGAGACTATGACTTCTAGTCCTAGACTCTTCCAGTAGTGGAAACATCCTCTTTACATCCACTCTGTCCAAGCCAATTGTCCATCTACCCACCAGAACAAAAGAGCTGCATTAAAGTAAGCAGATACGGTTAATGTATTAGTGTATCTACAAACTAGTTATTTCATTAGTGTATGTTAATTTAGCTAATTTCTAATATCAGACACAGAAAATTCTTCAAACCTATTTCATAATTGACTAAATAAAAAGTATTGCCAAAAGAAGAAAGAAATGCAGAAATAATGATGTGATTTTTATTTTGCAGAGATGTATTGATAAATAATTTCTCTGCATGAATTGGAGTTACAGTCTTCTGTACCACTCTGTTGAAATATCACGATTTAAATTCAAAGCATTACTTCAACAGTACTCATAAAGTCGAGACACGAGAAATACATGCACAGATGAGACATCAATAATTTGAATTTAAATAACCAATATTTACTTTTGTGCAGTAAACAATATTTTAGTCAAATAACTTTGGATATGCTAGTTATGGCCTTGCATCTGCTCAGCAAAATAAACATCTTAAATTTAAGAAGATAGGCACAAAAGCTGGAGTAATTCAGCGGGACAGGCAGCATCTCTGGAGAGAAGGAATGGGTGACATTTTTGTGCAGGAAGGAACTGCAGATGCCAGCTTACATCAATATAAGAAGTGCCCGAGGGTCCTCATGTGTGTTTTTAACGAAACATAGATCAAAGAGATACAAGGAAATTGCACAAGGAGATACTAGTCCCAAAGAGATACAGCACAGATAAAATTCATTTCAGTGTACCAGGTCAATTCTGGCCACCAAGCACCCATTTTTTAACCAATCTTACCTGACCAATTTTAATCTCCTAACATTCTCAACAACTCCCCACAGATTCTACTATCCACTTGAATGATAGGGGCAATTTACAGTGCTCAAGTAACCTTGAAAGGCTTGGATAGAGTAGATGTGGAGAGGAGTGGGAAAGTCTAGGACCAGAGGTCATAGCCTCAGAATTAAAGGAGGTTCCTTTACGAAGGAGAGGAGGAGAAATTTCTTTAGTCAGCGAGAATGAATCTGTGGAAGCCAATGGAAAATGTTTAAGCCATAGATAGTTAGATTCTTGAGTAGTACGGGTGTCAGAGGTTATGGGGCATAGACAGGGTATACAGTCAGAATCTTTACCTCAGGGTGAAAATGTCTAACACTAGTAGGTGTAGCTATGAGGTGAAAGGGGGAAAGTTTAATGGAGATATGTGGGCATGTTTTTAACACATGGGCCTGGAACGCATTTGCAGGGGTGGTGGTGGAAGCAGATATGATTATGATGTTGAAAGATTGTCGATAGGCACCTGGAAATGCAGAGAATAGAGAGATATGAATCATGTGCTGGCAAATTAGATCAGTTCAGGTTGGCATCATGTTCGGCACAAACATTGTGGGCCGAAGGGATTGCTGCTGAATGAGCGGAGTGAGACTGGAGAGGGTAGGGGGAATGGAGAGGATGGTTGATGTCACACCAGCAGTTGGAAATAAAATGATCCAGAGGGTAGAAGGGCAGTCCAGGAGGAGGAGGAGGAATGTTGGAGACGGGAGAAGAAGTCGTCACTGGGACGCCTTAACATAAAAAAAGAGGAGGTGATGACGGACGAAGAAGTCAACATCATGGCTGGACTGGAACTCGTTGAGGTGTGGGCGTAGGACGACAGACTTTGTTGACTTCAAGCAAGCCCATGACTTTCACGTCTCACAGACTTTTTAGTGACATTGAATTGCAATCCAAATGTGGCCAATCTATTCGACAGTAACTGTGCATCTTACTAACATTGAAATGAAAGTATTTTCTGAGCTTTTATTACAGCACGTGAGATAAAAGCAAATCCAAGACATTTGGTGGGTAAAGTCAATGAGGAGAAAGCTTACCTGCTAGAAACTCGGGATATTTCCTGCTTTTAAGTACGAATCGAATTGGATTTTTCTTTCGTAGATGACCTGCATCATGATCCTCCTCTAATGCACAATTCCCAAATGAGCAGAACTAGAACCCATCCTGGTGTGGTGAAAGATTTGCAGGCTCACAGAGTCGTAAAACTAAATGATTCTTCAATGGTTTATAATACTTACAAATACCTAAAAGATTAGTCCATGTTTCTCTTTTAAAGCACTGTTCATTTTAATTTTAAACAATGTTCTTTAATTGTAGTTGTCTTTAATTGTTGATGATGTTGAATACCACTCGTTGCTGGGATCTCTCAGATGAAGCTGTTATCATGTGTCTGATGGTGTACCAATTCTGTTTGCTCTTTTCTTGCAGGTTGCTTTTTAGTTTGCCATAAACACTCTTTCCTAATCATTGGAAAAATCACACCAAACTAGTGCGACTGATGCAACAACGCAAACCTGTTCCTTTGATTGTATTATCTTTACCCTGTTTGTTTCTTGTAAGTCCAACTAATTGGTCGACTCAGTGATTCTATGCATTTTCACAAAACGAACTGTCATTATTTTTGATATTCAACCATTCCCTGAGTAAAAATATTTTGGTTGGATAAAATCCGAATCCATCAGCAGTCTGAATTCTGATGCTCCGTGCGTTCAAAGGCTATGGAGGACACATCCAGACTTTGTGGAACCACACTTGTAGTGTATGCGTTGGCTTCTAAATGTGTAAATCTTCTTGATAGTCAGACCACAGGGATTTAGAAAAAGATTCAAATGCATGTTATTATGTAGTCCAATTATTCTCCATCACTTTGTGTCTCTTTATAAATAGTTCCTTCAGTATCTCCTGTGGCTCATAGTCTGTTTTCAAAGTTCATTTAAAAGCCCTTTGATTCCTCATGGCATGTTGGGACATGAACCATCATCAATTTTTATGCATGAAGGCTGCCAACTGCCTTCACAGTGCAAATATCTGACTCCTTTAATGTTACTTAACTAGTTAAATATATTCTTGCCAGAGGTGTAGCGACAGTTCTTTGCACCTGCATGAATTGCAAATTCAATAGCACTGAAGCTTCTGCTTCCTCTTTGTTCACATAAATCAAAGAATCGTTTGCAAATTCTGGTGAATCAAATAACATTCAGCTTACTGGAGATTCAGGGTCCAAGATGTTTGGAAAATGATAAGGAACCCTTCTGAAATTATCTAATAAGGCTCGAATAGAACTATTCTGTATATTTCCCAAGCTCAAATGTAAAACAGAAGAACCCTATAAAGCAAGAGAAATGCAAGTTTTTCCTGGGTTGTTCAGACTCTACCCTGCTGCTCTGTTGAGTTCAGAGGATAATAATCATTTAATATAGAATAGGGCATGACAAGTTAATCTTCAATATCTCTGCCAGTGGCACCATTACATGTTTCCAATGTTTCTGATTTTATTTTGGATTTCATAAATTCATACAGTAAGCTGTGGGAGCAGAATTAGGCCATTTGGCCCATCAAGTCTATTCCACCATTCATTCACGGCTGATCTATCTTTCCTTCTCAACCCCAATGGCTTGCCTTCTCCTCATAACCCCTGGAACTCTTACTAATCAAGACATGTTGATTTCAAACATCAACAATTATTTTTCTAACACATTTTGGAATGTCTTACAAATGACTTGGTAAATATCTTTCAGCAATGGCAAACTCTGATGAGACAATTTATCTACATTGTTTTTAAAATATATTTTTTTAACCTGTTCTATCAATCAGCATCCTTTGAAAAGAAACTGTTTGGAAATGGGAGCAGGACACATCAATAAAACAAATTAAATTAGTGCGGGCTTCTATATTTTTGAAGGTTAAAAGCAGAAAGCGAGCTAATCCAGCCAACATGTCCCATTAGAACAAAAAGTACTTGTAAAGCACAAAATATAAGAAAGAGAAATCTTCCGAGGTTCTGAGCTCCTTAATATAGGGTAGACCACGTGGTAGACACAAAGTGCTAGAGTAACTCAGAGGGACAGGCAGCATCTCTGGAGAGAAGGAATGGGTGCCGTTTCAGGTTGAGACCCTTTCCTCAGTCTGAGGAAGGCTCTCGACCCGAAACATCACCCATTCCTTCTCTCCAGAGATGCTGCCTGGCCCTCTGAGTTACTACAGCACTTTGTGTCTACCTTCGATTTAAACCAGCATTTGCAGTTCCTTCCGACACTTTGCCACATGGGTTCTGTTGTGTCTTTATTGGTCTATGGTAAATAACCACATAACTATACATTTGTTTTAACACATATAAACTTTAAAAAAAAATAGTTGTTGTAATCATCTATGCTAAAAACAAAAGGAGTGCTCAATAGCATATCCCCTCCAAGACTTACTCTGAAACTTGCCATCCTATTGAACGGCACTTATGCTGAGAGTCAGCCACTGTGTGAACTCACTTGCTAGCCCTGCTAAAGAAGGCGTGTGTATTGCCATTTTGGGCTTGGTCTTTAAAAGGCACTTGATGGTCATGCATCGTCATTACTCTATTGGACTATATGCCAGGGAGAACACACCTAATGTCAGAAATATGAAGCTGTGAGGAGAGTAGAGGCCTTTGTTATAAACTCCACTAGCTTAGATGGAAACTCAGACAGTAGCCATTTAAGATTTGAGATCCTAGGTCTCCTCTAGCTTGCTAAGCAAGTGGCCAGTCTAGGTTAGGGCTTCCAGACAAATGTTTTTCACCTGTGGTCTGTTCTCAGGCAGGACAGGGGGAACACTGAAGCCCAACGTCAAAAATGTGGGAAGGGCACACATTGCACTCCTTTGCCAATCCATCAGCCAATGCATGCACTGGCTCTGAAAGATACCCTGACATATCCCCCTACATACTCAGAGATTACAGCCCAGCCCCTGTCAGGTCAGAACATGTAGTAGTCGGTGAGATATGTGCATTCCTCTCACGCTTATCCACAGGCTAAATTGTTGCATGGTGATACATTCAATGATGAGGTGTGAAGTTCTGATATTTTCCTTCAATTATAAATTTGATTGTGAATGCTGTGCCTATTGCCTACTTGCCATCTTTATCCCAGAGATTGCTGCAGATTCTCATGACCATTTGAGGCAGTGTGAATGCTTCTCTTTGTGCCACCTATAAGATGCACTTGTTTGTTAAGCACAACCGCACCATGACAGAATTGTGAATTGCATGTGCCGTGTAGGAATAGAAGCTTTGCAATCAATGGATTGACTGATGGGACCTATTCATCCTTCCACATACAAACTACAACAAGCAGCTTATTGGGAAAACTATATCAGCAGCATAAAGGCTATTACTGTCTGGACAACTGGTGTTTCAAGATTCCACGAAGAGTGAATAAACCAGCAACATCCCACAGCAATGCATCAGTTATCTGCTAAGTGCAGATGGATAATAAACCCTGACAAATGCCAGCACAGTAACCCTCTGGAACATCCCCAAAGCAAGAAAGTTGTTTGTCAGTGTCAATTTTCTTCACACAGACAGATTAGTTGGGACTGCTAAGAACATCTTGAATCACATGGAATCAATTAGTAAAGCCAGTTGTTCTCGCTACTGAACCTGAAAGATGGCAAGGTGCTAGGAGGTGGTTTAATATAGATCTCTAGACCATCTTCCTGAGATATGGTTGGGTCTCCGTTCTCCTTCTATGTAGGAGGATCATCTCTTCCTCTTTAATATTCTGTGACAGGCCTGATCAACAGACATTGTGAGGTCATCCACATCAGGAGCAATGAAATAAATTGACCAAGTTTTACAAATGATGATAAATACATCCCCTTGTTATTCTCTTAATAAATAAGCAGTGCATGATCACAAATCACTTTTTTTTCATCTTTATTTACTCTTGCAAGATCGCAGATTATTTTTCATTATGCTTCTGGAAACCATGGGGGCTCACTCAGATGGATTTATCGCAAAACATCATTAAAATGCCAGTTATGTAACTAAACAGCGGTTTAACTGTTTCAATTCATGTCAATGAAGCAGTGGAATCTGGACACAATGGAAGAAATCGAGTGAAGCAAAAAACATTTTACCAAAGAAGCTGGCATGTTGAGAGCAAAGAGATATACGTCACGGTATGCAACAGAACAATGGAACAACATTACAGGTTTTTAAAAATGTATTCATTTACAGTATGTGGTATTCAAAACATATGTGGCTATTTTAATGCTTCCCTGATTTGTCCTTAAAATAATCGACATCCTAACTCATTCTTGTACTCAGTTAAAGGTCAATTGTTTTGCTCTGTGATACAATACCATACGATAGAACTATTTATCCCAGGAGGCAAATTGGATGATCAACCATGATCACATTGAATGGCGGTGCTGACTCGAAGGGCCGAATGGCCTACTCCTGCACCTATTGTCTATAGTCTATTATTTAATTAAATGAGAAATTATGAGGGAATTATGTATAGCCCAGACTGGTAAGGAGGCAAAGTAAGGAGGGTCTCAGTGAACCTGACAGGTTTTTACAACAGCCTGGTAATTATCAATGATCTGGATGAAGGTGTGGTAAATTGGATTAGTAAGTATGCAGATGATACCAAGATAGGGAGTGTTGTGGATAATGAAGAAGATTTCCAAAGTCTACAGAGTGATTTAGGCCATTTGGAAAAATGGGCTGAAAGATGGCAGATGGAGTTTAATGCTGATAAATGTGAGGTGCTACACCTTGGCAGGACAAATCAAAATAGGACGTACATGGTAAATGGTAGGGAATTGAAGAATACAGTTGAACAGAGGGATCTGGGAATAACCGTGCATAGTTCCTTGAAGACGGAATCTCATATAGATAGGGTGGTAAAGAAAGCTTTTGGTATGCTAGCCTTTATAAATCAGAGCATTGAGTATAGAAGCTGGGATGTAATGTTAAAATTGTACAAGGCATTGGTGAGACCAAATCTGGAGTATGGTGTACAATTTTGGTCGCCCAATTATAGGAAGGATGTCAACAAAATAGAGAGAGTACAGAGGAGATTTACTAGAATGTTGCCTGGGTTTCAACAACTAAGTTACAGAGATAGGTTGAATAAGTTAGGTCTTTATTCTCTGGAGCGCAGAAGGTTAAGGGGGGACTTGATAGAGGTCTTTAAAAATGATGAGAGGGATATACAGAGTTGATGTGGACAAGCTTTTCCCTTTGAGAATAGGGAAGATTCAAACAAGAGAACATGACTTCAGAATTAAGGGACAGAAGTTTAGGGGGAATATGAGGGGGAACTTCTTTACTCAGAGAGTGGTAGCGGTGTGGAATGAGCTTCAAGTGGAAGTGGTGGAGGCAGGTTCATTGGTATCATTTAAAAATAAATTGGATAGGCATATGGATGAGAAGGGAATAGAGGGTTATGGTATGAGTGCAGGCAGGTGGGACTAAGGGGAAAAAAAGTTGTTCGGCACGGCGTTGTAGGGCCGAGATGGCCTGTTTCCGTGCTGTAATTGTTATATGGTTATATGGTTATATGGTCACTTTCACTGATGTTATTGTTTTACCTCAAGTTTAATTACAATTCTTTAGTCATCATGGCAAAACTCTCAAATTAATAACCCCGGCCTCTGGACAGCAATTGAATAAGTTATACACAATAACGTTTACCCTTGCTGGAACTGGAAAAAGAAAACTGAGTCATCTAGAGTCAGCTGATCTACCGCAAGAAATGCAACACCTGTCCCTTTACCTCTCCCCTCGACAACATTCAAGGACCCAAGCAGTCGTTCCAGGTGCGACAGAGGTTCACCTGTATTTCCTCCAACCTCATCTACTGCATCCGCTGCTCTAGATGTCAGCTGATCTACATCGGTGAGACTAAGCGGAGGTTGGGCGATCGTTTCGCCGAACACCTCCGCTCGGTCCGCAAGAACCTACCTGACCTCCCGGTGGCTCAGCACTTCAACTCCCCCTCCCATTACCAATCCGGCCTCTCTGTCCTGGGTCTCCTCCATTGCCAGAGTGAGCAACACCGGAAATTGGAGGAACAGCACCTCATATGCCGCTTGGGGAGCCTGCATCCGGGGGGCATGAACATTGAATTCTCCCAATTTTGTTAGCCCTTGATGTCTCCTCCCCTTCCTTAGCCCTCGAGCTGTCTCCTCCCATCCCCCCGCCCTTGGGCTCCTCCTCCTCCCTTTTTCCTTCCTTCTTCCCGCCACCCCCTATCAGTCTGAAGAAGGGTTTCGGCCCGAAACGTTACCTATCTCCTTCGCTCCATAGATGCTGCTGCACCCGCTGAGTTTCTCCAGCATTTTTGTGTACCTTCGATTTTCCAGCATCTGCAGTTCCTTCTTGAACAAATAGTAGATTGATACAGGTGAGGAGGGGTTATTTCCAGATGGATGGAGATAGTGATGGCTAGATCTCACGGTGCGACCTGATGCAAGATGTCACCTGAATGAAGTGGTCGTGGTCCAGTAAGAGTTCCGCACGATATAACGGGAGGTAGAGTAAAGAGTTCCCACGGTACTCTGCAATTCTGTCATTTTTGCGAGTGACTTGTCCGTCTCCCGATCTTTCCCGTTAATCGTGAATGAACATCGTGGACTGTAGTGTAGTTAATCACGTGGCACAAATGATGTTACTTTGTTGTCACACACTATATTGGTTTTTTTCACCCGAGCCCTTTAATGAGCTGAAGAATAATCTGTGTTTTTTTTAGACAAATGTTGTTTGGTGTGATGCACCTTCTCTCAATATGTGCAAGAAGTCGTCTTTTTATTTTGTCAAATATGAATAAAGACTGTGTCTCACATTGACCGTGATGATTGTGTTATTTTCTGATCTACTGAGTGGTGAAACTTTCAGTCTGAAGAAGGCTCTCGACCCGAAACGCCACCCGTTCCTTCTCTCCAGAGATGCTGCCTGCCCCGCTGAGTTGCTCCATTCATGCCTGTGTGAGAGGGAGGGAGGGAGAGAGAGAGATAGGCACACGGGTGCAAGGTGAGCGATTTGACAATCTCACCTACCTGTGGGCGGGCAGAGAGACATTCAGTGACAGGACACCCATTCTTCCATTTCCCACTAAATGCCTGTGTGAGAGAGGGAGGGAGAGAGAGAGATAGGCATGAATGTGTCTCACCCCTGTTTCTCCCTCGCCACTAAATGAAGACACTCCCATCCCCCACCTCTCCCTCCGTCCCAACTCCAAGCAAAACAGGGACACCTGAAGGTGTCTATCTTCAAAGGACTGACCACCGGGCTGGCTGTCGGGGCTGGCGTGTTGCGTTTCCCCAGACATCGAAACTTGGCCTGACTGTAGATACGATTAGACAGGTATCTAGTTATTTAATTCAATTAATGATTTCTATCGCCCAGGGATCTTTAAGGTTCGGCCAGGTAGGAACTGCAGATGCTGGAAAGATAGACACAACATGTAGCTCAGCGGGACAAGCAGCATATCAGAAGGGTCTCGACCCAAAATGTCACCCATTCCTTCTCCCAAAAGATGCTGATGCGTCGAGTTACTCATTCTCTTTAAACCGGCATCTGCTGTTCCTTCCGACACATGCACAAGAAATAGGCAACTTTTCCGAAACGTTGTCTATTTCCTTCGTTCCATAGATGCTGCTGCACCCGCTGAGTTTCATTTGTGTGTGTGGGTGACAGTTTGGGGGGAAAAGAGATAAGGCACCTGAGGAAAGGCTCGCCTGGTAGATGCTGCCTGGCCTGCGGAGTTCCTCCAGTTAGAAATAGCTTTCAAAAAAAGAGACACAAACTGTGGAGTACAATAGTCACAATAGAGTACAATAGCTCAGCAACACTCAAAAATGAAAAAGAATAAAAATGTGATTATTTCACCTCCCTTCAACTATTTTGTGTTTCAGCATGAGAGGGATTATAACATTAGAGACATTCCTCTTGTAGTGATGTGTTAATGAAGAGTTGCAGACATCAATCTGATAGTAAAAAATATATTTATTTAACCTCACCTTATGTCCCTTCTGTCAAGCTTCCGGGTTTGCCGTTTGCAAGAGTTCCCACGGTACTCGTAAGAGTCATTACGGATATCGCATGGATATCGCACTGGCATCTGCACTCATACAATGTTGCAACGCTGCTTAAGACACTCTTGGAGAAATTCAAAAATGTTTGAATTTTCTCCCGACCTTACCAAGTCACACGACTGCCTGCCGTCAGCGCCACGGAGGTCCTCGGTGGTCCACGAATGCCGTACTGCTATCGCAGAAGGTTCCCACGATGTTAAACTCTTCTTAGGTCTTGCTTCAGGTCGCACCGTGAGATCGCCCTTTGACAACGGGGATAAAAGGGTATTAGATAAGGAAAGAACAGGAGTGAAATATAAAATTAGAGGGCGGGACATGGGTTGAAGGGGAGAGCAGAATGGAAAGAGGGGGGATGGGGGAAATGGGGGAGTAGGGAGGGATGAAAGCTGAGACCCTCCTAACTTTGCCTCCTTACCAGCCTGGGCTATACATAATTCCCCTCTTAATTTCCCTCATAATTTCCCATTTAATTTGACCAATTTGCCTCCTGGGATAAATAGTTCTATCGTATTGTATCGCAGAGCAAAACAATTGACTTTTAACTGAGTACAAGAATGAGCTAGGATGTCCATTATTTTAATCATTCCTTCGAAGATAGACACAAAAAGTTGGAGTAACTCAGTGGGACAGGCAGCATCTCTCTCGAGAGAAGGAATGGGTGATGTTTCATGTTGTGATAATTGCTGCCTTTGGCATCCCTGAATCCCTGCACTTTTTTTTTACAGATTTTACAGATTTTTACAACAGCCTGGTATTTATATGGTCACTTTTACTGATGTTATTGTTATAAGCAGGGAAAGGAACAGGGTGACGGGACAGTGGGAGAAAAGTGGGCGAACAGGAGGGAGAAGGGAGCGCAGAATGCGGTTTGGGGGTTTACTTGAAATTGGAGAATTCAATCTTCATGCTATTGGGTTGTAGACTCCCCAAACGGAATATGAGATCTTGTTCTTCCAGTTTGCTGTTGTAATTAACTCCCTCTTTTAGAAATGCTCCGCAATAGATATATATGAACTTATATCAGTTTGCCAACTCATCAATAATAATGTAATTAACACCCTCATAAGAATAGCATTGAAATGCGCAGAGAGCATTTAAAGGGATATTCTGAATTGACACAATTACAACTATTACAAGTACACAATTTAAAGAGCAGTACACTCATTTTCCAAGATTGCAAGGTTTGGCTATTTTACAACTAGGTCCTTTTATAGCTGACAGGTTAATAGCTTCGGATAACAAGTCTACAGTGGGATATTTGTAGCCCATATCCGAACAATTCTAATCAGACGCTAATCATTCTTTTTTCATTCTACCTGCTACTATGAATTTTTTTTTTAAATCTATGAAGGGAAAATGTCTTCTAAATGTATTTCAATGACCAATCTAATTACCTCAGAGTGTTTAAAAATGACGATCACCTTAAACAGACAAAAGCCAGGAAATTATAACAAGGAATATTGAATTATTTATTGAAAATAGATTTATTCATTAGTTACTGTTCCTTTTATTGATTTATCAAACCTTTCATGATAAAACAGGTAGCAATGTATAAAATGTATATTCCTGTGTCATCTCCTGATATTGCTTACCTTACACAATGAAATCCATCCATAATCTTTTCCTGTGACCTTGACGGTCCTAACCTTCACATTATCAGTCATGATTTGGTACCTCATACGACATAAATGACTCCTTTGTTCAGAGATTAATGTCTATCCTTTCTACAATGTTCAGATTTAGCTCTTGGGTATTTCACATTGTGTATCGTGGTTTAAAGAAGCATTTTCAGGGCTGCCCCTGCACTTCTAATAATCCAGCGCCCCGAGCAAGTGTAGAAAACCACCACAATAACTCAGAATGCAAGGCCATGAACCCACAGAACTGAAGAATATCTAAATGATGTCATCTCTGTCAAAGAAATAGATGTGCTGGCTGCAGCAGCAGTGATAACCACTGCATTATGATTTGGTTAGGAAGAACTAAGTGAGTTTAGGTTCCGTAGTCCTGTATTCATCGTTTGATGCCTCTATATATGTGAAAACAGCATTTTAGTGTTTCTTCCACCCATTTGGTGATTATTTAATGTTTTAGATCCTTGGCTGAAATATTTTTTTTTTACAGTTTCTGGTGAAACCCACAATGTCATATATCATGCACTGCTGATAGAACCATTGTTTCTAAGTGTGTGCAATGCTTGAAGGAGCAGCAGTTGGCAGAGAAGTGAGCGGGTAAGGAGGAACAGGGATACTAAGGGAAGAAAATAACAAAAATGAACAATTCCTTCGAAGATAGACACAAAAAGTTGGAGTAACTCAGTGGGACAAGCAGCATCCCTGGAGAGAAGGAACGGGTGATGTTTTATGTCGAGATAATTGCTGCCTTTGGCATCCCTGAATTTCTGTACTTCCATTACTCATCTTCCTTGATACATTCTTCCATCCCCACCCACATGAAAAAGTCAGTGGCTGTTAATGAAGAATTTCAACCCCTTCAAGCCTTCATCTTTGGAAAGCAACTGGCGCAATAGTGGGGTGAAGAAAAATGTATATATGGCTCTTTGTTCTTACTTTCAAAAAACAAAATCCTGCAGATGCTGAAATGAAATTGCTGGAAATACCAAACTGGTCAGGCAGTATTTGTGGTGAGTTAAAACAGTTAAGGGCCTATCCAACTTAGGCGATCTTTCAGCGGACTGCCGGCCGGCGTTCGCGGCACTCGCGTAAAAAACCGGGAACTGGAATGGCGACTGTCAAAGTGGAACACGCACACAAACTCATCGCAAAGGCAGGGGCCAGGGAAAGAAGGGGGGTGCTGTCTGAAATTTACACTGAAATTCACAGGGGGAAGTGGGGGAAGGGGGGGGAAGGGGGGGAGAATGGGGGGAAGAAGGGGGGGGGAGAAGGGGGGGGGGGGGGAGAGGGGGGGGGGGGGGAAGGGGGGGGGGGGGGGGGGGGGACAGGGGGGGGGGGGGGGAAGGGGGAAGAAGAAGGTTATCCTTGGTTCTGAAAACTCTCGTGCTTGCTTACGTTTTTTTTTCCCCAATGAGCCAATGAAAATGATCGGTCAGCAAAGGAGATTAACTAAAACTACCTACGACTACCTTGACTTTCCATAACAACATGGCGACCCCACTACAACTGCACCTACGACTACAGGATTATCGATTTTCTCCATGGCGAACAATTTTTGGTCGCAGAAAATATTTCAACATGTTGAAAAATTTGCGCCGACCATACTGAGGCTGCGACTAATTCCCTGAATGCGGGAACTCCTCGCGGCCATGAAGGAAACTCACCAGAGACCACCAGCGAACATGTGGCGACCATGTGGCGATCATGTTGCGAGCGCAGTCTCCTGCACTCGCCTAAAAAGTGGCCTTGGAGGGACAGGCCTTTAATGTTTCAAGGTGAAGTCTTGGGAGGGCTTAGCATTTTCTGCACTGGATTTTATCTTATTGACTTTGCAAGTTTCTGTTGCTCAGTACAGAGTGCAAATTTCAACCATGCAGCTGTAATCAGGAGTTTCATAACTAGGGATTTGCACCTGAAGCAAGCTTGGCAGTTGAACTTCATTTAAATTCACGCGTTTAAGTTTTATCACTTTTAATTAAAATTAGTAGTTATGTAAAAAGAAGTTCTGACAATTTTGATTTTTTTTTAAATTCAAAGTGTTAGCATAGCTATTCCTCACCGCATGCTACAAATTACCTTTCTCACTGATAACAATCTTAACTCAGCATGAGCATTATTTTCTATGAACCAGAGAAAGCCACACCATATCTTAACATCTTTCCTATAACAGGGTTACCAAAACGGAACGCAATATTCTAAATGTGGCCTCACCAATATAACATTGTAGGCCCGAACTGCAGATGCTGGTTTAAATCGAAGGTAGGCACAAAATGCTTGAGTAACTCATCGGGTCAGGCAACATCTCTGGAGAGAATGAATGGATGACGTTTCGGGTCGAGACCCTTCTTCAGTCTGATATCAGGGGAGGATGCGGGACAAAGATAGAATGTAGTCGGGGACAGTAAGACTAGTGGGAGAACTGGGAAGGGGGAGTGGATGGAGAGAGAAAGCAATGGCTATGTGAAGTTAGTGAAGTCAATGTTCATACTGTTGGGGTGTAAACTACTTAAGCAAAATATGAGGTGCTGTTCCTCCAATTTGCGCTGGGCCTCACTCTGACAATGAGGGGGAGGGTTGATAGAAGAACAAAAAATTATGAGAGACACAGATAAGGTAGACAGTTGGAAACTTTTCCCAGGGTTGAAATGTCAAAGACTAGAAAGCATTTTATGAAGGCAAAAGCGCCTAAATGTAATGGAAATGTGCAAGACGTTTTTTTACACTGAGAATGGTGGGTGTATTGCCAAGGGTGGTGGTAGAGATAGATGGCATAATCTATATAACAAAAAGTCTCATCTTGACCACTTCCTGTCTGTGCTCTATATAGATTTATCTATAAATCTATATCGACTTTAGAAAAAACGCTACTCTAGATCGCTATGATGTTTGGCCATCTTACTCACAGTCCTCCTCCGCTGAGGCAGCCCCAAGCAATTCTCCGAACAATGAAAAATAAAAAAGTTATGAGTGTTTAAAAAATCTTGAGATCAGCTGATTGGTCCTCTCAACTGTCAATCACCACGATGAAGGTAATGCCCCTTCCGGAGGGGGGCAGGACTATAAAAATCTGGATGCCTGGACGTGAGTCAGTCACTCTGGAGGCTTGTGAGGGAGAGGCCACAACTGTAATTCTAAGCTGTGAAACAACTGAACTGTGAGTCTGCAATGTACTTGCAATAAATGATTTGTTAGCTCTTAATGAAAATGCAATGTTGTTTGGCCTGCCTTGTGCTTGAAACTGCAATGGGTATGGAAATGAAATGAAATGCAATGAGCTATTTGGCCTGCCCTGTGATTGAAACTGCAATGGAAATGGAAATGAATTGAAAATGCAATGCGCTGTTTGGCCTGCCCTGTGCTTGAAACTGCAATGGGAATGGAAATTAAATTAAAATGCAATGAGCTGTTAGGCCTGCCCTGTGCTTGAAACTGCAATGAAAATGGAAATTAATTGAAAAGGAAACGCGTTGTTTGGCCTGTGCGGTGCTTGAAACTGCAATGTAAAATGGGAATGGAAATGAAATGAAAATGAAATTAGCTGTTTGTCCTGCCCTGTCCCTGAAATTGAAATGGAAATGGAACTGGAAATGGAATAGAATTAGTTGTTTGGCCTGCCCTGTGCTTAAAATTGAAATGGAAATGAAATGAAATGAGTTGTTTGGCCTGCCGGAAATCACTAATTTCAGCCCACAAGGCCCCATTAGCCAAGAAACCAGTCCCCTTTGCCCAAAATTCCCATATTAGCCCACGAGGAGCATTTTGGCCCACAAGGCCCGTGCCGGGCCAGGACAATTCCAGAAAAAGTGCCTTTCACTGAGATTTCACTCAGATTTGTTTTTAAAGAGCCTCTTCGGCCCATCAGGCCTGTACTAGCCCAGGAGAACTCCCTTCAGCAGGTATTCCCCCTGCAAATATTAAACCTCACCCCAATAATTTTCTCCCTCCCTTCATTCCCTCCCTCCCTTCACCTGCTTAATGGGGCCTTGTGGGCTGAAATTAGTGATTTCCGGCAGGCCTAACAACTCATTTCATGAGATCCAGGCCACGATAGACTTTCCTCCTTTATTGCTGTGATCTGCAGGAAAAGATGAAAAATGTCTAAAATTCTATCTCCACCCTCTCCCCTTCTCTCCCACAGAGTCACTCACCTGCTTTGGGCAGAATTTCTGGCAGTTTCTGAGCTGCCAGTCCACCAGCCCTTAATGACTGAGCTGCCAGCCCACCAGGCCTGACTGACTGAGCTGCCAGCTCACCAGGCTTGAGTGACTGAGTTGCCAGCCCACCAGGCCTGAGTAACTGAACTGCCAGCCCACCAGGCCTGAGTGACTGAGCTGCCAACGCAAGAATCCATTCAGCCTCCAATGTCCATACTAGCCCTCTGGAAACCAGTCCCTTCGGCCCACAACACGCATACTAGCGCTCCAGAATGCCCCCACCCCACCCCACTGGGCACCAATATTGGAATTGGTGGAGAGGTGGAATATTGCGTTTGGGGACCAGCCCTCCCATGTGAACATGGGACCCAACAGGTCCCACTTACTCTAGTAGCATTTAAGAGGCTTTTGGATTGGCACATAGATTTGCAGAGGGTGGGGGATATTGATCTCATGCAGGCAGAGAAGATTAGTTTAACGACATCAGGTTCATCGTGAACATTTTGGGCTAAAGGGCGCATGTTGGAGCTTGCTTACAATAGACAATGTACAATAGGTGCAGGAGTAGGCCATTCAGCACTTCGAACCTAATCTGAACCCAACTATATATGTCAAGGTCACATCCAGCCTGGGCTCTATTCAGAGGAAACATTTGGTTTAGCCCAAATTAGTAACAATCCTAGATCAGGATGATTTCCTTAATATGAGTAAATATGCCCTCAATTATTGATCATTATTGAGTTCTCCATGTTCCAATTGGTCAATTATTACACTTCTGGTGATAGTTGATTTGGGTCAGATGTGAAAAAAATTGTGTATTTGATTTTGGTGCAGTTTCAGATCAGATTGTGATGGGTTTGGTTTTAATGTTATGCCCCTGCGGACCTCAGAATTATTTTTTCTCTCGGCAGTGCAGCTGTTCATCTTCAAGCAATGCTCAGATTCCTACACCTGGAAGGGGTGCAGTAATTCTCTTCACAGAGAGAGAGAGAGAAGATGGCATGAAGCTGCATCTTTATGGTACCTGTCATGAGTGTTTTAAGGCCAATAAGTTCCTCCTGAATTGCTGTCAGATTTTACACTGGGAAGCACAGCAGCCAATTTGAACAAAACAAGGTTTTCTAACAGCTGGTGTATAAATAACCAAATTGTCTGTTTACCTAGTGTTGAGTCAGGGGTAAATAGTGAGATGCAGCTACTAAATGGGGCCAGTACAGTGGTGCGGCTTGCAGAGGTACCACCTCACAGCTCCAGTGACCCAGGTTCAATCCTGACCTCTGGTGCGATCTACATGGTATTTCCACATTCTGTTAGTGAATTGTGGAATCTAAGGCAGTGGATAGGAATGTGAATAAAATGGGATTCGTTAAATTGACTTTTGATGTCAGTGCAGGCTCAATGGGCCGAAGGCCATGGTTCCATGTGGTATGAGTTAATAATAAATCTCTATGGTCTTGAGTTAATTAGCTTGGACATTAACTTTATGGACATAATCTGTGGCTATATGTTGCTATCACTCCATGGCATTTTTATACCCAGCTGAAATGATAGCTGGTTTATTATTTGTGAAACAAAGTCATTGGGAGATACAGCAGAAAGAAACAGACGTTCCGGTAACCAAAACCATATCGACCATCATTTGCACCCACCCAACACTACTCTTACATGAAAGTTAACATTTAAACAGTGTAGTCCGATGTACAATACTAAACTGACAATGTATATAAAATTGAAGGCAGACACAAAGTTTGCCCGACCTCTCCATATAATCCAGGTGACATCCTGGTACACTTTTTTCTCCACATCCCTGATGTAATGGGGCGACTAGAACCACACACCATATTCCAATTGCTGCCTCATCATAGTCCTATACAGCAGTAACATGACTTAGTCTTTTATACTCAATATTACAAATACTCCAAAAGGTACCACTGCAAGGCATATCTGCGGTTTTTAGAGTTGCTTTCTGTAGTTTGTCATTTCTTTGGGGAGATTTCTGGTGAAATGCCCACCGATTCATACATTTTGACTGTGACTTACCCAGTAGCATGCTTAAACTGCAAAACCAAGGGAGACTTTCAGAGTCTTCTCCACCTTGCCTTTTTCAGGATACAGACCTGATGGTTCACTCTGGGGACAATCTAGTCCATGGTTCCATCTCCACCAATTCCACTCTTTTCTCATCATCGCATGTAATCCTGGCTCCTTCTCCATCACAGATCTTTCCTTCAGTTCACTCTACCTCTTTACCCTTGGCTTACTGCTTGATTCTTTAGTGAGTTTTTTTTATTCAGGTGGAATATGATTGGAATGCAGTATTAATTTTATTTTTCTCTGCATGAATGCTGCCTGATTAACTGAATATGTCCAACATTTTCTATTCCTATTTTTAGATTCCAGCATTTGCAGCACCTTGCTCCGTGACTAAGAAATTATTGTAGCACAATTGTACCAGGTGACCTCAAAAAATTCAGAAGAGGATTATTCTAAATTTGCATGGACACCCAGGAAAAAAATGACATGCAGAGAGAGCCTCTATTGCTGTGTAATAGCAAGAGCAAATCATCCTGCTCCTGGCAAAAGACCTCCCCACGGTTAATAATTACCATGCTCTCAAACAGCTCTCCAACATTAAGATTCTGTATCCTCTGTACTTCCCAGTAAGCTGTTACAATAAATTAAAGTGCTGCAGTCCAAAGTACATGGAGGATCATGTTTGTTCATTGAATATATATTCTTTCATCTCTGCACTGAAAGAAAAGCTTACAACCATGACTAGTGGGAATCATCAGTAAAAAAAAAAGTATAATGAAAGTCATTAAATGAGAGTCAGTGCAGCAAAACATGACAAATATCCTGGGAAGGGAGAACATATTCCAAATTGGCACAATTAAATATTGCACTGTGCATTTGTTTTCCAACAGATCCAAACAGAAAACACACCACAAGTTAGTAGAAATATCCACTCAATGGAGATCAGGTGTCACACACGTGACTTTCGTTGAGGTCACAAAGATGAGTTCTGAGTCGCATTGCAAACAGTGACATATCATTGAGGAATCTCACTCGATTTGCTATCACTCTGGAATAAATGAAGAAGATGCGATTCCTGTGAGATACGGCATTGTCAACATTCCATGGAAATTGTACAGTGACAGGAAGAATTATTTGGCATTGGGCCCAGCTCATTTACATTTTCATAGAGTGGTATCATTTAGAATTGATGATGGCATGGGATTCAGTACCCTTGAAACAAAACAGCTTTTACTAATCCCTTGGTGCTTCTCCTGCTTGTATTGCAGTCGAGAACTGAGCTGAACCAAGATCTTAAAACAGGAAATGTGTGACCTTGCAAATTGGTGAACCACAGCCTGACTAATACTTGTTAAGCTGTATGAACTCCATTATATTTATGTTACTGTCAATACATTATCAATGTTGTTCAGTAATCTGTCTGGCTTTCAGAATTAATACACTTCCTCCTGGTCAAACACTGCATCATAAAGCGATAGAATGAAAGAGCACAGAGACAGTCCCTTCAGCCCAATCTGTCCATACTGACTATGATGTCTATCTGAGCTAGTCCCATTTTCATATATTTGGCCCATATCCCTCTAAACCTTTCCTCCATATGTACCTGTCTAAATGTATTTTAAGCATTGTAATTGTGCCTGCCTCTATAGGATCCTCTGGTGGTTCGTTCCAAATTTCCATTGCCTCATGCGACTTTTTATGTATATTTCTATTTGCCACAATTGATGAATCAAAAACCCACATTCATTATTCCAAACCATATTTATGCACCCAGTCATGGTGAATTACATCCTCATTAACTAATTGTGCTTGCGCATTCCTTTAGTCTCTATTTCCTCTTATTCTATCTGTTCCATTGTCCCGGTGGCTTCAACCAAGCTGCTAGAAGACTCTGAGTTTCAAGGGAGGAGATTGCTGCTGCCTGGGAGGATGATGAGAAGCAAACCTGGGTTGAGGTAGTCTGTCCTTAACAGCGAGTGTCACCTGTCTGGACTAACAGACAGACCCATGACAGGGCCAACAAAGTGTTATACTGGGATCGTAAAAGCTGCCACTTTGAGAGAGGTGAGCCAGTGTGGTTCAGAGTCTCATTATCCGTGGTCGAGGATGGAGTTCCCATTGTGATCTCATGGAAGACAGGAAGTTAGAGCTGTGGGATTTCCTTAAATCCTCTTTGTACACTGCTTCTGAGAACAGTGTGGGCAGAAGCCTGAGCTTGCATTGCAATGATCAAAGTTTCCACTGTGGCACCTATGATATAAGCTGGCTTCTGTTTGTTCTGCAATGAAAGCTTTACATTGGCCATCATGTGATTTTACTTGGTTTGGTCTATTTTAGTTGAAATGGGGTTTGTGCACCACATACATTCATGCAAGGATCAACTCTAAGATTTGCCCCAAATGCCCTCAACATTACACAGAGCAGGCCTGTCAATTAGTTTAGTTTAGTTTAGTTTAGAGACGCAGCTCTTTTGCCCACCGAGTCCAGGCCGACCAACAATCATCCGTTTACATATGTTCCAAGCTATCCCATTTTTACACCCACTCCCTAAACACTGTGGACAATATACAGAGGCCAATTAACCTACAAACTCACGTGTCTCTAAGATGTGGGAGGACACCAGAGCATCCAGAAGAAACCCACAGGGGCACGGGGAAATGTGCCACCAGACTGTACCCGAGGTCAGGATCGAACCTGGGTCTCTGCCACTGTGAGCCATCTGCTCTACCACCTGCAACACTATGTCATGCATTAATCTTAGTCTTTGATTACATGTTGCCACATCAAAGATTTCCTCTGAATTCTTTAAAGCAAACACATGTCCTCTACCATTCTTGTGAGCTGGAGCCTGGACTACCTTTACCCTCTACCTTGTAACAAGTCATTACCAGTGACTCACCATAAGCAATTCTCATGTTTAAGAAAGAACTGCAGATGCTGGAAAATAGAAGGTAGACAAAAATGCTGGAGAAACTCAGCGGGTGAGGCAGCAACTATGGAGTGAAGGAAATAGGCAACGTTTCAGGTCGAGACCCTTCTTCAGACTGATGTGAGGGTGGGGGGGCGGAAGAAGAAAGGAAGAGGTGGAGACAGCGAGCTGAGAAGGGGAGGAGAAATCAGGGGCTACCTGAAATTTACCTGCCATAGTTGAGTAGCTGACAGAAGCTGTGAGATGAGAGTACAAGTTTTGGACTACTGATAAGAATGTGTGGGTGTGGTCGGGTAAACTAAAGGGCCTGTCCCACTTGGCCGTCATTAGCGCCTCACGCAGATGGAGCGCGAAGATTTTGTACATCACAAAATCCTCGGAAGCCACACCCAGCTGCACCCATCTATGTCATCACGCACCATGCGCGCATCACGTGCGTGTCACAACGCGCGAGTCGTACAACGTGACGCGTAAATGATGTCACGTAAATTACGCGCAAATGTCGTCCAAGTGGAACAGGCCCTTAATGTTATGTTGGAGTTCTGATTGTTAGAGTCTGTAGTCAAGTGGGTAACATGGAGCAGTATGTGAGGCCAGTGGTGTGTACAGGTGTAGATGATTATGATGGGAATAGATAGAATAGATACACAAGATGGAAGTAGTTGACATGGTTACTGAGTTTATGCAGCACTCATCTCTCACATCTAAGTTCCATCAAACCTGCCAATTCTGTGCAGCACCTTTTGTAGTTTCTCCAGCTTTTTTGTGTACCTTCGATTTTGCAGCATCTGCAGTTCCTTCTTAAACCTTTTGAAGGGCCACTGCTCTTCCCATTATGCGGGTGAAAACATGGCTTTTGTTCAATTAAGCTCAATTCAGATTGTGGTTGGTTGAAAAATTGAATCCATTGATATGACTTAAGGTAATAAATTGCTGGGTTGGTGCAGGCGGAATGATAACCTGATGCTTAGAGGTGGGAAACTAATCTTGTCCTTGTATAATCAGAGAGAGCACATTAATCACTCTTCATAGTAATTTCAAACATCTTCCAGCATTATCCAATTTAGTACCAACTGAACAGCTTTTAAAGAAGGTTAAAAAATCTTCTTTTAATAGATATGGAAAATGCTTTTACTCCAGGGAGAGCAAGCTGATGGGATAGAAAATTGGCTTCATGGAAGGAAGCAGAAGCTGATGGTAGAAGATTGTTTATCGGACTGAAGGCCTGTGACTTGCGATGTGCCTCAAGGACTGGTGGTGGGCACTCTGCTGTTTGTGGGTCACATCAACGAATTGGATGTGAACTGTTAGGACGACTATGTTTGCTGACAACACTAAAGTGGGTGGTATTTTAGATTGAGAATATTGTTATCAAAGACGGCAGCAGGATCCTGATCAGTCGAGCAAGTGGGCAGAGGATTGATTAATGGGGTTTTATGCAGATAAATGCGTGTTTCACTTTGGGAAGTCTAACCGGGGCAAGTACACACTAAATTGCAGGGCTCTGTGGAGTGTTGTAGCATTGTAGAGCAGAGGGATCCAGGAGTGCAGGTACATAATATATTGAGAGTGGCATCAAGGGGTAGATAAGGTGGTCAAGAAGGCTTTTGGCACATTGGCCTTCATCAGTCAGGGAATTAAGTACAGAAGTTGAGATGATATGTTGTACAAGATGCTGGTGACGCCACAGTTAACGGCCTGTCCCACTTACGCGGTTTTTCGGTGACTTGCCAGCACCCGTCATGGTCGCAGCAGGTTGCCGAAAATTTTCAACGTTGAAAATCCAGCGGCGACCAGAAAAAGGTACGACTCTTAGGGCGATTACTCACGACCGTCCAGGCGACACCCCACGACATGTCGGCCAAGAAAGTATACCTATGCCTATACTTCCCAAGGAGATCTCCAATGACTCTCACTGACTTCTACAGATGCTACCATTTTTACCAAGGAAAGCGTACTGTTGGGTTGAAACTTCCTACTGCCCCTGTAATTTATTCTTCCGCACCCATCTGGCAAAAGGTGCAGATAGCACCAGACAGAGGAATGGCTTCATCCTTCTGTTAGTTATCAGGCATCCTTCCATAAGCCAGGGAACTGTCCAATTCACCTCTACCCCATTGTGGACATTGGACTTTGTCGATGGAAGTGATGCTCTACAAATGCTGAGAACTATATTCTGCACTCCTTATCTTCCCCTTTGCTCTATCTATTGTACTTGAGTTTGATTTGATTATATTTATGTATAGTATTATCTGATCTGATTTGATATCATTCAATGCAAAGCTTTTCACTGCACCTTGGTATATGTGGCAATAATAAATAAACCTTAAATCGATCTGGATCGATTGGCCATGCGGGCTGGGGAATGGTTGATGGAATTTAATACCGAGATGTGTAAGGTATTGCATTTTGTGAAGTCTAACAAGGGCAGGACCTACACAGTAAATGGGAGGTATCTGGGAGTATTGTAGAGCAGAGGGATCTAGGAGTACAGGTGCATGGTTCCTTGAAGGTCGAGTCGCAGGTAGATAAGGTGGTCAAAAAGGCTTTTGGCACATTTTAGCAGTAACAGGATCAGTCCGAGTCACCATGGCTTTACAAAGGGGAAATCATGCTTGACTGATCTTCTGGCATTTCTTGAGGACGTAACTAGGAAAATGGACAAGGGAGAGTCAGTGGATGTAGTGTATCTGGCCTTTCAGAACGCATTTAACAAGGTCCCACATAGGAGAAAGTGGGCAAAAATTAGAGCACGTGGTATTGGGGGTAAGGTACTGACATGGATAGAAAATTGGTTGGCACACAGGAAACAAAGAGTAGGGATTAACGGGTTCCTTTCAGAATGGCAGGCAGTGACTAGTGGGATACCGCAAGGCTCACGGCTGGGACCGCAGCTATTTACAATATACATAAATTATTTATATGAAGGGATTAAAAGTAACATTAGCAAATTTGCAGATGACACAAAGCTTATGACAAATAAATTGATTCTGATTCTGATTCTGAAAGCTGGGTTACAGTGTAAACTGTGAGGATGATGCGCTGAGGATGCAGGGTGACTTGGACAGGTTGCGTGAGTGGGCAGATGCTTGGCAGATGCAGTTTAATGTGGATAAATGTGAGGTTATCCACTTTGGTGGCAAAACCAGGAAGGCAGATTATTATCTGAATGGTGTCAAGTTGGGAAAAGGGGAAGTACAATGGGATCTGGGGGTCCTTGTTCATCAGTCAATTAAAGTAAGGATGCAGGTACGGCAGGCAGTAAAGAAAGCGAATGGCATTTTGGCCTTCATAACGAGAGGAGTTGAGTATAGGAGCAAAGTGGCCTTTCTGCAGTTGTATAGGGGCCCTAGTGAGACCGCACCTGAAGTATTGTGTGCGGTTTTGGTAACTTCATGAGGTTAATTCCCGGGATGGCGGGACTGTCATATGTTGATAGAATGGAGCGGCTGGGCTTGTATACTCAGGAATTTAGAAGGATGAGAGGATATCTTATTGAAACAAATAAGATTATTAAGGGTTTGGACTAGCAAGAGCAGGGATCGGCAACCTTATTCTGCATAGGTGCCGGGACCCATGTCTGTGAGCGGATGGCGGGCCATATCTATAACGTGTTCCCATAGATTCCGCTCCTTCATGGACGCCACCCGGAGCACTGGCCCCTAATTACGGGCGCTCATCAACATGGTGTACTTATGGTCCATTGCCTTGGCTCTGTCCTGAAGGCGGTGGCTCAAATACTCACACTCACTCATTCCCGGCCTATTGACAACCCCGATCCTGACAGTGAAGCCCAGACACAGAAGGTGCGCGGCTGTGCCGGCGGCTTTGCGCAGGTTGCTGTACAGCCAGAGCTCGGCCCTGCTCGGGCGCTCGGCTCCACTCGGCTCCACTCGGGTTCTCATCCCCGCTCGGGCCGCCAGTGCAGGCCTCCTTGCGACCTTGCGTCACCGCGCTGGGCCCGGGAGGCACCAGAGATGAAGGAAGTCTGTGGGCCGGATGACTGCAGATAAGAAAAATGCCTGCCGGCCAGATGATTTCAGCCCAGGGACCATAGGTTGCCGACATCTGCACTAGAGGCAGGAAAATGTTCCCGATGTTTGGGTAGTCCAAAACCAGGGGCCACAGTTTAAGAATAAGGGGTAAGCCATTTAGAATGATGATGAGGAAACACGTTTTCACAGAGGGTTGTGAATCTGTGAAACTCTCTGCCTCGGAAAGCAGTGAAGGCAATTCCATGGGTGCTTTCAAGAGAGAGTTAGATAAAGCTCTTAAAGATAGCAGTCAGGGGATATGGGGAGAAGGCAGGAACGGGGTACTGATTGTGGATGATCAGCCATCATCACAGTGAGTGGCGGTGCTGGTTTGAAGGGGTAAATGGCCTACTCCTGCACCTATTGTCTATTGTTTATTGTCATTGGCCTTTATCAGTCAGAGTATTATAGAAGTTGGGAGGTCATGTTGCAGTTGAATAAGACGTTGGTGAGACCGTATTTAGAATATTGTGTTCAGTTCTGGGCACCATGTTATAAGAAAGATATTGTCAAGCTTGAAAGGGTTCAGAAAAGATCTACAAGGATGTTGCCAGGACTAGAGGGTGTGAGCTATAGGGAGAGGTTGAGTAGGCTGGGTCTCTATTCCTTGGAGCGCAGGAGGATGAGGGGTGATTTTGTATACAAAATCATGAGAGGAATAGATTGTGTAGCTGCACAGAGTCTCGTGCCCAGAGAAGGGGAATCGAGGACCAGAGAACATAGGTTCAAGGTGAATGGGAAAAGATTTAATAGGAATCTGAGGGGTAATTTTTTCACCCAAAGGGTTGTGGGTGCATTGAACAAGCTGCCAGAGGAGGTAGTTGATACTGGCACTATCCCATCATTGAAGAAACAGTTAGACAGGTACATGGATATGACGGGTTTGGAGGTATATGGACCAAGCACAGGGACTATTGTAGCTGGCACATTATTGGCTGGTGTGGGCAAGTTGGGCCGAAGGGCCAGTTTCCACATTGTATCACTCTATGACTCTTTGACTCTCAACCTAAATACGGTAAAAAAACTTTGCTTTGTTCTCTATCCAGGCAGATCGTAACATTTTTAAGTACATTCATACATCAAGGTAGTGCAAATGAGAGAATAAAAACAGAATACAAGTCTTTAGTTGCAGCTGCAGAGAAAATGCAGGTACAAACATTTCAAGGGCCATAAAAAGGTACTTTGGGAGATCAAGAATATATCTTAATGTGTGAGATGAATGTTCAAAAATCCAACAAGAGTGGGACATAGTTTCATCTTCCATTTATATAGCTGATGTCTGCACTGGTTTTCTTGCCCTGCTATTAGAAAGGAACTGGGGTGAGTGGGAGGAAGAAGAGCAGGTTCAGGATGAGAATTCATGATCCGTGAGGTTCTCACTGCCATCCTTTCCCCTTTGCTGAAGCTCAGATTCTCCAAAAGACAGTTCAGAAAAGTGCACCAAGGCTTTCGTTGGTTTTATAGTAGCTCCATAAATGGATGCATCTGAGATTGACAGCATCAGTTATAGTGTGGAGTAAACAGCTGACTGGTGCTTTTTCAGACCATTTGCACCACCAAGCCAACTGATCAATGGCCTCCAGGTTCATAAATATTCCTATATAATGCCCTGATACATATTCATGATATTTTCTAAATGTGTTAACATTTAAGGACATACTGTTACACAATTCTAAGAAAATGCTGGAAAATTACATGAAAAAAAAAGTTCACGTCCATAATCATTTGAGACTCGCATTGCAAATAATTCTAGTCAAATGGGGTTTGGAAGCAAGCTGTGATTCTGATGAAAAAACTGTGAAATTCCTTTCATCTGATTTGAATAGATTTAGAACATTTTGCGGCCTTTAAAGGTTCTTATGCTGGAAAATAACACACCATTGGAATCAGAAAAATATAATGGATTCAGTGATTGTTACCCAATAACTTTCTCTGGTCCCATCTGTGCCAATGCAATTGATTGGATTGATAGATGGGCCTAGAAAGCCCATTTCCACCTTTTCTGGCATATTTCATTGGAGGCATTAACATTTTGTTTCATTTGATTGCATCACACTGGCACTTCTAGGCTCCTGATTGAAGAATACTAAGCTTTCAATTGCAGCCTTCACTATTATTCAGATCGAATCCATTCATTCAGTGAAGAGTCTGATTCTGCTAAAGCATTTCAAAGAGTACGAGGTGTGATTATTAAAGCAATGTGTTCACCACTTTATAGGATGTGTCTTTCTACTGATAAGCCACATGTAAAATGTGCAGATTTACTTCAGATGGTTGTGTATGGAAAGCACATTCACATTTTATTTTTGAAGTTAAGTAGAAGATAAATTGAGAAGCAATACTTACATTTTTTAAGGATTCTAGTTGAAAAATATCCACAGATTCCCTAATTGTACATTCAAGTGCATTTCTTCCTGATAAAACTTGGTAAAGTGTATAAAATAGACCCATTATCAGTACAATATATATTTATTTATAATGATAGTTATAGTCATCCTATTGAATAAATCCATGGCAATCTTTGTACAAAAACTCTAAAATGTTTTTTTTTGTTAAAACCAAAGGTAAGGCTGCATCATTTTTCAAATGTTCCTATAATTATTTTCCTTCACTAGAACCAATAGCATGGTGAGTATTTTATTTTAAAAGATCTTGATGCAAGAGGACGTTTGAGGATGGACATTATTTGGACATTTTATAAAATAACTCTTCAGGCAAGATGAGTGAGTTGCCCATAAAACTTTCATTTAGCAATAAATTTGTTTTTAAACCCAATCTCTGAACATACTTGGTCCATTGCATACCGTTTGTTTCAGTTGATAAATTTGTTCTGGGCCTTCCTTTTGCTTGCATACTGTAACTCTTTCATATGAAGAAAGACTGGATAGATTCAGCTTGTACTCGCTAGATTTTAGAAGATTGAGGGGGGATCTTATAGAAACTTACAACATTCTTAAGGGGTTGGACAGGCTAGATGCAGGAAGATTGTTCCCGATGTTGGGGAAATCCAGAACAAGGGATCACAGTTTAAGGATAAGGGGGAAGTCATTTAGGACCGAGATGAGAAAAACATTTTTCACACAGAGAGTGGTGAATCTGTGGAATTCTCTGCCACAGAAGGTAGTTGAGGCCAGTTCATTTGCTAGATTTAAAAGGGAGTTAGATGTGACCCTTGTGGCTAAGGGGATCAGTGGGTATGGAGAGAAGGCAGGTACGTGATACTGAGTTGGATGATCAGCCATGTTCATATTGAATGGCGGTGCAGGCTCGAAGGGCCGAATGGCCTACTCCTGCACCTAATTTCTATGTTTCTATGTTTCTTATAACTACAACCTAACCTAACCAGTTTGCTGATGTGGTACAATAGAATATTGCTAGAGGGGTCCATATACAAAGTGGATCCTTCACAGTGCTATCTCAATATGTTTTTTTGAGAAGCATAAGAATTTCTAGGCCATTACTTTGGATCGGAACTTCATTAGTAACAACAAAACAACTTTGTCCACCATCAATAGATACTTAGCTTTCATAATGGGTTTCATAATATGGGTTTTTTTTTGTTTTTCTCAGTAAAAACAGAATAAATGTATTTGCTAGAATGTTTTTTGGAGGAAAACTCATGGTGAAAGATTCATATGGTGAATGCACTGCAAATAAATGCTTCACTACCATAGTCTGTTTTCTTTTGGACAATTAATCATATAAAAGGGTGAAACATTCATATTTTCAATATTTCAGAGCCAAAGCAATGTAAGTTATTTTTGTGTCTCCACTTTTGATATGTTTCAACTCTTATAATCTATATCTTTGGTCAGAAAGCACAGTGTACACTCTCCTCCTGTATTACCTAAGTTTCTTTTCTCTTTGTTGTGGACCACCAATAGCTACAGCTGGTGACTTCTTTTGCACCCAAACCTTAAATCCCACTACTTTAAAAAACATCTAGTTACACAGCTTTCTGCTATTTCTGTTTTCATTTTGCCCAAAATGCATTATACTATATTGAGTATCATTGAATTCCACCTGCTATTATTTTTTTAGTTTACATTAAATATCATCTTCCCAGTGGTACAAATATAATTTATTGGCTTGAAAATTACTATAGCCTATTATTCTGGAATCAGGTTTTTGCGCCCTATCTCCTAGCAAGGATTATAGATTGATGAAGTCAGAGACTTGTACAGCATGGAGATGGACCCTTTGGCCTTTCATCTCACGTAACCATCAAGCGCTCATTAAAACTAATCCAATTTACCAGCACTTTTTCAATAGCCGCTTATGCTCTAACAATTCCTGCATGTAGATTCTTCTTCAATGTTGTGAATGCCTCTGCCTCTACCATTCTCTCAGGCAGTGCATTCAGCAGTCTGACCACATAATGACTGTCATATTCTTTTTCATCTCCTCTCTAAACCGCTGCCCCTCAGGTTGAACCCATGCCCTCCAGTTCAAGGCATGAGGAAATGGTCTGAGAGTTACACAGTGTAGATCACTACCACTATTCTTAGATGTTACCGTAACTCCTACTGTCTGCTTATTTTCTCTAAGACCCTTTTACCTCCTAATAACCCTCGACAATTTCTACTAAGCTTCTATACTGTATCCTGTCAAGGACTTTTTCCAAATCCCTTGTATGTTGCACCTACTATATTACAATAACTAAATCTTCTTTAAAAAAAAATGCTGGTTATTGATTAGTTTTGTAAGAAAACAACTAAAAGAACATTTTTCCAAGCCAGCTGCGGGAGATCGACCTAGGAGGTATGATGCCCAATAAATGGCAGAAAAAAAATGTCTCTGATAACAGGAATAATGAAGGAACATGAGGGGAATAAATATCTGTAGCTGAAGGTGTACAGTTATTTATTTAGGCAGTTTCTTCCTGATAACTCCTACCCTACCTCTAACCACTGAGTTTTATTTTTCAAGCAAAACACATCCTTCCAAACATTAACACCACCTAAAAACATGAAAGCAAACATGAAGAATAAAATCAAAGGATGGTGAGAGAAACAGAAAATGGAAAAGCATGCCTTGGACAAGAGAGCAGACACGTTGCTCAATTTCCAATATTTAATTAGCATCCAAACAGGTATATGTATCTATATGTAACTCCTAATAGATACGTGATATTTGTGAATATATTAATTTGGTGTTGTGGTCCAAAGACTCTCAGCATTTTTGCAGCGCAACAACTTCATTGACACGTCAGTGCAGAAAGCAGGGGCACGTGGTTTCTCAGGTTGTCTGGAACATGCAAACGTCATCTGGCACCAGATACAAACTGCCAAGAAGGAAAAGAGAGATCTGCATGTGGTTGTCTTAGATCTTGCCAATGCCTTTGGTTCGGTGCCCCATGAGACTCTTTGGGCAGCTTTTAATTTCTTCCAGGTCCCAGAGGTTATCACAAAGCTGGTAAAAGCTTACTTCCAGGACCTCCACTTCTGCGTCACAACACCATTCGAGCATCATGATGGGTGGTCGGAGGGGAACGCTTGAAGAGTGGGCTGCGTCTTCCTCCAATCAGGACATACATGGATGACATGACCACAATAACAACAACAAAAGCATGCACCAAACGCCTACTGGATAAACTCCAGGAAAACATCAAATGGGCACGAATGGAAATTAAACCCAGCAAATCCTGCGGTATTTCCATCGTCAAAGGCCGGATCACTGACGGAAGGTTCCGCATCAATAACGAGACAATGCCAACTGTTCTGGAGAAGTCTGTCAAAAGCCTCGGGTGATGGTACACCGCATACCTCAAGGATGCAGAGCAGGTGGAACAACTCAGGCAGGATACAATCAGTGGCCTCAAGAAAATCAACAACACTGCTCTCCCAGGGAAGCTGAAGCTTTGGTGCCTTCAATTCGGTCACTGCCCTGACTCATGTGGCCAATTACCATCTATGAGGTCACTTTATCCCATGTCAACCAGCTGGAGAGACGGGTGAACTCACAAGTGAGGAAGTGGCTTGGGCTACCGAGATGCCTCAGCAGCATAGGGCTCTATGGGAATGGAGCCCTCTCAATGCCAGTCTCAAGCCTGGTGGAGGAATACAAATGTGCCAAAGTGAGGCTGGACAGGACATTAACGGAATCCCGGGACCCAATAATAAGAGGTGTTTCTCCAACCCTAGCAACAGTGAAGAAATGGACTCCAGCAGCAGTGTTACTGGATGCAAAATCCTCCGTCCAACACCGGGCCATAGTGGGCCATGTCCAACAAGGCCGAGCGGGCTTTGGCCTGGGAGCAATGAAACCTACCTGGCAAAAGGCTACTCCAGCTGAACGTCGGCAACTGGTGGTGGAGGAGGTGCGCCACCAGGAAGAAGCAGCCAGGTGTGCCAAAGCCATATCCCAAGCCAAACAAGGCCGCTGGATGAGGTGGGATGGCATTGAGAGGAGGAAGATCACATGGAGAGAGCTGTGGACCATGGAGTCAAATACGTTGAGCTTCATTATCAGAGCAACATACAATGTCCTTCCCTCTCCCACAAACCTAAATCTTTGGCTGGGAGAGGAGAGCCTGCCCCCTGTGTGCAGTTCCAGCAAAGCTCAAGCACATCCTGGTCGGTCGTAAGACCAGCCTAACACAAGGCAGATACATCTGGCGACACAACCAGGTGCTGGGGTGTTTGGCAGCTGAACTTGAGTGCAAGAAAGTTACCACCAATGCCATGCCTATCAATGCCCAGATAACAATCCCGCAAATACCATCCTTCATCCAGGAAGGAGAGAAACGGAAGACTAACCCCTCGCCTCTCAACTCATGCCCAAAGAATGCAGCCAGGGACTGGGAAATGCATGTTGACCTAGGCCAGAGGCTTTCGTTCCCAGTTAAAATCGCAGTTACCAACCTGCGACCAGACCTCGTTCTCTGGTCCAACTCCTGTCAGCGTGTTTTCATCATTGAGCTGACGGTCCCATGGGAGGAGGCTGTGGACAAGACTTATGAAAGGAAAAAGCTTCGATATTCAAACCTTGCAGCAGAAGCAGAGGAGAGAGGTTGGAGTGTAAGGGTGTGTCCAGTGGAGATGTGGCTTTGTAGCCAGTTCCACTGCAAGGTTCTTGAGGGAAGTAGGAGTCAAAGGGCAGGCACGAAGGAGGGCAATAAAAGAACTTGCCAATGTCACCGAACAGAGCAGTCACTGGCTGTGGCTGAAGAGGAAAGATGCTGTCTGGGCTGCCACGTGACCATCTAGAGGCTAATAATAAGACCCACACCCAGGTCTGATCAACCTGCGATGGGCCTGCCTCGACTGAGGGTGTCTTGTGATAAAAGGCCGAAACACCCAGTGACGTTGAGGTACACAACTGAAGGTGTGTTTGATTGTTAGCAAATTCACCTCGTGGTCATAACCAAGAATGTCAATTGTAGTGAAATCTTAGGGATTGTAACACCCAAATCCTACTAATCAATCAATTGTTCACAGTTCATAATTACACTAAACCTCCTCTGCCTCAGCTACATTTCATTTTAGTTTTTGTACGCATGCATTTTATTCTGTCTTTATCTTTTAGTTTTAAATGATTCTTAAATGAAAATGATATTGAACAGTACAGGCACAAAGATAGTGAAGTGCTCTACAATTAGTGCAAAAGCGATAAGAAACATGTTTATCTTGATTCTCAGAAATTCCCTTTAAAGTTTGTAATGGATGACATTTTTAATATGAATTAATTATGATTTGTAATTAATTATTTTTTCTGATACCGTAGTTTGAAAAGTAATTTTACAAACTCTTACTATTAAATACTTCCCAATATCACAATGGTACCCAATTGCAATTTTTTACGGTCTGCTTTAATTTCTTCAATAAGCAGGAGAAGATCCTTAATTTTACATTAAAATTCCCTGACATTTTTTATCTTTGTAGCGTTAAAAGGATTATGAAATATGTCATGTTCTTCTGCACTTTGTCACTTGCATGTTCATAAACAAAATTTGCCAATCTCATGACCAGTGTTTTATAGAATAATCTGATCACATTGATCCCCTTTTCCTTCTCTGTGGACTGATCCAGAACTAGAAACTCCAAGAATTTTGTTTTGTTTAATTTTCTTCTCAATCTCCAGCGATGTATTTTCACTGTGCTTATCAACTGTCAAAGACAGCAGGTCCTTTTATAGCCTAATCCTTTCAGTTTTCAAATAAAGTTGCCTCTTAACGTGTGTCTGGGCAAGTGCAACATGTATTTTCCTGCCCAGATCTGTGAACCATTCATTGGCCTGGAGAGTGCCACAAAGTTATATATTCCCAACTTAATTTCCAGTCTGACATGTTATCACTGCCTCTACTCTTCAGTCAGCTGCAGAAAGTACCAGCCATTCTTCTCCCGATATTAATTTTTGACATATATTGCTACTGTAATAAATGAGGGATTCAACTCCCCTTTGATTAGCTCAGCATGATATCTTCACTGCTTGCTTCTGCCAAATTATTTTTTTTTAATCAAGAATCCTTCCCCTGTTATAACAGCCATTGTCCAGGAAAAAAAACCCACATGCGTAAGCCACATTTCATTTAATCAAATTCTATGATATGTTAGAGAAAATTCTCCGATCTCTTGGTTGTGTCACTGGGTCAGAACAGACCCAAAAGTATCTGATCCTTGCCAATGATACATTCGAGTTAGAATATTCACTTGTAATATTGAAGACCACATTCTTTCTGATTGCATTGTTGAGAATTCTGGAATCAATGCTCTTCCTCAATATAAATCTGCCGATCACAGAAATCTGCAGAATATGAGCATTTGCCAGCACTGGGCCTGTACTCGCTGGGGTTTAGATGAATGAGGGGGGGACCTCGTTAAAACATACAGAATAGCAAAAGGCTTGGATAGAGTGGATAAGGATAGGAGAGGAGAGTCTTGGTCATAGCCTCAGAATTAAAGGTTGTTCTTTTAGGAAGGAGATGAGGAATTTCAGAAGGTGGTGAATCTGTGGAATTACTTTCATTGGTTTTATAGTAGCTCCATATGTGGATGCATCTGAGATTGCCGGCAACAGTTAAAGTGTGGAGAAAATATCTGACTGGTGCTCTTTCAAACCAATGGCACCACCAAGCCAACCGATCAATGGCCTCCAGTTTCATAAATATTCCTATATAATGCCCTGATACATATTCATGATATTTTCTAAATGTGTTAAAATTTAAGAACACAACTCAATTCTAAGAAAATGCTGTAAAAGTACATGAAAAAGATTTTAACGCCCATGATCGTTTAAGATTCTTATTGCAAATAGTTCTAGTTAAATGGAACTAGAGGTCATATCCTCAGAATTAAAGGATGTTCTTTTAGGAAGGAGATGAGGATAAATTTATTTAGTCAGAGGGTGGTGAATCTGTGGAATTCTTTGCCACAGAGGGCTGTAGAGGCCAAGTCAGTGGATATCTTTAAGGCCGAGATAGATAGATTTTTGATTAGTGCAGGTGGCGGAGTAGACTTGATGGGCCGAATGGCCTAATTCTACTCCTATCACTTATGACGTTATGACAATCAGAAAGGATGTTGAAAATATATTAAATTGCCGTTTTGGAGTTGAGAATTTGTAATTCCCATAATCCTGTCGGAGAAATTATTTTCTCTTGATTTCAGTATAAATCACTTGACGTAAATTGTAAAATTCTTTAAAAACATGGAAAATCTCTTTGGGTTCTGCCTCAACTCCACTTGAAATGCCTCAACAAAATCTCCTCTTCACCACCTCTTTTCCAATGTGGACAACATTAATATTCTGGGCAATTCTTCACAGCCCATATGCTCAAACCTACATTACTACTAGGTCCCCTTTCTTAAAATCAAGCTCAGAAAACCTTTCCAACCCTCGTGAATCAAAACCTCAAGAAAATTCAGACATGGGCTGTTGAGTATATTACATGATTTCTTACCACATAAATATCTGATACTGACCAGTTTCAGTACCTGCAAGTCATACTATTTCCCGAAGATAGGCGCAAAAAGCTGGAGTAACTCAGTGGTTCAGACAGGATCTCTGGAGAAAAGGAATAGTTGGCATTCCGTGTCGAGACCCTTCCCCATTAACTTGAAAGTTAACCAGCCTAGTCAATTTAACACGGTGGTTACTAGAGCAGGTTTAAAGCTGAGCATGCATCTGTATGTGACTCAACTACTGAATTGCCAAATCTTTTCTGCCAAGTTTGATGACATATTCTCCGTGGACGTGGACGTGGACGTAACTAACTCTAACAAGATACTTAAAACGCCAAAGTAAGATAAATCAGTCTACTTGGCTGGCAGCTTAGTCACTCCCTCCTTCCACTACTGATTCGCATTGTTTTTGACCAATATGCACCAAGTTCAAAGATGATTATCACATTTCTCTCGGGCTTTTTCATTTGGTGCCTCTCGAATTTGTGACCTCCACGAATGATAAAAGCAACAAGCTATTCTGAACGCCATTATCTACGAATTCTTCCCTTGGCCACATTCTATCCCAATGTGGGAAGTGATCACTTTTCTTTAATCTTCATTATACTGAGCTCCTGGAGACCCTTGCACAACTGCACTGTGGCAGCACGTTCCACAGACAGACCACTATCTGTACAAAAAGGCTTATAATGGCTCGTCCTCAAATCCCATTCAAGAGTATAAAGTTAGATCTGAACTTTACTCAGACTATTTATCACTTACTAGGATCTCTCTGTCTTGAGAAACAATAATTAGTTGATTTTATTTAAGAGAATACTGTAAATACTCAGGCAGAATGTGTGAAATGAGAAACAGAGTTAACTGATGAAAGTCACTGACCTAAACCATTAACTTTGTTCTTGGTCCACAGATGCTATCTGGTCTCTCTATCTGACCTGAAGTTTTCTATTTTTAATTCCTGTTTTGAGCATCTGTTGCTTTTTGTTTGTTAAAAATTTATTCAGTTTGTTTGAAACCCCATGAAAATATTGCACAACTCTTTGCCTTTTACTCTTCTATCTTTCTTTATCTCCTGGGTGTAAAACATGCAAATCCAGCATCATACAGATACAACTGGAAGTGGCCTCTCTTGCCATTTTATGTGGCAATGAGTGAGATTCATTTACAGAGCTTCCACTCATTTAACTACAGGTTCACATTAAGACCGTTATATCTGTTTCGTCCAAAACATGCATGATATTGTTCTGAGAGGTAAACGTTACTACGATAGCTGGTGATATAAATATTCCAAATGGCCATTGCCTTTCAAATGGGTTCTGCTAATGCTGTGTCTCTCATTGTTAGGTATTTTCAGGATCTAGGCACCTCTTGGTGTCGATGATGCTTTTTTGATTGTGAAAGTGCCAACTTCTGTGGATATCAATAATACAGCCTATCCTGCCAATAAAGACACTCACACAGTAACATTTTAACATTGGCGAATCACCAAAATATTATCTTAATAACAAAAATATATTGGCATTTATTCAATGGTTTCTGAACATTTCCTAAGGTCTGGGACATTCTTTATTTTACATGGATATTGTTATCTAAATATGCTTTGAATTGTATTATTTTTTTCAAAGTTAAGATGCTGTTCCAGCGAGCAGGCAAAGGGACAAAATCTCCAGCCCTCTGGAATCTCAGCTGTGGCTAGTGAAAGTACAAAGGTCTTTGTTAAGGTGCATGCAAATTCCTCTCTTGTCTCTCTCAATAACCGTCAGGGCTTTAGGAGTTACCCACCTTAATGCTCTTCAAGACCCCCAGAATCATCTCCTTCTTGATATCAAACTGCCCATGCATTTTAGTATTCCCATGCTGACCTCACAGTCCCCCTTGGTAGATTCAGATACAAAGTAGTCAGTTAATACCTCACATATATCCTCTGATTCTGAGCAAAATTCTCTCCATTATCCTTGAGCAGTCGTACCATCTCCCTGAATACCATTTTGTTTTTAGTGTATATAAAATCCATCCAATATTTTTAATCTAACTCACCAATAACATTTCATGGCCCTTTTGGCCCTTCTAATTGCCCACTTGAGTTCTTCCCTGCTTGCTTTAATATTTCTCAAAGGCCCTATCTGATTCATCTTTCTGAACCTTACATATGGTTTCTTTTACTTTGTGACCAAATTTACAACCATTCTGGTCATCCAAGGATCCTTACCTTGTCATCCTTATCCCCTTACTGGAACTCTGATCAGCTGCCATTTAAATTAGTCCCACATGTCAGTGTAGACTTACTCAATAACCAAAATGTTGCTTGTTCATGTTCTCCAGGGAGGCTGCCTGACTCGCTGAGTTACTCCTACATTTTGTGTCTTTCCTTGGTAAACTAGCATCTGCAGTTCCTTGTTTCCGCTACTTAGTTAATTAACTTAGATTATTGTCACGTGTACCGAGGTACAGTGAAAAGTTTTTATTGTGTGCTAACCAGTCAGTGGAAAGACAATGCATGATTACAATCGAGCCATTCGCAATGTACAGACACATGATAAAGGGAATATCATGAAAAACATTTAATGCAACAAGAAGTCAACAAGGTTTGATCAAAGCTAGTCCAATGGTCTCCAATTAGATGGATAATAGTTCAGGACTCCTCTCTAGTTGGTGGTAGGATGGTTCCTGATAACAGCTGAGAAGAAACTGCTCCTGAATCGGGGGTTGCATTTTCACACTTCTATACCCTTTGCCTGATGGGAGAGGGGAGGAGAGAATGGCCAGGGTGTAACTCATCCTTGATTATGCTGGTGGCTTGCCAAGGCAGCGTGAGGTGTAAATGGAGTCAATGGTAGAGAGGTTACTTTGTGTGATGATCTGTGCTGGATCCACAATTCTCTGCAATAAACTTAACTTAAAAATAAAATGTAAAAATCAAGGAATTGTAATCACTGTGCCCAAAATGCTCTTCCACTGAAACACCAATCATCTGAATCTGACCAGACTCATTTCCCAACACAAAGTCCAGTATGGTCCCACCTTGATTTGGGCTATTGACATATCGTTTCACAAAATCCTCTTGGATACAACTAACAAATTCAGCCCCATCTAAACCTTTTGCACTGCGTGAGTGAAGAGTCTCAGTCAATATTGGAGATAATAATCGGAATAAAGCATCTACTCCACCATTTTTGCCTCCCTCTCTATTACATCTGAAACATCAAAACCCTCAAACATTGAGCTGTCAGTCCAGAACATCTTACAACCAAATCTGTTTAATGGCCCTTGTAATGTAAAGATAAGTGTGCAGTTAGTGGCAGAACCCTGAACAGCATTGATGATAGTAGCATCATAATTAGATGCAGTGTTGGTAAAGTAGGCGTTTGGTATGTTTGCCTTCATTGGTTGGATCCAATAGTCAAGAAATCTTGTTGCAGCTTGGTAAAAACTTTGGTTAGGCTATATTTGGAGTATTGTGTGCAGTTCTGGTCACTCTAATACAGGAAGGATGGGGAGGCTTTGTGGAGGGTGGAGAAATGGTTTATTATGGTCTACTTGGATTAGAGGGTAAGAGCTTGGAGTGCAGAAGGATGAGAAGTGATCTGATAGAGGTTTATAAGATCATGAGGGGAATAGATTGGGTGAATGCACAGAGTCTTTAACCCAGGCTAGGAGAATCAAAAACGAGAGGACATAGGTTTCAGGCGAGAGGGGAAAGATTTAGTAGGAACCCAAGGGACAACTTTGTGGGTGATGGGTATTTGGAAAGAGCTGCCAGATGAGGTAGTTAAGGCAGGTATTAGCACAACATTAAAAGACATTTGGACAGGTACACGATAGGAAAGATTTAGAGGGATATGGGCCAAACACAGGGAGGTGGAACTAGTGAAGATGGGGCACCTTGGTCAGCATGGGCAAGTTGGGCTGAGGGCCTGTTTCCATGCTGTATGACACTATGATTCTATGACTCAATAACTATATCCATAATGAGAGGTTGGACAAACATACAAGTGCCGTTCCTGTCAAATACTGTTCATGTTCCATGTTCTTTGGTCTACAATATAATCTTATTGAATGATAGAGCTGGGATGAGGAGTTAAATCCCAATCATGTAACCTCAAATACCAATAGGTTAAAATCAGTTGTTGGAGACATAAGGATTTACAAAAGCTGGAATCTTGAGCAAAACAAGGAGTGCATAGGAACTCATCTGGTCAGGCAGCATCTTATAAAGTCATAGTGTCATAGCACCATAGAGTCATACAGCATGGAAACGAGTCCTTTCACCCAACTTGCATACACTGGCTAGCATGTCCCATCTACACTAATCCCATCTGCATGCCATATCCCTCCGAACATATCCAATCCAGGTACCTGTCTAAATGTTTCTTAAACATTGCAATAGTACCTGCCTCAACTACCTTCTCCGGCAACTCGTTCCATACACCCAACCACCCTTTGTGTAAAAAGGTCACCCTTCAGGTACCTAATAAATAGTTTCCCCCCTCACCTTAAACCAATGTCCTCTGATTCTCGATTCCCCTATTCTGGGCAAGAGACTGTGTGTTTACCCGATCTATTCCTCTCATGATTTTGTACACAAAATCTGTGGAGGGAATAGATAGACAATGTTTTGGGTCGGGACCCTTCTTCAGACTGGGTTCTGAAATCAAACGGGAATCAGAAACCCAAAATGTCATCTGTCCATTCCCTCCACAGATGCTGCCTAACCTGCTGAGTTCCTTCAACACATTGTTTTGCTGAAAGCATCTGTTGCATGGTAAGTCTCCCAGTTCCCCTCTAAATAGCACTCAGCCCTGACTGAAATATGTTACCATTCCTTGCTCATCAATGCTTCAATTCATGGAATTATTTGGCTACAGCATGATGTGAGTATTTTTATTGCATGAATGCAGAGTTTCAAGTTCACTGCTAAACCCCATCAAATTGAAATTAGAGGTGGATAATAAATGTTGGCCTTGCTCACAACATCTTAATGGTGAGTATAAAAAAAAGTAATTGTCTGATTTAATAACAGTTATTTCTCTGCGAGGAAGCAAAGGAGAATTGAACTAAATATAAATGTTGAAGAAAATGTGATTCTTACCATCAAAAAAAGGAACAGATGTAATCTGGAGATTAATAGAACAGTCGACACCATCAATACACAGAATGTTGATTAAATAAACAGATAGTGAATCAGGGAGAATATAGTTTAAATGGATTTTTTAGTTATGTCAAGTTTACCCAATCTTATTTATTTTGTGTTAAAATAATGGAAACGGTGAAGAAAATTGCGACACTTGCTGACTTTTGGAAGGATCTCATCAGCTGCCCCAAAACAGTTTTATGACAAGGATTGGGTTTTGTTGATTCGGTGGTCCAAGTAGCTGATGCATTGTAATATGGCCACAATCCTGAAATCACTGAATCATTAAGCAAAGTTGTTGGCACAGCCAGAAAGAAATGGTCCACATAAACTACTTGCCTTGTGCAGGGACAATTTGGAAAATGTTACATTAATACCAAACCAATTAAACTACAAACCTGTATGTCTTTGGAGTGTGTGAGGAAACCGGAGATCCCGGAGAAAACCCACGCGGTCACAGAGAGAATATACAAACTCCATACAGACAGCACCTTTAGTCAGGATCAAACCCGGGTCTCTGACGCTGTAAGGTAGTAGCTCTACTCATGCGCCATCGTGCCAAGTGCTTATGATACAAGTAATCTTCTTCTTGGACACTCTCCAGCTCCACTTCTCATTTTTTCTTCCACATAGAAAGAGGCATCAAGTCGACAGTATGTTGGCATTTCAAGCATTCCTATCAATCTCATTTCCCTTTTAATTTCCCTGTAACCAGTGCACTCTCACAAAAATATCACCTTCCATCCCCAAATAGCCTATCACCCATATACACTGAGCTAATTTGGCCTATTAAACTACTGGCATGTCTTTGGAATATGGGATACAGAACAAAACCAGAATATCCAGGGGATAAAACCAGGCAGAAGTTCTGTACAACCTCCACATCTGAGGTCAGGATCGAACCCAGGTTGCTGGTGCCAAGTGGCAGATGCATTGCCTGCAGCACCAGCGACCACCCAGTTTTGTCTGTTTAATCCACTATTGCTTCTGCAGGTTCTGAAGTCCAACATGGGAAAGGCAGATTGCTCCACAGATGGTGTAGAGTGTGGTTGGTCGTGTGTGCAAGTTTTTTTCCGAGGTGGAGTAGTCTTTCTGCTGCTTGCACAGGTCACCTGGGAGGCCTCAGCAGCAGATAAAACTTGATAAAAAGGAAATTCAGTCAGAAATTCAGTCATTGCTTCTCAGGTCTAGTAAGAGGAGCACATGTCAGTGGAGTTGCTATAACTGTGACCATATTTATGAAGGGAGACACACCCAACTGTGGGAACTACATGGAGTCTCCCGGCTGAGAAGGCAGGGTCTTCCCTTGGCACAGTTCAGTTCAACTAATGCAAGTTAATCCAAATAAGACAATTTGAGACAACTAACAGATGCAACTGATTTGGAGATACCCTCTCTATTTTGATATCTGACTACTCATGCAAATGAAAGGGGTTTTATTTTGCAACAAAAAAGATGTCCACTTTTAATTTTTTTTTTAAATATCCCAAGAAGTTAATTTGGAAACGCATGTTTTTTTTCCTGTACAAAATTATATTCTGTATCTAAAAGAAAAAAGATAATATATTAATCCTGAGCTATCATGGATCTACTTTTGTTCAGAGAGAAATTATATTAAAAGTCTGCTTTGATTTTTTTTTATGAAGTTCCCCAGAAGAATTTTTCTGACATTGAGATATGAATAAGAGAAAATATGCTGCAGTAGGTTAGGTGTCTCTGGGAAGCAACTGGAGATTAAGAAAAGGTTGCTTTGTTCGACAGCAGCTTGGTTGGGTTTGTTCTGGATATGCCTGATTGTTCCAAGTGAAATGCACCATCAAATGCAGCTGCTGCTTTTTGGAAGCAAGTCTCTCGGGGAAATGATTTCCTTCCTTTGGTATGCAGAACAAAGTTGCAAAACTCCTTCACTTTGTTACACATGATGAGCTGAGGAAATCCCCCTCAGTTGCTTCCAAGCTGTTAACTCAACATTGGTGCAACATTTATACACCAGACACCATCAACACTTTTAGAGCCTTCCTCCCATCGCAACTTGCGAAAGGTTTGATCAGATTAACTCGCATCTTAAAACTTGTAATAGGAATGGTGGGATTTACCGAAATTGCCGTAGTCTCAGATCCAAAATTTATCAAACTGCAAATGAGAACACAATATTCCTTTATCTTCCATTAATGCCCCTAGAACATAAACATATCTGTGCTTCAATCGTAATTAATTCAAAAGGCTGTATGTTTATGTGTATGGTCCCATCAACTGGGATTCTTGTGTTTGTACATGCGAATATAGCAATGCTGCCTACATCTTCCCAGTCTTTTTCTGATGCTACCCCAACTTCAAACTGATATAAACCTTGGGAATTTTTCCACCAGATACACTGGGTAATCCACCTGAGAAAACAGAACCAGGTTGAATTGTAAGAACACTCTGCTGAGAGACAGGAGCAAGGAACCAAGGTAGAATCAGTATTAACTGGAACTCATTACATAAGGTAGAAGAAACAGAATCAAAGTAGACACAAAATGCTGGAGTAACTCAGCGGGACAGGCAGCATCTCTGGAGAGAATGGGTGACGTTTCGGTTTGAGACCCTTCTACAGACTGATGTCGAGGGAGTGGGCGGGATAAAGAAAGAATGCTGTCGGAGACAGTGAGACTGGTGGGAGAACTGGGAAGGGAAGGGAATAGAGAGGGAAAGCAAGGGCTAGTTGAAGTTAGAGAAGTCAATGTTCATACCGCTGGGGTGTAAACTACCCAAGCGAAATATGAGGTGCTGTTCCTCCAATTTGTGCTGGGCCTCACTCTGACAATGGAGGAGGCTCAGGACAAAAAAGTCAGATTGGGAATGGGAGGAGAAGTTGAAGTGCTGAGCAACCGGGAGATTAGTAAGTTAAGATGGACTGAGCAGAGGTGTCCAGCGAAACGATCGCTGAGTCTGTGATTGGGATCGGCAAGGTAGATAAATTGACACCTGGAACAGCGGATACAGTAGATGAGGTAGGAGGAGGTGCAAGTGAACCTCTGCCTCACATGGAAAGTGTTTGGGTCCTTGGATGGAGTTGAGGGGTGAGGTAAAGGGACAGTTGTTGCATCTCCTGTGGTTGCAGGGGAAAGTACCCGGGGAGAGGGACTAGTTGACCAGGGAGTTTCGGAGGGAATGGTCTCTGCAGAAAGTTGATAGGAAGATGTGGCCAGTAGCGGGATCACATTGGAGATGGCAAATATGTTATAGACAATAGACAATAGACAATAGACATTAGGTGCAGGAGTAGGCCATTTGGCCCTTCGAGCCAGCACCACCATTCAATGTGATCATGGTTGATCATCCCCAATCAGTACCCTGTTCCCGCCTTCTCCCCATATCCCCTGACTCCACTATTTTTAAGAGCCCTATCTAGCTCTCTCTTGAAAGCATCCAGAGAATCTGGCTCCACCGCCCTCTGAGGCAGAGAATTCCACAGACTCACCACTCTCTGTGTGAAAAAGTGTTTCCTTGTCTCCATTCTAAATGGCTTATTGCTTATTCTTAAACTGTGGCCCCTGATTCTGGACCCCCAACATCGGGAACATGTTTCCTGCCTCTAGCGTATCCAAGCCCTTAACAATCTTATATGTTTCAATGAGATCCCCTCTCATCCTACTAAACTCCAGAGTGTACAATCCCAGCTGCTCCATTCTCTCAGCATATGACAGTCCCGCCATCCCGGGAATTAACCTTGTAAACCTACGCTGCACTCCCTCAATAGCAAGAATGTCCTTCCTCAAATTAGGGGACCAAAACTGCACACAAAACTCCAATGTTGGAGGATTATATTCTGTATGTGTCGGCTAATGGGGTGGAATGTGAGGACAGCAGGAACTCTAGTGAGACCCTAGTGAAAGTCTCATCTATAGTGGAAGAGGGGAACCCCCATTTCCTAGAGAATGAGGACATCTCTGATGCCCTGGTATGGAAAACCTCATCCTGGGCGCAGATGCGGCGTGGTCAGAGGAATTGGGAGTAGGGGATAGAGCAGTGGTTCTTAACCTTTTTGGCCCCACTACCCCATCAGACATTTTTGGTCAGTAACGTGACCCCCAAAACAAAAATTGGAAAAAAAACAGCCCGATTTATTAAAACATGTCTGCCAATACTCAATCAATGGGATGGCTGAAATTGCTTTGCAGCCATAAGGCGATCAAAACCAGGACAAATGCTCGATAGGCAGCACCTCATGTCAGCATCGATCACAAGCCAATTGCATGCCTTCATTTTCAGAGCTTCCATGGTTGCGAATCCAGCCTCACAGCGACTGGGCCAATAGGGTCAGGATCCTCTTCAAAAGAACAGGACAGTGCTTCAATTTCAGCCGAAACGTGGCAAGCTCTGGTTCCTTGAAGTCACTCTTGAGCTGCACATCTTCACGAATGCAGTAAAATTCATCGTTTGCAGCCACGTCAGTATTGTTGATAGCACCGTCTTCAACGGAGAAGGGTCGGACGATCCACTCATCACGAGAGCGGTCGTCCAGCTCGGGGCAGTAACGTTCGATGACTTCACTAATTGCCAGATCTCCTCGTGGAAGTGGCATTCAGCCTCTGGCGTAGCATCCAGGAGAGTCATCATCTCAGGGAAGATTGCCGTGTCACCGTCCTTGCCGCTTCTCTGGGAACGGTGAATCTTCCTCCTGAATGCTGCCACTTTGTCATGAACCAAGCGTAGCATTGGGAAGTTTCCTTGAAGTGACAGGTTCAACGAATTCACCTCGGCAAAGAAGTCAGCCAAGTAAACAACCTTCATCACAAACAGCTCATCCTGCATCTTTTCATGAAGCTGATTCTCCTTCTCGGTACACCTTCTCTCCAAGAACAGTGCTATTTCCTCTCGAAGTTGAATCACACGATTAAGAACTTTACCACGCGAAAGCCAACGCACCTCTGCTTGGAATATCGGTGTCCATTTCTTCACACATCGTTTTGAAATTCTTGAGTGTGTTCCGCTCCCTCGGATGTTGTTCACAATCTTCACCACATCTGAAAGCTCTTCTCGAAGACCAGGAGGGAGAGTCTTCATCGATAAATCATGCAGTGGGTGAAGGAGACATGGGGAGCGACATATTTCACGAAGGCTTTGAAGCCGGATCTGCACCCGACCATGGAAGGTGCCCCAGATGTACACACCCCACCAAGTTGTTCCCAGCTGTAGATTGGTTACTTTACTTACTAACCTTACTTATTGCTTTATTATTACAAGCTCCGTCTACTACCACCCCATTCATATTATCGCAACCCAACATGTGCTGCCAATCAGTACTGCTGCCTGGTAGGAGTAACATGCTGTAGTGTGTTGTGTATGTTACTCAATAAATATTGTAATACCAGATCTGTGAGTATGTGTGATTTACTCAACACCAGCCAAGCTCATGTTTGATGAGGATGGCTTCCAGCATTCTGAACTCATCTTCTCCCCGAGTGGTAGTGGACAATGGCTCCGAGAGCAGGTGCTCCTCCTTCATGGCTTCTCCGTCAAGGTAACAAACGTAGACTAGCAGTTTGGAACACGAGGCAACATCTGTTGACTTGCCCAGTTACAGTGAATACACTGGACTGCTCTTCACAGCGCTCACTACTTGCAGCAGAATATCATTACTAATATCCGAGATTCGACTTTTGACTGTGTCATTCAAAAGGGACATCTGCCTGAACCTGTTTGACTGCTGTTCCCCCAGCATCAACTTTGCTGCTTCGAGAAGGCATGGCTTGATAAGCTCTTCACCGATAGTGTGAGGTTTCTTAGTCTGTGCTATTCGATAGGCAATCCGGTATGAAGCTTCCAGCGCTGCTTCATTTTGACGAGCGCAGTGACCCCTCAAATCGATGTGGGAACCCTTGAGTGTGGCTTCTTTTCGTTTGAAATAGTCCATGCCCTTCCCTGCCAGGTCCCTGTGAGAAGACTCCAAATGGATCTTCAGTTTGCTGGGCTTCATGCTCTCATGGCTCAAAACCTTGGCACAGATAATGCATTACAGCTTGACCACTGATTTGTGAACAACAAATCAAATCTTTCCCGGATCATCAATCAGGCAAGCAAAATAACTGGCAAAACTCAAAATCAATTATCAGTACTCCACACCCAGGCAGTTAAAAGGAAAGCCAATCTCATTACACAGGATCCCACCCACCCCCTGCACAAGTCTTTCCAACTTCTGCCATCAGGCCGCCGATATAAAGTCCCCCTATCCAAGAAAAACATCCACAAAAACTCATTCATACCCATTGCCATAAATAGCTTAAATAAAAAATGAACAATGGACAAATTAACCCTGACGCATTGTCACTTTACACGTATCCACAACTTTTATCTTGTCTATTTTTACAGTTTTTAATCTTTATATTTGCTTTTAAGATCGATACACACTGTGTGTGCTCGCAGAAATCTGTGTTGTATGACCGCTTATCAGTACATTGTCCTGTCTGTATGTTGAGCCACGTCAAAGAAGATTTTCTGGTACGACAGACAATAAAGTTTTCTGAATCTGAATCTGAATCTGAATCTGGAGCCAAAATTGAGAAATGCTTCACAATACGTGCGCTTATTGGCAGACATGGTTCCCTACACACACAGTTCATGGGCATATACGTACGCGCATACGCAAACAAAATACTGTGTGTGGTATGTACCTTTGTTAGGTTCCTAAAAATAGATGCAACAAATTGATATGTTATTTATGACCTCTTCATGACCCCCGGGAAAACCCTAAACGACCCCCATGGAGGTCATGACCCCCAGGTTAAGAACCTCTGGGATAGAGTCTTTACAGGAAGCAGGGTGGGAAGAAGTGGAATCTAGATAGCTATGGGAGTCAGTAGGTTTTACAGGAAGCAGGATATCAGAGATATCCTCATTCTTTAGGAATCAGGGTTCCCCTCTTCCATTATAGATAAGGCTCTCACTAGGGTTTCCTCGATATTCCACACTCCATCAGCCATTCCAGGTGAGGCAGAGGATCACTTGAACCTCCTCCAACCTCATTTACTGTATCCACCTACCTGATCTCCCAGTTGCTTAGCACTTGAACTCCCCCTTCCCATTCCTAAACTGACCTTTCAGTCCTGGGCCTCCTCCATTGTCAGAGTGAGGCCCAGCGCAAATTGGAGGAACAGCACCTCATATTTTGCTTGCGTAGCTTATACCCCAGCTGTATGAACATTGACTTCACTAACTTCAGGTAGTCCTTGCTTTCCCTCTCTATCCCCTCCCCCTTCCCAGTTCTCTCAACAGTCTTACCGCCTCTGTCTACATATTATCTTTGGCCCGCACACTCCCCTGAAGGATCTCGACCCAAAACATCACCCATTCCTTCTCTCCAGAGATGCTGCCTGTCCCGCTGAGTTACTCCAGCATTTTGTGTCTATCTTTGATTTAAACCAGCATCTGCAGTTCTTTCTTACATAGACATGGAAGAGAAGATAATTCATAGGACTATGTGTAAGGAAAGTGAGAATGGGATTGATGAGAACATTTTCCAATGGGACATGGCAAGGTCTCACAGCGCCAAATGGCCTTTTTTTGTCAGGTTACATTATAACGATTCTTTAAGGTAAGCATTGGATATTCTTTTTTAATTAAACTTAGTTTTAATTATTTTGATGTATTCATGAATATTTTCAATTGTGGTTAGATTCAAAGTAGTCAAACATGACCGCTAAGGTTGATTTGTATTGGAGGCATAGCATAAGCTTAAAGTTTATTTCTACCCACTAAGTAAGTTAGACATAGTGTGTGCAATGGGGAATGAGATAAGAGATAGCAGAAAGCCCCTTTAAGGAATGTAGTAATTGAAGATAACAGGTCTCTTCATACCATCACCATGGTTACGAAGGTCCTCACAAAGATAATGAACGAAGGGATACTTTCGGCACTGCGCTACGAGACTCTGACCAAAGGCAATGATCTACAATCACAAGATGATTCATGCAGGGACAGTGATGTCAGAAGTGACTTGATGCTTACATGCCTTTATGCCTTGAATTGGTCAAGAAATAAGTAAAAGTTTAGGTATTGGAGAAGACGTTTCATTTCATCTCTAAATATGTATTAAAACATTTGTGTTTTATACAAACAGAGAATGTGTGGTAAGTTGCACAGGTCCCTGTCTCCCACCTTAACACTCTGTTTGACCTGAGAATGGACAATGTGAATGAGTCTATACAGTAGTCCTTTTATTTATTTCAACGTTCATTACGTTTAATTGACCCCCATGTTTTGAGAGGTGGGGGACAACCCCCTCATGTTTTGTAATCCGGATTTTGAAATTCGGTGAAAAGAAATTCTATTAAAATCTCCGCTTTCCACGAGACAGTGGGGGTGTGAATGTTAAGAGCTGTTTAAATGTTTCTATTAACATCGTATTAACACGATGTGTCACCAATTGTGTTTTGACCATCAAGTATTACTGAAGGTATTCACGGAGAATTTCTTAAAGCTGTCTGATGCGGGTACAATTACTATTTGAACTAATTGGGTGCATTGGTGGATGGGAAAGATTTCATCGAGTATCGGATTTAAACGGGTCAGGTCATTAAGGGATCCAGTCGAACGGGTTTCCTGGCTGGCTTGCAGGTAAGTCCCTCATTCATGGTCACTCATGTTATTTAGTATTTTTCTCCCATCTCTCTCTCTCTCTCTCCTCCCTCCAAGGTTTGTTCTTCTGTTTGCTTTTATTTGCTTCAGTATTATTTGTTTAAGTGGTATTTATCACATTGTTGCTTTTGAAAGATTCAAGCGGGTATCAGATGCTTTCTAAGGGCTGAATCGGCCCATTCACGGAGCCTTTCATCGCCCAGCGTGGCTTAAAATCAAACTGCTGCATTAGGGCCATCGAGGGTTCCGATGTCGAAGCCGCCGCTGGCCGATTGAAAGGCCCTGCGAACTCCAGTACTCGATGATAAAAGGTTATTAGCGCAGACACAATGAACTCACGCATGAATAATAATCAGTGTGTAGGCATTTGTGTAAGGCAGTAAAATAAAAAATATCTGCATTTCTGACTGTGCAATGTCAATGAAAACCCAGTATTGGTCCTCAGACTGATCCAGCCCCACTGGAGGAGAGCAGAATTGTGATGGGTTTTGTACATGGCCATTTCTGTGGATAGACATGGAAGAAGTCATAAGACTCCAGCTAACACTCCCTTTAATGAGGAGCTGTTCTTGTTAAGGCCAAGTGTTCACCCTCAGCTTTTTCTTTACCATTTTTTCAGATTATTAGTCTCCTCCTCTTCATCAGGCTGAGGACCTCTCTCTAACATTCGTTCCATGCATGCAACATTAAGTAACAGACAGAAAACCACAATTAAACAGAGGAATTGTATGTGATTGGTCATGCAACCAGGCACCAAAATCATCCAGGCAGCTTGATCGGTGATATTGCAGAGTCTAATATTCTTCTGCTAATTAATCATTGGTCTGAACATGGTACGGTGCGGCTATCAAGAGTGGAATCCCAGGAGCGGGGTGGCCAGAATTTCGTCATAAGGTCATGTCAAAAGGAATAGGAAAAGAATTAGGCCATTCGGCCCATTAATTCTACTACACCATTCACTCATGGCAGATCTATCTCTCCCTCCTAAACCTATACTCTTGTCTTCTCCCCATAACCTCTGACACCCATACTAATCAAGAATCTATCAATCTCTGCCTTAAAAATATCCACTGTGGCAAAAGATTCCTCAGATTCACCACCCTCTGACTAAAATGTCATATAGATGTAAAGACTGAGGCAATGGCCCCAGTGTGCAAATGTCTTGACAAAATACCAGAAATTAAGACAAGGGGCGCCGTGACATGCAGCTGCTGACTGGGCTCCAGTAGCCATTATTTAAAGGATCACACAGAGTACATCGCAGAAGGAGTTAATCAGCACATTGAGACAAAATACACTCCTTTAAATTTCTGCACATTTTACTCTTTCAAATATTTATCCGATTCGATCTTTCAAAGACAACCTCTGCATGTATTCACCATATTGCCTGGCAATTTACTCCACATCCTGACCTTTGGTATTTGTCAGTCAAAAGGACGGCATAACTCAAAGCGGCCCCAGGAGAGGTGGATTCTGCCAATTCCCAGTGAACACTGGCAAAAGTCTCACGTGGAACTGCTTTGTGCAACAGCCAGAGTCTATCCTGCTGTTTTTCCATGGGGGAAGAGAGGAAGAGTTTAGTTTATTAAACGGCACATCATTCATTTGTGGATTGAAGGTTGATCTATGTTGTGAATGATGTGACTGATTTCACAAATTGCAATCGATATGGAGCCTGAGGTCAAGTTGCAAACTTGCTTGCAATGCTCTGGGAAGCAGAAAATGCCTGAATGTTTCTTTCTGTCTGGTCCTTTTGCATTTACACTTCTGGTCCCCCTCTTTAGAGCAGCTACACCACCTTCTATTCCAGCCCCACTCAGTTGTTCCAAAATGGACCAGGCACGAGTAAAAACATAATAGAACCCTTGGTGTCATGAAACAAACGCAATTTACCAGCTAAATATATGAAGAAATGATGGAGTGACGCTGACAGATGTAAAACTTGACAACACCACGACAAGTTTTGCACCGAAGTGCAAATATATATGAGAGGTCACTGAACTGTATGCCAAAAAACATAATTTCACAGTTTTAGTTCCATGTGACAATGAACAATCATTGGCAGTAAGATCTTGGCAGTAAACTTTCTGACAAAAGTTGGTCCAAAAACATGTCTGATCTTCAAGTGGTGAAATCTCCACAGAACATTGTCAATTTTGCATTTCAGAAATCCACGAATTGTAAGCTGGTCACACAATGGAGGAACAATCAGAAGACAATGATGGCAAGCACACAGGGCAACTCCATTTTTCTCCTGCTGCCACCAGCTCAGAAATTGATATGAAGAGCTGGAGAGCAATGGGGTACATGTGCACAAAATACCCCTGGACAGGAGGGATCTGTAGTCCGGTGGAGTAGGGTAAGGATTGGGTCAAGGTGTAGGGGCAACACTAATAGCAGCTCACCCAAAAATAAGGTCACATGGGAGTTCTGCCATTGGAGACTTGAAATGGTGTTAGGTTAAATGTTGGGACTGAAGGCAGATAAATCCCCAGGGCCTGATGGTCTGCATCCCAGAGTACTCAAGGAGGTGGCCCTAGAAATCGTGGATGCATTGGTAATCATTTTCCAATTTTCTGTAGACTCTGGATCAGTTCCTGTGGACTGGAGGGTAGCTAATGTAACTCCACTTTTTAAGAAAGGAGGGTGAGAGAAAACAGGGAATTGTAGATCAGTTAGCCTTACATCGGTAGTGGGGAAGATGCTGGTGTCGATTATTAAAGATGTAACCATAATAGCAGCGCATTTAGAAAGCAGTGACAGGATTGGTCAAAGTCAGCATGGATTTATGAAGGGGAAATCATGCTTGACTAATTTTCTGGAATTTTTTGAGGATGTAACAAGTAGAATCAATGAGGGAGAGCCAGTAGATGTGTGGTTCTGGACTTCCAAAAAGCCTTTGACAAAGGTCCCACAAGAAATTAGTGTGCAAAATTAGAGCACATGGTATTGGGGATATGGTATTGACATGGATAGAGAACTGGTTGGCAGACAGGAAGCAAAGAGTGGGAATTAATGTGCCCTTTTCAGAATGGCAGACAGTGACCAGTGGGGTGCTGCAATGCTCGGTGCTGGGACTCCAGTTATTTACAATATATTTTAACAATTTAGATGAGGGAATTAAATATAACATCTCCAGGTTTGCGGATTACACAAATCTGGGTGGCAGTGTGAGCTGCGTGGAGGATGCTATGAGACTGGAGGGTGACTTGGATAGGTTGGGTGAGTGGGCAGATGCATAGCAGATGCAGTATAATGTGGATAAATGTGAGGTTATCCACTTTGGTGGCAAGAACAGGAAGACAGATTATTATCTGAATGGTGTAAGATTAGGAAAAGGGGAGGTGCAACGAGACCTGGGTGTGCATGTACATCAGTCACTGAAAGTATATAGCAGGCAGTGAAGAAAGATAATGGCATGTTGTCCTTCATTGCGAGAGGATTTGAGTTTAGGAGCAAGGAGGTCCTATTTCAGTTGTACAGGCCCCTTGTGAGACCGCACCTGGAGTATTGTGTGCAATTTTGGTCTCTTAATTTGAGGAAGGACATTTTTGCTATTGAGGGAGTGAAGCATATGGTTCACCAGGTTAATTCTCGGGATGGCGGAACTGACATATGATGAAAGAATGGGTCGGCTGGTCTTGTAGTCACTGGAATTTAGAAGGATGAGAGGGAATCTTATAGAAGCATATAAAATTCTTAAAGGACTGGACAGGCTAGATGCAGGAAAAATGTTCCCGATGTTGGGGAAGTCCAGAACCAGGGGTCACAGTTTAAGAATGAGGGGTAGGCGATTTAGGACTGAGATGAGACAAAACATTTTCACCCAGAGAGTTGTGAATCTCTGGAATTCTCTGCCACAGAAGGCAGTGGAGGCCAATTCACTGGATGATTTCAAGAGAGAGATTTAGCTCTTCGGGCTAAAGGAATTAAGCGATATGGGGAAAAAGGCAGGAATGGGGTACTGATTGGTAGATGATCAGCCATGATCATATTGAATGGCGGTGCTTGCTCGAAGGTCCGAATGACCTACTACTGCACCTATTTTGCTATGTATATCGAACGGCTTGGTGCACTGAGACTCATGACAAGGGACATGTGCATGGGAATTCCTAAGACAGTCAAAAGCAAAGAATGGGCAGGGGACAAGAGAAAGGTGGGTGTAAGATTAGTAAACGTTAGCATGCAATATGGCAGGTTTCCACGTAGGACTGTTAGACTGTTTCATTTGTGGCATCTTTTAGTCTTGTATTGTGGCCAAATATTCACTGTGAAGCTCAATGGCAGATGGGAGACAGGGCGCAGTGAATGGTGCAATAGGAGTTTTAATACTCCAATTGTAATCACACACAGCCCAGACACAAAGAGGTTGTTTAGATTGACTCTTCTCTTTGTCTACATTGTTGGGGGTAACGTCTGTCTCCTCATGATGCCAAGTGTTTGCAGCATTCAACAGACCACCATAATAACAGCTCAGCTAGTCCTGCGTGAATCCTCCCAAGCAGATCTGATAGGGAAGGACAGAGTTCTGCCCCGATTGGTATTGTGAAATTTTTCATCATCTGCACAGAGTAAACATTGGCATTGAGTTGACATTGGAGTCCTCAGTTGTATCCTCAGTGGATCGGCCTTGTTGCCAAGCAGACACCCTGAGGACTGCAGTAGTGGCTGAATTTGTTACTGCCACAATAAAGCATGTGCCATCATTGACCAGGCAGAATTTCCAGACATCATTGCTGGATCAACATTAATATTAAATCAACAATTAGAACTCAGCTTAATATTTTGAGTCACAGTATTTTTAAAGCTCATTGTTGAAATATTAGTTTTGAACCAGCTTTGCAGGACATGCCTAGAAAAAATGAATAGCTTGAAGAAAAATGTCCTCCTTTATTAAACCAGCATTTTCATTTATTTGATTTGTATGGGCTAACTGCAAAATAGCAGAAAAACTTCAGATGAGCATTTATCATCTTCTAATGTAATTTCAGGTCCTCTGTCTTATAAATAAACCCAATGGGAAAAACTATCTATGAAGTCGCAATCAATGGCCTTATAGGGTTTTTGCTTATTCTGCTTTAATGTACATTTTCGTGCCTGCATATTTTTTGATAATCAATAGTTAATTAATCTTCTTCCAAACTGTTTATATTTTATTTTTTTATTGAATGTGATCCACGGAAGATATTTCACACTCCTTTGTTGGATATTATAAGCTACCTCTCACCACTCTAGAAATAAATGGTTGGCATTTCAAAGATAAGGACAAAAATAAATGTATAGTTAATAAAACATTGTGAGGCATTATGCCTTCATGTTAGGCTGAGATTTTATCCCTGTGACAACTCCCAGGAAACAATATCTGAATGTCCACTGCAGCTTGAAATTCAGTGAACAACTAAGTATTTTACACATTTATAACCATGACCCTTGGGTCACAGTTAAAACTTCATTCTGCCACCGTAACTCGGAAAAATAAACTATTTTCAAAATATACAAAACAAAATTAAATTGCGCTTAATTGTAAATTTGCACTGCCAGGTCAGGCTGATTTGTAATTTTGTTTTAAATTTGTATGAGTGCATTGATCATGCATAATTTCCTCAAGGCTGATCTTCTTCGAGCGTATGGTGTGCACAGCCTAAAATTGTAGGACAACTTGTTCTATTTGATCTTATTTGATTGTGCATGTGTCGAAACAGGATAGACCCTGTGGTTCCAATCTCCCTCCCCCTCAAGTCTGATCTCTCTCAATGTCTAAGGTAGATGCTGGAACTCAGCGGGAGAGGCAGCATCTATGGAGAGAAGGAATAGGTGACATTTCAGGTCGAGACCCATCTTCAGTCTATTCCTTCTCGCCTATTCCTTCTCTACATAGATGCTGCCTCAGCCGCGGAGTTCCCCCAGCATTTTGTCTACCTTCGATTTTTCCAGCATCTGCAGTTCTTTCTTAAACATCTCTCAATGTCTAAGTAGTTGTTACGGTCAAACACACTTTCTTTTGTAATGTTTCCAGGGTTAGTGTACATTCATCGGCTGGACAAGGTTATATAATTTATGCTGGTGGGAGGGGTGAAAGATGATGAGCATGTTTTGAATGGGAAATTTGGCTTCCCCATATGTTAGAATTACATAGCGTGCACGTTTTGACATTGCCAGTTTACCTGGCTGGAACAGAACTCAACTAACACCTTGTTTCTACTTAGGTGGAGAGAATATCAGGGCACACCCTCATAGTAGATAGTGGGATCTATCCTGGAAATGAGTTCAAACCAAGTGGTCCATTACTCGTCCTTTTATATGATGTCCAGTCCAGTGTGTACTCCCAGATCTGAGGTGGTGTCCAAACACAGCCATGGTGGTCAGATTCCCAACTCAAGGATTAATGTCTAATACCTGCCCCTGGGAGGAAACACAGAAAAGTAAAATTATCACAGCACAGAAGGAGGTCATTTGGACTACCAGGTCCATGCTGGCTCTTTGTAGAATATATCAGTCAGCCCCAATCCCCACTCTCTCCTTGTGCCCTGTAAAGTGGCCAATTTCTGTTCCAAGAATCATCAATCCCACAGGACTGGTGCCCAACATTGGGGGAGCTCTATTTCCCAACCCTAGAGTGTTGCTTATCCACGGGCCTGATCCTGGATATCTTCAATCTCCAACTGCAGATGTGGTGATGAGTTGTTTTTTTTTCCGTTATTTTATGTTGTAAGCAGAGTGACTTACAGTGAGAATACCCTTTGAAAGTTGTCAAGTCTTCATGATAATCCCTTGTCACTAACAGCCAGTTAGTCTGACTCTCAAAGCCAATTAATTAAAGAATATAATAACACTGTGTGGAGGAGAGCAAAACAACGGCTGATTGAGCAGAGACTATCAGATATGAAAAGCTCAATAACGCGCAGTAGGAAATATGCAGAAATGTACTGTATGCTTCCAACTTGGGAGTCATCATATTAGATCTTGCAAACAAATGCAAATATGTTTTATTAACTTGTGACAAGCAATGCAACAGCATGCTCCAGAACTGGAATGTATGCTTGTTAACAAAGCATTAGAAGCAATCTTTTTCCAAGGATAGAAAAATCAAATACTTATTCTCAGGATAGAAATATCAAATACTAGAGGGCATAGCTTAAAGGTGAGAGGGACAAAGTTTTTAAGGAGATGTGCATGGAGTGCCTGTTACATGATGATTTATACCGATACAATAGTGGCATTGAAGAGACTTTTGGTAATATGCAGGGAATGGAGGAATATGGATTATGTGCACGCAGATAAGAGTTAGTCTTGGCATCATGTTTGGCACAGACATTGTGAGCTGGGGCCTGTATTTGTGTTCCATGTCCTATTTAATAGTAAGATTAAATGAGAATTTACCAGTTTGAAGTTTGATCCTTATTTTATGAGGAGTTACGATGAGCGATTACGTGAAGAAAAAAACCTGCCTGTACTCTGGGATGCAGCCGATCTGGCCCTGGGTATTTATCGGCCTTTAATCTATTCAATTCACCTAAAACAACTTCCCGGCCATTTGACCCGTGGTCCCCTGCTATTTCCGGCAGATTATTTATGTCTTCCTTAGTGAAGACAGAACCAAAGTAGTTATTCAATTGGTCTGCCATGTCCTTGTTCCCTGGTCGTGTGGCAAATAAAGATTCTACCTATCTATCTACCTGGTTCTGACTGCAAGGGACCTACATTTGTTTTAACTAATCTTTTTCTCTTCACATATCTATAAAATCTTTTGCAGTCAGTTTTTATGTTCCCTGCCAGTTTTCTTTCATAATCTATTTTCCCATTCCTAATTAAGCCCTTTGTCCTCCTCTGCTGGACTCTGAATTTCTCCCAGTCCTCTGGTAGGCTGCTTTTTATGGCTAATTTGTACGTTTCATCTTTTGTTTTGATACTATCCCTGATTTCCCTTGTTATACACGGATGCACGATTTATTCTCTTGCCAAACTGGGATGAACACTTGTTGTAGTTCATCCATGCAGTCTTTAAATGCCTTCCATTGAATATCCACCATCAACCCTTTAAGAATCAACTGCCAGTTAATCTTGGCCAATTCACATCTCATACCCTCAAAGTTACCTTTCTTTAAGTTCAGAACCCTTGTTTCTGAATTAACAATGTCACTCTCCATCCTAATGAAGAACTCAACCATATTATGATCACTCTTGCCCAAGGGGCCACGCACAACATGACTGCTAACTAACCCTTCCTCATTACTCAATACCCAGTCTAGAATAGCTTGCTCTCTCATTGGTTCCTCTACATGTTGGTTTAGAAAACTATCCCGCATACATTCCAAGAAATCCTCTTCCTCAGCACCCCAGCCAATTTGATTCATCCAATCTATATGTAGTTTGAAGTCACACATTATAACTGTTTTACCTTTGTTGCACGCATTTCTAATTTCCTATTTGATGCCATCCTCAACTCCACTACTACTGTTAGGTGGCCTGTACACAACACACACTAGCGTTTTCTGCCCCTTAGTGTTTTGCAGTTCTACCCATATCGATTCCACATCCTCCAAGCTAATGTCCTTCCTTTCTATTGCGTTAATCTCCTCTCTAACCAGCAACGCTACCCCACCAACTTTTCCTTTCTGTCTATCCCTCCTGAATATTGAATATCCCTGGATGTTCAGCTCCCAGCCTTGGTCACCCTGGAGCCATGTCTCCGTGATCATTATCATTATCATTTGTACAAAAAACAAGTGTAAATATTACAAGCTTGTAAGTGGTCCACATACCGCATGTTTTGGAAGTGCCAGACCCACCTACCTGCATGGTTACCGGTTGGAGAGTAGGACTGGTAGGGTGCGTGGATTCCATATTTTTCTTGAGACCGACTTGGGCCTTGGCTTGAAAGACCTCTGCCCAGCTTTCACGCTGCCACCAGCTTCAGTGAACCGCTTACAGCCGATGGAGGCGTGGGATGTGTTGTCACCGAAACGATGAAGCTTTGCTCGGCGTTGGGACCTTGATTGGTCCGACAGATTTTGCTTCCTCATCCAGGTCTTACCTGAGGAGAAGATTCGGCGGCTGGCCTCTAATGTCACCCCTGATAGCGCTGTCCACTGCCGGCATGTAGCATGAGGGGAACACTGGCTCCTTCCGGGTTTTCTGCCAACGGCTGGTAACCAACTCTTCTGGCAGCAACACCTTCATGTGCGAGGATTCCCTTGAATCCATACGCATGTGCACCAGTATGTTCCATGGACATACTTTAGAATTTGAAGTCAGTTACACACTGACTACTCGCACTCCGCTCCACAGAGAGGGAGATTCGTAGGCAGCCCTGAAACAGGCGCTGCCGCAGTCCCCTGATAATACCTGCGCTGATATGGCCCCTCCTACGGACCTATACCAGGATGGAACGTCGCATTTTCCATTGCGGGCACTTCTGATTTATGCCCTTCGTGTCACGTGGTATGCTCTTCGGCTATACCTTCGAACTCATGTCAGAAAACTGACCCCAAATGCTCCCCTCCTCAGAGAGGGAGACATTGTGCAGCCCTGTAACAGGTGCTGCTGCCGCGGGCTCCTGAGGAGACCCAGGCTGATAGCTCCCTCCTTTGGAGCATATCATTGTGGAGCAACCTCTCCATCAGGTGCTCCATGTGGGTTAGACGTCCAAAGACCCTACCCATTGAAGGAGGGGAACCCTCCTGGCCTGACTTGCCCGAGTCCATAGGCCTGACCGACTTATTGTTGGTTTTACCCCCTTTTATGGCAACCACAGCGGTCTGGGAGCTGCTGACCGCACTGTCAGCGACTCTGGTGGCGATACCGACTTACTCCTGGATTTACCCCCTCCACGGGAACCACAGCGATCTGGGAGCCACTGACCGCATTGACAGCGACTGGGGTAGCGAACCCGACGGCCACCCGCGTTTCCGCGGTCCGGACCGGAGTCTCCCCACGGCCCACAACCGGTTTGCCCGTGGCCCGTCCGGACTTCGCCCCGAAAATATTCGCTTCTTACAGAGATTCCTGCACAAAAAAACAGAAACCTGTTAATAAATACAAAACTTACCTGCAGGTTTAAACTTGCCACTGGAAGGAGCGACAATCCTGCCAGTCAATCGTTGACACGCATGCGCACTGGTGGGCTTTGTCTTCACGGAATCACTCATGTGACTCTGAAGTAAAATGCTATTTTTGTTTTTACAATAAAACTTAATATATGATCACAAAGCATGTTACGTTACTTAATTGTAGGTTGTCCCTCCATCTATTCCATTGCAACAAGCATAATGATAAGTATATGAATATGAAGTATATGAAGTATAAATATATGAAGTATTTCATATTTCATAAGTATATGAAGTATTTCATATTTTTTCAAAATATATAACGATGCATTAGTTTAATTGATTGGCCAAATGAAAATCTCGCAATCATTATATTTCTATTTACATTGTGATTCGCCATGTTGTTAACTTTCCATTGATAACATTCATAGGATGGCTTGTAAATTGGCAAATACAGATGAGAAAACAGGAAGAATGCTGGGTGTCTGACTATGGTGGCATAGCAGGGTTTCTGACATCCAAGGTGCAACATGTAATTCTACTGAGGAGCCTTGAAATGAGATAGTGATCAGGCTCTTCAACATGATAAGCAAACTATCAGTTTGTGAGGTGATGGGCCATCCATCATGTTGCCTGAATCTCTGCATCATGGTTTTTACTGAAATATACAGTCATTAATCTGACTGAGAGCACCAGCAATGACATCTTCCACCTCTCTTCCCTTATTGATGTTTGTAATTTCTGTTCAAGATCAGAAAATTTCACCCCTGATGCATTCTCCGGAGATGATTCAAAGCACTGGGATATTCAATGCATATTCTTTTGTGGCAATAGCCATGAGTCCGAAGAAGGGTCTCGACCCAAAACGTCACCTATTCCTTCTCTCTAGAGGTCCTGCCTGACTCACTGAGTTACTCCAGCTTTTTGTGTTTATTATCGCCATGAGATAATGTTGGTCAGAATTTGGAGGTACCCATGACAACCATTTCTCTGTCAGGCACAGTGTAAACTTGAGATGTTACATTTGTTCTCAAACATAATATTCTCTTGCTCAGGCAATAATAAAGCCACAAGGTAGCAAAGTTCTCCTTTGAGCATTGGCCCCAAAAGTCTTATGACGTTAACTGCATCCATTCCTATCTGCACAAATATCGTTTAAACCAACATAGGCTCCAAAGATAGACACAAAATGATGGAGTAACTCAGCGGGACAGGCAGCATCTCTGGAAAGAAGGAATGGGTGACGTATCAGTTCGAGACCCTTCTTCAGTCCGAAACAGTCTCGACCCAAAACGTCACTCATTCCTTCTCTCCAGAGATGCTGCCTGTCCCACTGAATTACTCCATTAATTAGTGTTTATCTTCAGTTTAAATCAGCATCTGCAGTTCCTTCCTACTCACAGGCTCCAAAGATCTTGGATAGAGAGTGCTTTAGGTTCAGTGCCAAATAGGTATTGGTACAGATATCACCACCATGTTATTGGTGCTTTTGGTCCTGATCAAATGACTTTATGCAAAATGGTCAGTGGATTGACCATTATTCAAACGATGGCATAACAACACCAATCTTCAGAAGGTTCTCATGAGTCCATATGGTCAGTATCTCATGGATATGAATCATGACAGTCAACTTTTTACATAATGAAAGTTACATGTATGTTGATGTTGTCATCAACCAAAGGTATTCAGTTCATCTTATCATTGTATATTTTAAACTCATGCTTAAGCATGCTATTCAGTCACTAACTTTCTTCAGTTGCTGGGATATAATGTGTGCTTTACTTCAGCAAAATATGGCTAATAAATGTTTTTTTAAATTAAAACATTAAAAAAAAAAGAAATTCTAACTGGCTTTGTAAGTCGTATAAGCATTTAAAAAAATACTGAGTGTAGTAGATTTGATTTGCTTAAGTATTTAGATGTGATTATATCTAGTTCTTCTTAAATTAACAGAACTAGTCACAACAAAACCACAAAATATGTTTGAGTCGTAGAGTGATACAGTGTGGAAACAGTCCCTTCAGCCTAACTTGCCCACAATGGCCAACATGTCCCAGCTAAACTAGCCCACCTACAGTGCCTGCATTTGGTCCATAGCCCTCAAAACCTGTCTTATCCATGTACCCGACCAACTGTTTCTTTAAAAAATTGGGATAGTCCCAGCCTCAACTACCTCCTCTGGCAGCTCTTTCCATACACACACCGCCCTTTGTGTGAAAAGGTTACTCCTCAGATTCCTATTAAATCTTTTCCCCTTCATTTTGAAGGTACTCTCCTATGGGCAAGAGCTTCTGTGGATCTACCAGATTTATTCCTCTCATGATTTAATGTTGTGGAACATTACTTAAACAGGTTGAACTTGTGTGCAATGTTGCAATAGTTCTTTCACTGGGCTGAGATATTAGACGTTGGGGGACATTTTGGGGGTCAAACAATTAAATACATGGAAATCATTCCTTGGCCGCTACACATTGCAGAGCTTCTGATCTTTCCACTGTTGAGCAGTGGGGACAAATAATTGAACCAATCTTCCAGGGTGTAATTGGGAGCTTGAATTAAAAGTGACGGTTCTAGGGATTAAACAATTCAGCCTTAAATGGGGGCTATTGGCTTGACTATAGAAGTAGTCTTTATGAAATGGAAGTTCCACTTAGGTCCTTCATGGTGGTCTTCAGGCTCTTCCAGTTCCAATCAGTAGCACAGTTATTTTTCAATATCACTCCTATGCTCTGGATGGCTCTGGTTGCTCCCCTCTCAATTGTAGCGGCCGTCCCCTCCCACTGTTTAAATATCTCCCCACCTCTTGGCATTCTCCATTCTGCTAAGTTCACAAATGTTGCCGTCATTTCAATTTCTGATCCCAGGCTCTGTCCTCCCAGTGTTTGTTCTTATTTCTGGACCTCCATTCAGGACAACTACTTGGCAGCTCATTGACTTGGTCTAGCTGACACCAGGCAGATTAATAAGGTTCTGCCATCAGCTTCAACAGAGGTTAAGCCCTGTGGGATGATCATTTTTATCTCCACGACACATTATTCCCCCTCTGCAGATATTAAAATCTTGATATCTTTTTATCCCTGAGAGCCATGCAATCTCCCAGGGGAGGCACATAAAGAGAAAATAATTTAGCTTGCCTGGTTAAATAACAATATTGATTGGTGTGTTAGTGTGCATTGCATTAGCCATCTATTCAACTGATGGTGTTTAATGCCTGGGGAATAATTTAAATATAATTTTACATATGATCATGCATAAATTGAGAGTATGATCTTCATAGTTATACATCATTTATTGTTATTATATATATATAGATAGATAGATATAGATAGGGGGAGAGGGAGAGACGAGAGAGGGAGGGAGGGGGAGAGGGAGAGACGAGAGACGAGAGAGGGAGGGAGGGAGAGAGGGAGAGGGAGAGAGAGGGAGAGAAAGGGAGAGAGAGGTTGGACAGGCTAGATGCAGGAAGATTGTTTCCGATGTTGGGGAAGTCCAGGACAAGGGGTCACAGCTTAAGGATAAGGGGGAAATCCTTTAAAACCGAGATGAGGAGAACTTTTTTCACACAGAGAGTGGTGAATCTCTGGAACTCTCTGCCACAGAGGGTAGTTGAGGCCAGTTCATTGGCTATATTTAAGAGGGAGTTAGATGTGGCCCTTGTGGCCAAGGGGATCAGAGGGTATGGAGAAAAGGCAGGTACGGGATACTGAGTTGGATGATCAGCCATGATCATATTAAATGGCGGTGCAGGCTCGAAGGGCCGAATGGCCTACTCCTGCACCTAATTTCTATGTTCTATGTTTCTATGTTTCTATGAGAGAGAGAGGGAGGGAGAGAGAGGGAGAGAGGGGAGAGGAGGGAGAGAGGGAGAGAGGGAGAGACGGAGAGAGGGAGAGAGAGGGAGAGAGGAGAGGAGAGGGAGAGAGAGGGAGAGAGAGGAGGGAGAGAGGGAAAGAGGCCTCAGGGCTGGACGGGCTGACAGTAAAGTTTGTTAGTGCCTTCTGGGATGTCCTGGGGGGTGACTACAAAAGGTCCTGGAGGAGAGCCTGGCGATCGGGGAGCTACCCCTCGCGTGGAGTAGGCCAGTCGTTGTCCTGCTGCCCAAGAAGGGCGAACTACGCCTGTTGAAGAACTGGTGCCTGGTCTCTCTCCTCTGTACATAGTATACATTTTTTGCACGGGCAATGGCAAAGGTTCAGTGCTGTCCCAACTGATCCACCCGGACCAGTCCTATACCATCCCTGGCCAGTCCATTCAGGATAACATCTACCTGGTTAGGGACCTGATTCATCTATCTCAGGGAACTGGTCAGTCAGCTGCTTTTTTGCCCTCGATCAGGAGACGGCTTTTGACAGGGTAGATCATGACCACCTCTTCGGGGCGCTGTAAGCGTTCGGATTTGGACCGCATTTTGTGGCCAGGGTCAGGCTTTTGTACGCCGCAGCGGAGTGTCTAGTGAAGGTGAACGGTGTGTTGTTGGCTCCCATTCACTTTGGGAGGGGGTACGCCAGGGGTGTCCCATGCCTGGTCAGTGAACCCGGTCTGTGTGGAGCCGTTCCTGTGTCTTCTTTGGAAGCGGTTGACAGGCCTGGCTCTACCAGGACCGGGGGTGGAGGTGGCTCTCTCGGCCGATGCCGACGATGTACTCCTTACGTCCACTGACCCTGGTGACCTGCGGAGGATGCGTGAATGCCAGCAGGTTTTCTCAGCTGCGTCATCTGCCAGCATTAACTGGAGTAGGTTTTCTGGACCTTTGGTGGGCCAGTGGGAGGTGGACTCCCTGCCGGAGGAGATGACAATGTATGCGTGGAATACCATGCACCTCCTCTACCTGGAGGTCTACCTGACCACAGGATGCTTGGCCGGCGAACGGGCAGGAGCTGGATACGAAAGTCGTCGCCTGGCTGGGGCGCTGGTCTGCTTAGAGTTCTTTCTATCCAGGGTAGGGTGCTTGTCATAAACCAGCTGGTGGCCTCCATGTTATGGTACTGGCTGGCCACTCTTGTCCCACCCTCTATCTTTGCAACCACAATACAGAAGAGGCTAGTGAACTTCTTTTGGGGAAATAGGAAGCACTGAATTTCCGCAGTGGTCCTGAGTCTCCCGTTAGAGGAAGGTGGCCAGTACTTGGTATGCTTGTGTACCCAGGTGGCGGCTCTCCACCTCAGGACTCTGCGGAGGTATGTGTATGCGGAGCACCCCAGTAGATGGCCGCGCTGGTCATGTATATTTGCCGCCGCGGCCATTGCCTCAGGGGGGTTTCGCAGTTCCCCACATGAGGTCTGTCTAGCTTCTACTGCGATGTGTTAAGAGTGAGGAATTTGGTCTTCTTCAGCCAGCCCGTTGCTCCTCAGTGGGAGGGGGGGGTGTTGTAACTGCAAGGGGGGGCCAGTCCTCACCCTGTCATGGTGGATGTGCTCAGAGTGATTCTGACCGAGCTTACCCCCGCTCCTCCAGAAATGCTCATCGACCCCAGGCTCCGGAATATTTCCCTAAACAACATGAGCCGCCTTTCCCAGCGTGCCGTTTCATGATGCGGAGAGACGCGTACTGCACACTCTGCACCTCCTCGCCATGGCTGTCCGTGTTACCACCTGACAGCGGAGGCTGGCCCCAGTGGAGGTGTCCCTACAAGGGAATCCTCCCCCTTTACATCAGGGACCTGGGGTGGAGAGTGTTGCACAGGGCCGTGGTGTGTAATAAACTTTTGAGTCGCTTCACGGACTCGCCAGCCACCTGTAACTTCTGCGGTGAGGAAGAGACCGTGTTCCATGTATATATGGATTGTGAGAGGTTGCTGCCCCTGTACGAATATCTGAAGGGGTTGCTCCTCAAGTTTTGGTTGCATTTTTGTCCCTCGATCCAGGTGTTCAGCCACAGGGCAGGGAGTTGGGAGGTTCAATCAGAGAGGGGTGGGGGGGGAGACCTCCCTGTCGTTTACTCCTGGGTCGTTCCAAGAAGGCCATTCGCGGGTTCAGGCAGCGGGCGGTCGATGGTCACACCAGAGTCGGCTGCCTGCCCCTCTTCCGGGCCCATGTCAGTGCTTGTATGTTCCTGGAGAGGGAACACGCAGTGTCCAAGGGGCATTGTAGATTAAGATTGCACCCCGGGGGGGTCGAGAGCATTGTAGATTGTATTATAATTCCATCTTTCCAGGTGACTAAAGGATCTGTAATGATGCTGGCTGGAGTAGTGTGGGATAACCAGCAAAAGAGCATTGAAAATACACAACTAACAAGGCTCGAATAATTACTGTAACATGGCCAAATCGTTAGAGGTATGAGAGAGTTGTTGGCCTTGCCCTTCACCTCCAGTTGACAAATACATGAATCACAACCAAAATAATGATTCTCTGATAACCCTCAGTCTATCCATATTGAAGAAAAAAAAATAATGTCCATAAAAATCATTTCACAGCTGTTCAGCACGTAAAGTGGAATTTTAATTCTCGATTGTTTACAAAACCAATGATTTGGCACATTTTCCGATCAGTTAATGGCCTTCTGTGATAACAATGAAAACCACTGTTGTGCCTTCAATTATCAACAGGATAATATCTCATATTCCACAGCTTGGGAAATCTATGCACCAAAATAGTAAGATTTAACGAGAACTTACCAGTTTGAAGTTTGATCTGTATTTAATGAGGAGTTACGATGAGGGATTGCGTGAAGAACCCGTTCAGCACGCATGCGCGGCATACTTCAAAACAGCGGTGTGGAATCACAGATAGACACAGTTATTGAAGTAAACATAGTAAAGACAAGGAGACATCAGTTTATGAATTTGACCCATATTATTGAGGGTGGGAGCGGAGGGCACGTAATCCCTCATCGTAACTCCTCATAAAATACAGATCAAACTTCAAACTGGTAAGTTCTCGTTTAATCTTACTATTTTACTTCGGAGTCACGTGAGTGATTCCGTGAAGATTTCATAGCTCTGAGATTTCAAACCATGTAGCAGTTATTACTACATCACTGCCGAAGTCTTTGAGGGAGGAAGTGTGTTATCGTAACCAACCAATGAATCTGTAGAAAAACACAATGTTTTTTTTTAACAATAACAACAAAGAAATTAAATTGCTCCCCTGGGCTTAAATTAAATATTTGCAGTCTGTAAAACCTTTCCTGCAAATAAAACAGGTTTTGCCAATGGCTTATTATAAAATCTCTGAACGGTCTTTCCCCCAACCATCCTGCTGTAGCCAGGATGTGGTTTATAGGCACGTCCATTCCTTTAGCCGTCGACGTGGATGCTGCCCTGGTGGAATGAAATTTGTACATGTTAGTTTTTATCCCAGCAGCTTTTAGCACCTGCTTGAGCCATCTCGAAATGGCTCGTCACCCGACCATAAGGTTTTTTATGACTGACCCACAAGGCTTTTCATCTCCCTCGAATATTTTGGTTGTGTCTATGTAGGATAATAGGGTCATGGCACATAACCGTGTTTCTGGCGGGTAAGCCCGTAATTCCACGACTGGATTAGGTGTTCCTGGTCTGCTCTGTTTGATCATTCCCTGGATAACGACAGAGATCTGGTCCTCTGTGCAGCTACAAGTGCCATCAACATGAGTGTTTTGAGCATAGATGGTTCCAGGTTGAGGGATCTGGCTGGTGGCCATCCCCTGAGGTATGTCAGGACCACACTGACATCCCATATATGGGTGTACCTTGGTCTAGGGGGTTAGAGTTGTAAATACCCTTTGTTAGTTTGACCACCAGCCGGTGGGACCCCATGGCCTGTTGTCCTGGAGCTGGTTTTAAATAGGCAGGCAGGGCAATTCTAGCTGTGTTGATGACTCTGTAGCTGAAGTCCTTCATCGTGGTGAAGGTTCGGCAGGAATTCCAGTACGTTGGTAACTGTAGCGGTTGAGTAGGTGGTCCCTGTATCCAAGCAGTACTTATCCCATTTTTTGATGCTGGACAAGTGCTGTTTTTTAGTGAATGTTCGGAGGGATGCTGACATGGTGTCGATGGTTTGTTATGATAATCCCAGTCCCAGAAGTGGTTTGTGCAGCATCTGCAACCCAGGAGTTTGATTTTCTCATGGCACGGGTGGCTTGTGCCAAACACTGGATGTTAATAACTCTGGGTCACTGGGGAATACCATCGGAGTTCCAACAACCATATATGGAGTATTGGGAACCATGGCTGTAGGCCAGTCGGATACTATCAAAATACCTGAAGCAGAGTCCATTTGTATTGTGCGTAGTCCCCGACTGATGAGGCAGAAGGGAGGAAATGCATAGAAGAAGAATTTCCCCAATCCAGCATGAACGCATCTACCGCTGCTGCCTCAGGGTCTGGTTCCCAAGTGACATACATAGGTACCTGGTGATTTAGCCTCGATGCAAATAAATCGATATCTAGCATGCCATATTGCTTGATAACTTTTGTGAAAATTTTTGGAGGGTTTTAACATCCATTCGATGTTGTCATTAAATTTACGTGACCTGGTGTCTGCCACTGTATTTAGCTTACCTGGCAGGTAAGTTACTGATAGCCAAATATGTCTTTGGACACACCATTGCCAAATTGTGTTGACCAACTTGTCGCATGATACCGATTTTATGCCGCCCATATGGTTAATGTAGGCCACCACCATAGTATTATCTATTTATAACCGTACATGCAAGTGATGCATATTTATGCATTTGCTTTTAAACCATAAAAGCCACCCAACATTTCTAGATAATTAATGCCCAGTGTAAGTAGTAACGATGATTCGGGATTAGTCCATCTACTACTTGTGCTGGATATAGAGTTAGTTGCTCCCCAGCCTTGAGCACTGGCATCTGTTTGGATGACTGAATTAATTGTGAAGCCCAAGTAGTCCATGATAGAGGATGGCTTCAACTTAGATTTATCTGGATGTAAGACAAGCACAGGGTTTCGAATAACTGTTTGGTAGCTGAACAGCTAACATAGTCAAATTCATGGTCTTGCCTACCATTTAGAATATCATCAAGATATGCCATGACAATATGTTTTTGTCTTCTGAATATTGCCAGAGCTGGTTTTAGTGTCTTGGTGACACACTTGGGCTGATGTGAGCCCATTGGGTAAATTGGTATAAAACTGCTATAGCTGTCCCATCCAGGTAAATTTCAGGTATCTACCATTCACAGATCCTTGTGAATGGTACTAAATAGTAAACATCTTTAAGATGAATGCTTGCCATGAAGTATCCTTTGGAATTTAGTTGTTTGGCAGTAACAACCGGTTCCATTTTGAAATGTATATACTTAACAAACATATTTAGTGAAGTTAAGTCAATGATGATGCGACATCCACCATCTTTTTTGGGTTTAGTGAATATATTTGATATAAATTGCAAGGGTTCAGGTTTTCCCATGATACCCTTTGTAATTATTATCACCAGTTCAGCTTGTCCCTCTTGTTTCTTTAATGGAGAGGGGAAAATACCCTCTGGGATGAATGTTGACCTGGTGGCAATTTTTCTAGTATGAATTGTATTTGTATCCACTAATGCCATTGAGTATATACTGATCACTCGTGATAGGCTCCCATGTGTTAGTATTACTCTATATACTGGTAGGAACCAGACCCACCTACCTCCATGGTTATGGGTATTCTTCTGTTTCCTGTCGGTCCAACGAGTGTTGCACGTCGTCTGACGTGGCGGTGACGTTGGGGGGTGGCACGTCCCTGGGACCTGGTCTAAAGAAGATATTCGGTGATAGATGCGGACCCCGAGCTTTCATCAGTCCCATATGGTAGACGTCAACTGATGGATGCGATGTGGAGCTGCTGCGTAGGAATTACTGTTTTTGGTTACTCGTCCTGGCCCTGCCCTCATGAGCCGAATGTTTTGTAAAACCTCTTGCATGTCCTTCATATGCTTTGTGAGGTTTTTGCCAAAGAGCAGTGGGTCTGGCTCAGTGGCTGGGGTATGCACAACCCCGCAATGTAGGATTTTATGGCAGGTCTTATGACTTGTTTACGAAGGTTGTGGTCATCTCCGTATTTGTCCACGGAATGAGGAAAACAATGTGATGGCTGACGTCAGGCTTTTAACGGCCTCCTGCACGTGTGGTTTCCACGTAGCAGTCCACCACACCTAGCAGCTCTTCCTTTTCCTGCACCCCTTGCATACTCCCGAGATCTTCAGCCATTGCCCCTGTTCTTGACCAGCCCAGTCCTAGTCACCAAAGCTATCCTCTGGAAAGGAGGAAGCAATGGACAGTGCACAAGGCACTGTGGAGGGAATGCCTGACCCCCCTCTGTGTGAGCGCCCCTCCTGGGGTGCACCTCGCTGGGGCTCCTGCTCCATGCGGCTCAGGCGGCTGTCTCTCCCCCGCCTGGGTGGAGAGATGTCCCCGTCCGATAAGTCGGAGCCACCGGCCGGACGCCTCTTCCTTGGCTTTTACATCCAGCCCGCTGCTCAGGCGCTGGCGGGCTGGGATCGGCGTCGGGGTAGCGGAGCGCCAGGTAAACGGGCCTACCGCCTTATTGCTGCCCCGCGAGATGGAACGCTCCTCCGTGGTCTTTTCAGGCGGCTGACTTTCCCCCCATGCGGGAGGAAAGACGTCCCGTCCGATAAGTCGGAGCCACCGGCTGGACGCCTCTTCCGTGGCGTTACTTCCAACCCGCTGCTCAGGCGCTAGCGGGGCTGGACTCGGCACGGTGTCGGGATAGCGGAGCGCCGGGTAAGTGATTCTACCGTCTTGATGCTGCCCCCCCCCCCCCCCCCCCCAGATGAACGCTCCTCCGTGGAGTCGAGCAGGGGACAGGTTTGTTGCAGAGCCTTTCTTCTCTGCCGGACAGCAGAAGGCTCCCTGTGAAAGAAAAAGCCGACGTCAGCTTACCTGACGGTCCGTTCTTTCACCTCCGTAGCGGGAGTGCCTGACTCCCGCTGAGCCGCTGTTGCTCTGCTGGACGTAATGTCGCGCATGCGTGCTGAACGGGTTCTTCACGGAATCACTCAGGTGACTCCAAAGTAAAGTCTTTCCTTTAAAACATTAACAAAACATAACTAAAATGTCGGCAATATTTTCTTGAGATTTAGAAATATATTATTTATATGGTATTTAATTTTGGGTTTATCTGCACCAAAGCAGAGACATCGCTACTATTTTTTTTAGATTGGACATGTAATTATTAAACCCAACCACAGATAGTAATGGAGAGATTTAGAGATGAATCTCAAAGGTAATAGACCCATGAAATTGAATGATTTTCATACCATTATATGACCAGATCATATATAAAATGGTAAAAGAGCACATCTATATCACCCACATAAAGTGATGCACAATCTTCCTCTGGGTGGATTGCAATGGGTCAACCAGGCAGCAATTCAGCTTACATATTATACAGTGGCAGGTTATTTTGTACTACACAGCCATGAAAGTAGATTAGAAGTAGAACAAACTGAAGAAAGGTAAAAGGTATCTGTCAAAATGCATAGTTTATTCCTTCATGTACCCTTGCTCCAGATCAGAAGATCAGAAAGTTGTGGTCTCACTTTTGGGTACAATCTGACACAACGCTTCAGCATAGCATCGAGGGTCTTATCGGGTCTTATAAAGCACAATTCTAGTTATGTCTCAGATTCCATTTAACAATGCTGATGTGTGTTGTGTTCGTCTAAGTCATTCACCAGTTAAGCTACATCAGGAGTGGACAAATTTGATATTGTGGCCCTTCAGTAAATCTCAAACGGAGGAATGAGGCAAATAATTGAGAAGGCAAAGGTAAGGCCTGCGGAACAAGAAGATTGCTAAGTAGGGATGTGCAAAAAGTATTATGCGCCTGTCCCACTTAGGCGACTTTTTAGGCGAGTGCAGGAGACTCTGCGCAAGCCACACGATCGCCACATGTTCGCTGATGTTTCTCTGGTGAGTCTCCTTCATGGTCGCGAGGAGTTCCCACATTCTGGCAACTAGTCGCGGCCTCAGTATGGTCGCGGCAAATTTTTCAACATGTTGAAAAATTTTCTGCGACCAAAAATTGGTCAACATGGAGAAAATTGATCATCCTATAGTCGTAGGTGCAGTTGTAGTGGGGTCACCATGTAGTTCTAGGTAGTCGAGGTAGTCGTAGATAGTTTTAGTTAATCGCCTTTGCTGACCGATCATTTTCATTGTCTCATTGGGGAAAAAAAAGTAAGCAGGACAAGGATAACCGATCGGTAATGTTAAATGCCCGCTAAACTTCACAGCTGTGTATCTCTGGCGTATTAAAAGTTGTCTGCCTTCTTAAAAGTGTCTCCCCCCCCTTCTCTCACCCCCTTCTCCTCCGCCCCTTCTCCTCCCCCCCCTTCTCACCCCACTCCCCCTCTCCTCCCCCTCTCTCTCCCCCCCCTCTCCTCCCCCTTCTTCTCCCCCATTCTCCCCCTCCCCTTCTCCCCCCTCCCCTTCTCTCCCCCCCCTTCTCTCCCCCACCTTTCTCACCCCCTTCTCTCCCCCTTCTTCTCCTCCCCCCCTTCTCACCCCCCTCTCACCCCCCTTCTCCCCCTCCCCTTCTTCCCCTCCCCTTCTCTCCCCCACCTTTCTCACCCCCTTCTCCGCCCCCTTCTCTCCCCCCTCTTTTAAAGGACTTACCGTACACTGTGCTAGCCATCTTAACCTTCTTGTTCACCGCGGTGTGTGTCTGTATCACCTTAGCTTTGCACCGTGTGAATTTCAGACAGCGCTCCCCCTGCTTGCCCTGGCCCCTGCCTTTGCGATGTGTTTGAGCGTGTGTGTGCCTGAGTGTTCCACTCTGACAGTCGCCGTTCCAGTTCCCGGTTTTTCAGGCGACAGCCGGCAACTAGACAGCTACCGGCAGTCTGCTGAAAAATCACCTAAGTGGGACAGGCCCTTTAGAGTCATGGAATCATAAAGTCATACAGCCTAGAAATAGCCCCCATGGTGCACCACGTATGCCAACCTACACAGATCCTATTTGTCCCTATTCAGATTGTATCCTTCTATGCCTTTGATTTATCACTTTTATTTGTGTGGTTAAGAAAATGAAAAGGATATATAAGGAATGTGATATAATTATCATTTACATTCAGCAAAGAATCAGATAATTCAGGACTATATGCCCAGTCAATATTCAAACACGAATGTAGACTCATTCAACTCTCATTTATCTACATCTACCAATATGCACTTTCTAGAGACACAGTGCGAATCTCACTTCTCTTTCAATGGATCTATGTATTTGCTGAAGGAAGCAAATTGAAGGGTATAACTAACATTGACAAAAACATGCCACACAAAATACAACTAGAAATGACACTGTGCTGCACCGACCTTGAGGGATTGTAGTGAGGAATTACAGCCTTAACTATTCAGAAATCTTGGCAACAACATGCCACCTCAACATTAAAGTGGCAGCTAAAGGCTGGAGTATGGAAACTCTGAGGAAATCCTTGCAGTGTGGTTGGATGCTTTCTTCCTTTTTAAGAAACATTTGTTGAAGAAAAACTGAAGGCATCTTCAAAGATTTTGTGCAAATATGAATTGTCACTTTAGCAAGGGTGTACCCTTTGTGGAATATTGTGGTCTAGTATAGACAGCAGTCACTTCACCCATGACCATGAGTCTAATTGCCAGAGGACTAAAATCAACTATCATTAACTGGCTCTCAACACTGTTAAATATCAAACCTCCATTGGAGTCATTGTGGGCTTAGCTCAGCCCAGAACTCTGTCCATGGTGCTGGTGTTTTCCAGGCACAGTTTGAGGTGCTGGTCATTTACTTTTCATGGTAAGTCTGCCTGTGACAGGAATTGGAGTGGCCTTGGAGAGGGCATTGGTGTCACAGCATCTACAGTAATGAAAGTCAAAAAATGCAACATATTGCCGGAGTTTGCCCTTCCTAATCTTTGGCACTTGGAAATACCTAAAACAGGCTCCAAAACCTGGACAGTAATATACAAGTTATTAAATCACCATTACTGAATTATAAAAGGACCTCCTAAAGCAGGCATTTTTTGGCAGTGTAAAATAAAAGAAATAAAACAAAAATAAACATAGCCTAATCACGTTTGTAGCTGTCTGCTTCCAGATCTGATGTTTGGTTGATGACTACTCTCAGGTGGCTGCAGGATGTCAAAGCATTTTTCAGTGTCTACAAGCATCACATTTTAACCATATTTCTTACATTTAAAGCTGCTGGTTCGGGTTTAGAGTCTTGGGAAACTCAGCAAATGAAAGGAAGGGAGGACAGTTGGATGAAGTGGGTAAGTAGCATTGCTGCACAGCTCACAAAATATAGCAGTAAGATTGTCTCCTTGAAGCACAACTGAAGCCCTACACTCCGCCTATTCCCTCAGCAATCAGGCCTCTTCAACTCCACGCATTGTTCCTCCAAACCCACAATCAATGATCTTTTCCACCCAACAATCATCTCTACCCCATCAGGATCAGTACTTGCCATCCATTGTTGTTACTGGGTTATTAGAACCTACCACCCCTCACCCGGTTTTCAGAACTGGGTGAGGGGTGGGTAAAGATACGAAGGAGGCATATCCCTTTCAATATCTCTCTTTGTTTTCCTTTTCTCTTTTTCTCTACTCTATTCTTTTTCTTTTTGCTTATTTCACATCACCTTCTTCTTTCCTTTTTTGAGCTATATAATATTCTCTCTCTCTCTCTCTCTCTCTCTCTCTCTCTATGTCTTGCTTTTCTTACTCTTTTTTTCTACTATTAAATTAAAAATAGGAAGTTGTTCATGAAATGTAATATGTTATTTATGTCTTATATTATTGTACATCACTTCTAATAAATATATTTAAAAAAAGAAAAAAAAAGAACCTGCCATGTGGTACCTCCATATTCTCTACATATACCTTTTCAAATCTCTTCCTCCATTATGGCTTACTGGTGGAGTCATTCTTGGCAAACAGCTGGCCTGTCCTTCATCCCTGTTGCCTGCAGCTTGCCCCAACTCTTTTTTTCCCACCACCACCAACCACCATGAAGAGCTGTAAATATCATGGTCTGACATTTTTAATGAGCGAGTGTTTGTAGGTCACTTCAAAGGACAATTAAAAATTAAACACATTGGTGATTCTGGAGTCGTAGAAATAGGCCAGTCCAATTATGGGTGTTAATTGTGTTCCTGTGATGAAATATAGTGAACCAGATATTCTATTTGCCAATAGAATAATTTTACAATCACCATGTCTGATATTAGAAGAGGCAAGATTTAGATGATTTAGATAAGGTTTTTTAAGTTATGGTTAGATGGCACAGAGTAGATGTAGAGCAGCATCTCCATAATTGGAAGAATCAAAACTGAGAAGCCCAATTACAAGTTTCCAATAAATCCATTGGGTTAGGAACTGTTAGAATAAAGGCAACATCATCGTCATTTGCTTCAGCCATCTATCACGAGAAATGGTTGAGGTAAATAACTTAATGCTTTCAAAAGGGAAATAGATTAATGCTTGAGAATAATGGGAAAGGTCAGAAACCCCTGAGAAGCTAAGATAACTCGAAAGTTTTTGAGAAGGTGCAGATGAACATTAATCATAAATAAACAGAGAAGTTGAGTTGAAAAGTCTGTTTCTATATCATATGACCAACACTTCCAAATAATAATTCACAAAAAAAGTGTTTTAATAGACACTAGACTAAGTGGAACTTGTTGGGTCTCATGTTCACATGGGAGGGCTGGTCCGCCAACACAATATTCCATCTCTCCACCAATTTCAATATTGGTGGCCAGTGGGGAGGGGGCTTTCTGGAGCGCTAGTATGGGTGTTATGGGCCAAAAGGACTGGTTTCCAGAGGGCTAGTATGGACATTGTGGGCTGAATGGATTGGTGGGCTGGCAGCTCAGTCACTCAGGCCTGGTGGGCTGGCAGCTCAATCACTCAGGCTTGGTGGGCTGGCAGCTCAGTCACTCAGGCCTGGTGGGATGGCAGGTCAGTCACTCAGGCCTGATGGGCTGGCAACACAATCACTCAGGCCTGGTGGGCTGGCAGCTCAGAAACTGCCAGAAATTCTGCCCAAAACAGGCGAGAGACTCTGTGAGAGAGAAGAGCGAGAGGGTGGGAAATCAATTTTAGATATTTTTCACCTTTTTCTGCAGATCACAGCAATAAAGGAGGAAAGTCTATTTGTCCCTATTCAGATTGTATCCTTATATGCCTTCTATTTATCACTTTTATTTGTGTGATTAAGAAAATGAAAAGGATATATAAGGAATGTGATATAATTATCATTTACATTCAGCAGAGAATCAGATAATTCAGGACTATATGCCCAGTCAATATTCAAACACGAATGTAGATTCATTCAACTCTCATTTATCTACATCTACCAATATGCACTTTCTAGAGACACAGTGCGAATCTCACTTCTCTTTCAATGGATCTATGTATTTGATGAAGGAAGCAAATTGAAGGGTATAACTAACATTGACAAAAACATGCCACACAAAATACAACTAGAAATGACACTGTGCTGCACCGACCTTGAGGGATTGTAGTGAGAAATTACAGCCTGAACTATTCAGAAATCTTGGCAACAACATGCCACCTCAACCTTAAAGTGGCAGCTAAAGGCTGGAGTATGGAAACTCTGAGGAAATCCTTGCAGTGTGGTTGGATGCTTCCTTCCTTTTTAAGAAACATTTGTTGAAGAAAAACTGAAGGCATCTTCAAAGATTTTGTGCAAATATGAATTGTCACTTTAGCAAAGGTGTACCCTTTGTGGAATATTGTGGTCCAGTACAGACAGCAGTCACTTCACCCATGACAATGAGTCTAATTGCCAGAGGACTAAAATCAACTATCATTAACTGGCTCTCAACACTGCTAAATATCAAACCTCCATTGGAGTCATTGTGGGCTTAGCTCAGCCCAGAACTCTGTCCATGGTGCTGGTGTTTTCCAGGCACAGTTTGAGGTGCTGGTCATTTACTTTTCATGGTAAGTCTGCCTGTGACAGGAATTGGAGCGGCCTTGGAGAGGGCATCTACAGTAATGAAAGTTAAAAAATGCAACATATTGCCAGAGTTTGCCCTTCCTAATCTTTGGCACTTGGAAATACCTAAAACAGGCTCCAAACCCTGGACAGTAATATACAAGTTATTAAATCACCATTACTGAATTATAAAAGGACCTCCTAAAGCAGGCATTTTTTGGCAGTGTAAAATAAAAGAAATAAAACAAAAATAATCATAGCCTAATCACGTTTGTAGCTGTCTGCTTCCAGATCTGATGTTTGGTTGATGACTACTCTCAGGTGGCTGCAGGATGTCAAAGCATTTTTCAGTGTCTACAAGCATCACATTTTAACCATATTTCTTACATTTAAAGCTGCTGGTTCGGGTTTAGAGTCTTGGGAAACACAGCAAATGAAAGGAAGTGAGGACAGTTGGATGAAGTGGGTAAGTAGCATTGCTGCACAGCTCGCAAAATATAGCAGTAAGATTGTCTCCTTGAGGCACAACTGAAGCCCTACACTCCGCCTATTCCCTCAGCAATCAGGCCTCTTCAACTCCACGCATTGTTCCTCCAAACCCACAATCAATGATCTTTTCCACCCAACAATCATCTCTACCCCATCAGGATCAGTACTTGCCATCCATTGTTGTTACTGGGTTATTAGAACCTACCACCCCTCACCCGGTTTTCAGAACTGGGTGAGGGGTGGGTAAAGATACGAAGGAGGCATATCCCTTTCAATATCTCTCTTTGTTTTCCTTTTCTCTTTTTCTCTCCTCTATTCTTTTTCTTTTTGCTTATTTCACATCACCTTCTTCTTTTCTTTTTTGAGCTATATAATATTCTCTCTCTCTCTCTATGTCTTGCTTTTCTTACTCTTTTTTTCTACTATTAAATTAAAAATAAGAAGTTGTACATGAAATGTAATATGTTATTTATATTATTGTACATCACTTCTAGTAAAAATATTTAAAAAAAGAAAAAAAAAGAACCTGCCATGTGGTACCTCCATATTCTCTACATATACCTTTTCAAATCTCTTCCTCCATTATGGCTTACTGGTGGAGTCATTCTTGGCAAACAGCTGGCCTGTCCTTCATCCCTGTTGCCTGCAGCTTGCCCCAACTCTTTTTTTCCCACCACCACCACCAACCACCATGAAGAGCTGTAAATATCATGGCCTGACATTTTTAATGAGCGAGTGTTTGTAGGTCACTTCAAAGGACAATTAAAAATTAAACACATTGGTGATTCTGGAGTCGTAGAAATAGGCCAGTCCAATTATGGGTGCTAATTGTCTTCCTGTGATGAAATATAGTGAACCAGATATTCTATTTGCCAATAGAATAATTTTACAATCACCATGTCTGATATTAGAAGAGGCAAGATTGAGATGATTTAGATAAAGGTTTTTTAAGTTATGGTTAGATGGCACAGAGTGGATGTAGAGCAGCATCTCCATAATTGGAAGAATCAAAACTGAGAAGCCCAATTACAAGTTTCCAATAAATCCATCGGGTTAGGAACTGTTAGAATAAAGGCAACATCATTGTCATTTGCTTCAGCCATCTATCACGAGAAATGGTTGAGGTAAATAACTTAATGCTTTCAAAAGGGAAATAGATTAATGCTTGAGAATAATGGGAAAGGTCAGAAACCCCTGAGAAGCTAAGATAACTCGAAAATTTTTGAGAAGGTGCAGATGGACATTAATCATAAATAAACAGAGAAGTTGAGTTGAAAAGTCTGTTTCTATATCATATGACCAACACTTCCAAATAATAATTAACTAAAAAAGTTTTTTAATAGACACTAGACTAAGTGGAACTTGTTGGGTCTCATGTTCACACGGGAGGTCAGGTCCGCCAATGCAATATTCCATCTCTCCACCAATTTCAATATTGGTGGCCAGTGGGGAGGGGGCTTTCTGGAGCGCTAGTATGGGTGTTATGGGCCGAAAGGACTGGTTTCCAGAGGGCTAGTATGGACATTGTGGGCTGAATGGATTGGTGGGCTGGCAGCTCAGTCACTCAGACCTGGTGGGCTAGCAGCTCAGTTACTCAAGCCTGGTGGGCTGGCAGCTCAGAAACTGCCAGAAATTCTGCCCAAAACAGGCGAGAGACTCTATGAGAGAGAAGAGCAAGAGGGTGGGAAATCAATTTTAGATATTTTTCACCTTTTTCTGCAGATCACAGCAATAAAGGAGGAAAGTCTATACTGGTCTGGATCTAACAATGCTAATGAAGGGAGGGAGAAAAATACTGGGGTGAGGTTTAATACTTGCAGGAGGAATACCTACTGATGGGCCAAAGGGACTCCTTCTGGGCTAAAACATACCTGATGGGCCGAAGGGACAAAAAAGAAATCTGATTGAAATCTCAGTGAAAGGCACTTTTTTCTGCACTTTCCCTGGGCCTTTTGGGCCAAAATGCCCCCCCCCCCCCCCCCCCCCCCCTGGGATAATACAGGCATTTGGGGGAAAAGGAACTGGTTTCCCAGCTAATAGGGGCCTTGTGGGCCGAAATGAGTGGTTTCAGGCAGGCCAAGCAACTCATTTAATTTCATTTCCATTTCAGTTTCAAGCACAGGGCAGGCCAAACAACTCATTTTATTTTCATTTCATTTCCATTTACATTTCAGTTTCAAGCACAGGGCAGGCCAATCAACTCATTTTATTTTCATTTCATTTCCATTTCCATTTCAGTTTCAAGCACAGGGCAGGCCAAACAACTCATTTCATTTTCATTTCATTTCCATTTCTATTTCAGTTTCAAGCACAGGGCAGGCCAAACAACTCATTTCATTTTCATTAAGGGCTAACAAATCGTTTAATGCAAGTTCATTTCACTTGCACTTTATGTGCAATGTGACAAATACAACTGATTGTATTTTATTGATTGCAGACTCACAGTTCAGTAGACTTACAGTTCAGTTAACTCACAGCTTAGAATCACAGTTGTGGACTCTCCCTCACGATCTTCCACTAACAAGTCCCGCTCCCCAGCAACATCATGTCCGTTATTTAACTTTTCAGTGTTGCGTCCATTCGGTGACTTACTCCGAAATTATACTAACCTCTGGAGCATGTCATGATGGAGTTGATGACAAAGTTGCGTGAATAACGTAATTATGAATAACATAATTATAGGTGGAAAATCAGGTGAATTTATAACAATAATGACTTGCCATAGGCTTGGTCTTTGAAAGTTGCAATTGCACTTTCCATCAACTCTTTGATATGCACCAAAGTAGATTGCCATTATTCCAAATCCAGCCAGAAAAAAATCTGTTAATTCAGACATTCCTTGCTGTCAGTATCTCTGAGGCTTATTCCTTCAGCTCTTTTAAGAGCTGCGCCACTGAAAAATGGTAATGCTCTTTAACTGGGTTGGTCTTTTAAGATTACACCAGTGCCAATATTTTCTCTATCCTGCCCAACAATGATGGTAAATGGCAGCGAGGAAAGCAAGTCCGAATCTGGCATGTGTGAAGTGATCAATACTGGGCAGTAAAGGAAGTTCCAATGATGGAAAGGATTCAGAGGGAGGCCACCAGTCTTTGCTGATGGGGATTGTAACAGGAAGACAATCAAATTTCTTAACTCTGGATTTTTTATGACTTGAATAAATAAGACTGTCGTGAAAAATAAATTTCATTTTCTTGATTACATGGCTCCTTTATTTATACCACTGAATGATCTTCATAAAGTTCATGTTTATTCTATGCCAGTTAAAAATTAGTTTGCTACCTCTGTATATGTGGATTAAGAAATACAGGTTTACCTGCAAACAAAGCCAGTTTGTGCTATGCTTCACTGTTTATCAAAGTTTATCCCTCAGAGACGATGAAAAAATTCAAATCAATCTAACTCAAGCAGAGTTGATCTTTATTAAAATCAGAACATGTAATGTTGGGATTTGTCAGTTCCTGATTATAAAGTTCATTCGACCCATAATTTAATTTAAATGTAAAGTTGTTTTCAAGCAAGACCTGTGTATGCTAAGTTTATTTTCCTTGCTATATTTTACAGTATTTTGCAATATAGAGGAAATAACATTTAAAAAATAAAATAAAATCATAAAATATTTTATTTACTCTTGCTGGCCAAAGTTCAATATTGATGGTCAATGTTAATAGCTGTGGCCAAAGAAAAAGCAACAAGTTAGGGCTAACAGGAAAGTTCATCTATCTGTTTGTGGGTGGCTTCCTGGGTCTAATACAAGTGGGTGAGCTTGACCAAAATGCTGGAGGAAGTTAGAAGGCCAAGTAAAAGGACCAACAATGGTTTGTGTCACGACTTCTGTCGTCTGTTCTTTTCCATCCACAAAGTTCCCCCACCACTTTGGTTCTAGCTCAAGATATGTAGTCCCTTGTTTCTCAAGAATCTAAATGAGTCTTGCAATTTTGCTAATAACCATAGTAGGAAGAGGCAGTAAGATTCAAGAATTTGATACAATTGCGACAGAAGGAAATGAATGATATTTGGTGAATGGAAGTGATATAACAGAGTGTGACGAATATGCACAGAGTGAAGTGCTGAGGATTACAGGTAATGAAATCGAGGAAATTGTAATAAGGAGATCTCATGATTAAACAAATGGACAGGGGGATGAATAGAGAGGTGAAATTCTGTTTATTTGCATAATTTTCTTCCTTTATTTGCTGAAGGAATACCCTTGGTGTCAGTGTAATACGTATAATGACTCTGAACATTATCCAAGATAGAATATAGAACAGTGCAGCATAGGAAGAGGCCCTTCGGCCCACAATGTCTGTGCCATATATAATGCCAAAGTAAGCTAATGTCCCCTGCTTGCACATGATCCATATACCTCCATTCCCTGCATATCCAAGTGCCTATCTGAAAGCATCTTAAATGCCCCTTTTGTATCTGCTTCCTCCATATCCCCTGGAAACATGTTCCAGGCACCCACCACTATCTGTGTAAAATAAACTTGCCATATACATCTCCTTTAAACCTTCCCTCCCACCTTAAAGCTATGCCTACTAGTCTTTGATATTTTCATCTTGGGAAAAAGGTTTTGACTGTCTACCCCATCTATGCTTCACTTAATTTTAGATACTTCTATCAGGTCTCTCCTCAACCTCTGACATTCCAGCGAAAAACAATGCATGCTTGTCCACCTTCTCCTTGCAGGAGAGCTTGTTCGCCCTCTCCAAAACCTCCACATCTTTCCAATAATGGGGCATCAAAAACTGCACACAATACTCCAAATGCAGCCTAACTAAAGTCCTATAATGCTGCAACATCACTTCCGGACTCTTATACTCAATGCCACAACCGATGAAGGCAAGCATACCATTCTTGCCTTCTTTACCACTCCGGCCACTTGCATACTCTATGAATAAGCCAGTTATGAATTCAAACTATAAAGTCACCGTGTGTCCCATAAATCTTACTTGGCTTACTAAACCCCATGTAGACAACATCCACAGCCCTCTTAGTGTCTATGCAACCATTCTGCCTGTACTTCCTTTGTAGACTGATGAAATCCAACATGTCTCCAACGCCTCTAACAAACCTCTACTGATGTACCATAAAAATCAGATGACATCACATACACTCAATGGTCTGTGTTGTGTCAGATGGTCGCTGGGAATAAAAGTAGGGATGATGGCCCTGTCGGTTCTGGGTGCCTGGATGCAGAGAAGATATCTGGATATCAGGTAGATCAAACTCAATTGTGATGCTCATAACAGTAAATAGAGTGTGAACACTTGCCATTCACATACACGTGACAAATCATGGTTTACATTAAGAACAAAGAGTAATTCCCAGCTGTTATCAAGCAACTGAACGGTCCTCTCATGCATCCCAAGAACTTTGTGCTGAGACGTGCTGTGATACTGCTGCGTATTTTTGCCGTGGATATTGAGGAACATAAAGGGAACTTTTTTTTCTATGGGAAAGGGAATTAATGATAGATTGGATAAACGACATTAAAATGTAAAAAGATGGAAAATTAAATTAAAAGGACAAGATGGTGAGCACAATTAAATAGTGCCAAATGATGCAACAATTGCAATAATCCAGGGTCATTATTACAGTCACACAGCACCTTAAGCTATTTAAGTAACCATAACTATCAGTTTCAGCTTCCATCAACGTCACCAGAAACCTCATAGAATTATTGTTCTTGTGCTGACAGTTTGGAGAGATGCAATTTCACCTAAATATCTCTCAGACAATTAACCTGAGTCTAAGAAGCTCACAATCATGTAAGAAAGAAAACGAATGGAATTACAGGTCAGTAGGTGGACAGCTTTAGTGTTGTTGCTCCTGGGCCACCTTAATGTGGTTTTATTCTAAATTATTTCCTAGAGTAGTACTTAGAGTGTTGCTTTGATATTGACTAAGCTTCCCAGGGCAAAGTAGCTTTCTCGATGATTATTGTCAATTTGCTAGTGAATTGAATTTCAGCGTTATTATATATTTAAAAAAACCTAAAGGTGAACAAAGGGATTAGGAAAAGAGCTAGTGCATGGGCTTAAGTTCTCTTTCAGGAGGATAAACACTGACTGATTGGGTTGTGCTTTTTATCATTTCTTTATGATTCTGAGTAACCGTCTACTAATTATTGAGAAAGAGAATGAATCATTCTTTTATTGATGCACAGAATGAATTGTTATAGATTAAAAATGTCATTTATTTGCTATCTTTATCGTGTGTACTTGAGCTGCTGACTACAGGGTACTTTTCCTTGCAACAAATGGAATATTAAGAACTCAAAGATTATAGCACAACACCAAAGGAATAGAATAAGGTGGAAGACAAACTACTGCCTGGAAATTCCAGCATGTGGTAAGTAACCACAGGGGTTTTAGCCTCATCTGCCTTATCTGACAAAAATGTTGAAGAAACCCTTGAAAAACAAAACAAATGCTGTTAATGTCATTTATTTTTCCTGGGATTTGGCAATCTCTGATGTTCAGTGAAAAAACAGTAAATATGTCAATAATCGGGTAAAGTGGCAATATATTGATCCTGAACTTTATTTGGACCACTTGTCACCAGCCAACATCAAAGAAATAATGTAGAATAAAACCACGTTAAATTAGCCCAGAAGCAACAGCACTGAAGCTTTCTAACCAGTTGCGTATAATTCCACCGGTTTTCGTGGATGACACTACAATTGGTAGTAACGTGAACAGTAAAGATGTTTATCTATGAATATAATGGGATCTTGATCAACTGAGCCCTTGCATTGAGGAATGGCTGATGGAGTTTCACTCAGATGATGACGATATTTTGCATTTTGACAAGACAAAGCAGGGCAGGTAAATGGTAGAGCCCTGGGGAGTGTAGTAGAGCAGAGAAACCTGGGGGTGTTGATACATAGTTCCTGAAAGTGGCGACACAGGTAGACACAGTGGCGCAGTGAAATTCCTTTTGCATATATTACACATGCAGGTGCCAATATTTTTGGCGCCATTATTCAAAGTCCAAAGTCCAAAGTCCGGAAGGCTTGTGCAGTAGGAGTAGTGGAACAGCTCCCATCAACCGACATTCCTCTTCTACTTGCCCGGCCATCTTTGTGTCCTGGAGGCACTGCCTGCAACCAACATTGAAGGCGCTGGAAACATTACTCAGGTTCACCCTCCTTCTTCCCACTCCTAGCGCTGAGTGAAAAAGAATGTGTTTATCACATTTGCCTTCATTGGCTAGTATATTGAGTAAATGAGTTGGCATAAACTGTAATGGTGTGTGAGACAGTGGTAAGATTATATTTGGAGTACATGTTTTTAGTTCCGGTCTTCCTGTACCAAAAGGATGTCATTAAACTGCAAAAGGTGCAAAAATATTTACAATAATCTTACTAGTTCTGAGAACTTTAAGTTAGAAGGAGATGGTAGATAGGCTGGTCTTATTCCCTAAAATGTAGGAGGCTGAGGGTAGGCATATAAAATCATGAGGGGCGCAGATAAGGTGAAGCTGCTCCCCAGAGTAAGGGAGTCTAAAACTAGATCACATTGGTTTAAAATGAGAGAGGAAAGAATTGAAAGGGAAAGACAATTGAGAGACAACTTTTTCACACAGAGCGATGCCTGCATGGAATGAGTTGCCAGAGGAAGTGGTAGAGATTGATACATTTACACCATTGAAAAAAAACACTTAGACTGGTTTGGGGGAATATGGGCCAGGCATAGGCAAGTGCACTAGCTCAGTTGGGGCATCGTGCTTGGCATGGATTAGTTGGGCACGTTTCTTAAGGATCATAACAAAGGGGATGTTTACATAAAACTGGAAAATTCAGTGTTCATAGCATCATGTTATGGACTATTCAGGCACAATATGAGGTATTGTTCCTCTAGGTTTCACCCTGATGGTGGAGAAGACTGAGGACAGACAGTTTGGTGTGGGAATGGGAAGGGGAACTGAAATGGCATGCAATTGGGATCTCATGATGGCCATTGCAGACAGGTGCTTTGCAAATCCTACACCGAATCTTGCTGAAGGAGAGAAACACCCAATGCAATCGAGGAAATTGGAGGAGGTGATGAGTGGCCATGTAGTCATGGAGGGCATGGACTTGGTGGAAGTTAGAAAGTGGTGGGAAGGAGAAGATGTGACTGGTGGTGGAATCTTGTTGCAGGTGGAGGAAATTATAACAACGATGTGGTGGATGTTGTGGAGTGAGAGGTGAGCGCTGGGAAATCTCCATCTCTGTTCGGTCTGGAGGGAGATGAAGTGAGAGCAGAAGTCCAAGAAATAGTAAGGTTAAACGAGAACTTACCAGTTCAAAGTTTGATCGTTATTTTATGAGGAGTGCGTTGAGGGAATACGTGAAGAACCCCGCCAGGACGCATGCGTGTCATTCTTCAAAGCAGCGGTGTGAAATCACAGATAACTGTAATGACAGAACATATTAAGATTAGATAAGAAAATACCAGTTGCGTATATGATCAAGGGTGGGAGCGGAGGGCACGTATTCCCTCAATGTACTCCTCATAAAATAACGATCAAACTTCGAACCGGTAAATTCTCGTTTAATCTTACTATTTTACTTCGGAGTCACGTGAGTGACTACGTGAATATTTCAAAGCTCTGTGATTTCATGCCGTGGAAACAAGTCCATGCATCACATTTGCCTTAATTGACTGTGGGAGGAATTGTGTTAATATGTTTAGACATGAATCCAACATTGAAATCCATGATAAATTGTTAACAACAAATTATAGCCCCTATTTATGCGGTGAAATTATATTACAGAACTTAAAATTGGCTCTGCCAAGTTCCAGTTTAACTACTGGTTTGTGGTAGAATAGTTGGAACATTTTCCCCTGATCCATCCTGCTGTCTCGAGGATTTGGTTCATTGGTACATCCAACTCCATAGCTGCCGATGTAGTTGCAGCCCTGGTGGAATAAGATTTGAATATGTTAGTATCCACCCCAGCTGTTGTTAAAACCTGTTTCAGCCATCTGGAAATAGTTTGAACCGACACCTTTTTGTGGGTTTGTTTGTGGCTGATTAGTAGTGACATCTCATAGCCTCAGATGTTTTTGGTGTTCTCCATATAGAACAATAATTGTCTTATTATACAGAGACGATATCTGTAGGGTAATCCCTAAATTCTATTTTGAGGCCTGATGATCCCAGTCTGTTCTGTTTGACTAATTCGTAATATGAAACGTTATATTCCTGTTCAAGAAGTCATACAGTCCATACAGCCTTAACTTATGTACGACTGTACCCTTAGTGCCGTGACCAAAGCCATCAGCATGACTGTTTTGTGCGTCAGTCTTTGCAGGGACAGAGCTGTTGCTGGACACCAATTCCTTAGCAACGTTAGGGCAATACTCATATCCCATTTAGAGAGTACCTGGTTCTTGGGAGATAGATATTAAAAATTCCACTCATAAGTTTGGTTAGCAGGGGTGAGTCCCAACAGAATGACGCTCTGATCCTCGCCATAGATATGTTGATAGGGCACTTCTGGCGCAGTTAATGGCACTGTAACTGAGCCCCTCATCATAATAGAGGCCTGCCAGGAATTCGAGAACAGACGTTATGTTCATCAAACTGTAGGTGATGTTGTTTCTGTGACAATATATCTCCCATTTCCTTATATATACCAGATATAGTTTTTGGTGGACTGTCTTTGGTCCGCTGAGATAATGTTCAATGTTCGGTCCGCCAGTCCCAGTTGCAGTAGAGGTTTCTTTAGACTCTACAAATTGATAGGTTTGTTGTTTTTGACATGGATGGGTTCCCCTGTTACGGGATGAACCAATAATCTGGTTGTTTCAGGATGGTGATGCATGGTTAAACCCCATGTTGAGTATCGCAGGAAACCATGGTTAAGTAGGCCAATCGGCACTACCAATTAACAGACGCTGAGTCTTGTTCTATTTTTCGTAATACCCGACTGATGATGCAGAAAAGGAGAGAATGCATAGATAAACAATTGCCCCCTTAATGCAGTGAAAAGCATCTGTCCCTGCTGTCCCAGGGTCTGGTTCCCAAGAAACACAGTTTGGTAACTGGTGATTAAGTCTTATTTTATTGAATTTGCGTGACCTGATGTCTGTCACTGAATTTTGGGTTACCTGGTAGGTAGTAGCTGATATTCCAATATTTCTCTGGATACACCATTACCAAATTGTATTAGTCAGATTGTCACTGTAGTCTAACACGCTGGTGATTTATCCCAGAGCAGTATGACTTTTAGGCCATAGAACGCACCCCACCTTTCCAGGTAGTTTATGCCCAGTGTCTGTGATAATGATGCCTCCTGTGCATTTCATCTACCTCCACAGATGGAGATGGAAATTGGTAGTACCCCAACCAAGCGCACTGGCATCAGTTTGTAGCACCACTAAAGGTTTGCTGATAACGATAGGGTTGGAACAATGCCGAATGTTATCCCTCCACCATTTTAATTCCATAAGCTTTGATTGGTGGCTTATTGGTCTGTCGAAATGACCAGTATTAACTTTGAGTGTTTGTATTTTGCCCTTTTTAGATTTTTGGTAATACAAAGGTCCAAATTGTGTGGCTGGAAAGGCAGACACTATATGCCAATTATACTTGCTACCAATCTGATAGACGGTTCACTGATGTCAGTGGGGTTGTTGCAGGCCTCAGTTAAGACTGTAGCCTTGTCCTTTGGTAAAGTCACCAACATGTGAGCTGTCAATAGTGAACCCCAAATAATCCATTATGTTGGTAGGCGTTAGTTTAGATTTATCTGGATGGATGATAACCCCAGTTTTCACCCAATTGTATGGTGGCTGTTACAGCTAGTTAGGCCAACTCCAAAGTTATACCCACAATTAGTATGATCATATGATTATGTATTTGGTAGAGCTCTATACTGCCAGAGCTGCCCCATCCAGTTGAATTTTTAAAAATAACGTTTGTGATCAGTCCGTGTAGGCACTGAATAGTAAGCATATTTTAGGTCGATGCTAGTCATGGAATAGCCTTTGGAAATCAGGCCTTTAGCAGTTACCAGTTCCCATTTTGTACTGAATATATAGTACAATGTATTCCAGCCAATCGTGTTGGGTTTACCCATTACCCCTTTTGCACAATTCAATGGTATATCCCTGGATACCGCTTAGGATATAAGTGTTTGTAGTTAATATACACCATATCCAAAAGAGTGTAATCTCCCACCAATGTGTGTATTATCCACTCTTCCTATAATTTGTAAGGGACCAGACCCACTTACCTCCATTGTTACCAGTGGAAGTTTGCTTCTTCTGTGTGGGCTTCGTGGAGGTTGAGGCGCCGGTGTCTGGGTTTGTTTTTGGGTTGGGGGTTTGCGCATCTTCCAGAAAGGCCGGTCTGGGCTATGGTCTAAAAGACCGCTGTCCTGTATGCCCGGCCTTTGAGCTTTCACCAGCTTATCTTGTTCTGCTGGTGGGTGCATAAGGGTGCTGTCTTTGGCTGTAGGAGATCCTTAATGTTGTCGCCTTTATGAGCCCCAGGGCTTTCCTAAGTCCTGCTCCGACATGTTTCCAGATGCTATTTCCACGACTGGAACATTCAAGGATGCGCAGTTTCCTGGTCCCAAGTATTTTTGCAGTGGTGTCCATCGTGGTCTGGCTGTATGTATTTGGACACCATGACCAGTAGATTTTGCCTTCCTGCACCCCCTGCACACTTGTAGTTTTGTTCGTCAAAACCCCTCTTCAGGGTCAGCCCAGAATTGACCCCCCAGTACTCCCCTCTGACGAGGGAGATGCACTGTGCAGCCCTACAAGAGGTGCTGCTGTGGGTTTTACATAGTGCCCACAGTGACTAGACTCCATCTCCCGGAGCCTGTCATGTTGGAGCTCAGCTCCATAAGCCGCTCCAACCGGCTCCAGCGCTCACGGTCGCTGGCCGCCCAAAGTCGGACTCATCAGTCAACGACTCTTTTGGTTTTCTTCTTGCCTTCCCGCCCAGACGCAGTGTTTAATCTGGCCGGTGCGGGGGCGAAGTCGGGCACAGCTGTTCCCTTACGGGTGATTCCTGTGCCGCCAGCCGCTGCTGGCGTCCGCAACTCCGCAGTCTTCCCCCGCCAGCTTTGTCGCAGTTCTGGTCAACTTCCTTGACTTGTGCCTGTTTCCCCCCACCTGTAGAACAGTATGGGAACAATAAAGACCGCAGTATCACTTACCTGCAGGTCCAGGTTTAAAACTTGCCGTTGTTTGCACAGTTCTCCATGTTTCCCCACCTGTGAAACAGTATGGGGAGAATAAAGACCGCAGTTTCACTTACCTGCAGGTCCAGGTTTAAACTGTCGCTACGGGGGAACGTCGTTCCACCCCGCCTCCTGCCGTTTCGACTTGTCAAAGTCGACAGCCCCATTCTGAATAGTCTTCCGCCCGGCCGTGGTGTTCTGGCCGGCGCGGGAACAAAAGTCGGCACAGCTGATCCCACCTACGGGGCTTGTGCCTTTAGCTGTTGCTGGCTCCCGCAACTTCGCGGTCCTCCCCAGCCAGCTTCACTCGCAGCACTTGTGGACACTATTTTGTCCAGCTCCCCCCCCCCCCCCCCGTGTAAAAACAGCGCGGGGACAAACACTACCGCAGAGTAAATCACTCACCTGTAGGTCGCGGTTTCAAACTTACCGCTGCGGGGGAACGCTCCACCCCGCCTGTCGTTTCGCAAGCGTGAAAGCAATATGTGTTCTGGCGGGGTTGTTCACGTAGTCACTCACGTGACTCCAAAGTAAAACAAAGGTGATGTGAGTGAGGTTCCACCGGCCATAGTGGAAGCAAAGCCATGCTTACTGAAAAAGGAGGACTTTTCCGATGTCCTGGAATGGAAGTCTTCATCTTGAGAGTAGATGCGGTGAGGATGTAGGAATTATGGGAAAGGGATGGCATCCATATAAGTGACAAGGGTGAAGAGGTTTTATCGAGGTGGCTGTGGGAAAATGTAGTCAATACTTTGAAATATGCTTATGTTCTTTAGTCACTGGTACTAAATTCTGGAAGTCCCTGATCAACGTTACTGTGGGGTACCTGAAGGTCAGCCATGGTTCAAGGAGGTGATGCACAATTTCAGTGACAAATTAATACTGACAATATATATACTGACCTTACCATGATTGCCATATCCCAAAAATAAATCAGACACTTGATAATATCAAAAGTGAAATATTACAGGAACTACCAATTTGAAAAAAATAACAGCAGTGTTTTAAATATTCAGAAGCTCAAGCAATGTTGGGCAGCACCGTGGCACAGTGGTAGAGTTGCTGCCTCATAATGGTAGAGACAAGGGTTTGATCCTGACTATGGGTGCTTGTCTGTATGGAGTTTGCACATTCTCCCTTTGACCACGTGGGTTTTCTCAGGGTGCTCCAGTTTCCTCCCACATCCCAAAGATTGATTGGCTTTTGTAGATTGTCCCTATGTTTGTATCGTAGAACTAGTGTACGGGCGTATGCGGGTCAGCGTGCACTCACTGGGTTGAAGGGCTTGTCTCCATGCTGTATCTCAAGTCTAAACTAAACTAAATAATACATGTGGAAAAAGAGACCGGTTTTAACAATTGTTCTACAAATTGTTGACTATACCTTCAATCCCTACTCTTCTCCTGTTGAGGTATCCCAGTGAACCTTACAGTGGATTTTCTATTGGCACATTTATATGATCAGTGGCCTGGATCTTGTATCCAAATGCAAACGTTAAATTTCCATGAAAATGGAAAATTGACAAACTTAAATGATTTGCATTCAGAAAACTTTCAATACTGACTGCAGTGCGTTTGAATTTACCAAGAGGAGATACATATAGAAATACACTCAAAAAGCTGGAGTAAGTCAGTGGGACAGGCAGCATCTCTGGAGAGAAGATATGGCGGACGTCTCAACCCGAAACGTCACCCATTCCTTCTCTCCAAAGCCTATCCCGTTGAGTTACTCCAGCTTTTTGAGTAATTCTTTGGATTAAACCAGCATCTGCAGTTCCTTCTTACACTTTATACATATAGATATATACATGTCACGTTATCATTTCTATTTTAACACCTTTGTAAAGTAGAGCCATTTAAATTCTCAAGCCAATTAAAATTAAACACCTACCCGAAAAACAATTTGTGAATCTTAATGTCGCAATTTCAATTCCATTTTGTTTTGCATATTTTATTTTAATTGTCACCAAATCTTTTTTACATATCCCCCTTAATGACCTCTTCTAAATTTAATTTGGGTGTATTTCCCAACCAACTAACCTTTCCCTGTAATTACATGCTGTTGTAATTAGATTTTCCTGCCTTACTGTGCAAATGTACACTTTTCAAAATGATGTTGGAGGAATAATTAGTGTAATGTTTATCAAAATATGGGAGGATACTGACATGGCTGAAAGAAGGACCATTAAAGGTGACATATGACTTTAGCTGCTGGATTAAATTACCTGAGCAAGTGGAACACAATGAAGGATGTTATTGTGATCTCTCTCTTCCACTTCTAAAACATTTACTTTTGAATTGCTAGTAAAACACAAAGTACTTGTGCTATAACCTAATGCTGAGATATGGACCCGGAACTGCCAACCAAATTCTGATGCCTCACCCAAGTGGTGCTATGTTTTTATGAGTTTGGATGGCAAAGAGCCATTTCGCAAATTCCTTCCTCTCCTTCACTCCACATGGCATGACCTATACTTAGACCATCCTCTCATAAACATTTAGATTATTTGAAAATGAATCATAGTCATACTGCATGGAAACAGACCATCTATTCCAGCTACACTAGCTTACTCCAGCTACACTAGTCACACCTGCTTGCGTTTGGTCCATATCCTTCCAAACCTATTCCTATCCCATATACCTGCCTAACTGTTTCTTAAATGTTGGGATAGTCCCAGCCTCAACTACGTTCTTCCGGCAGCTCGTTCCACACAACCACTGTGTGGAAAAGTTGCCCCTCAGATTCCTATTCAATCTTTCCCCCTTCACCTTAAACCTATGTCCTCTGGTCCTCGATTCACATACTCTGGGCAAGAGAGTGTGTGCATCTACCCGATCTGTTCCTCTCATGATTTTAATCAGGTGGTTGAATCACGTGCATGACCACCAAAGTAATATAGGATTAGCGTAATTGATAAAATCTGTTTATTTCAGTTGAACATCTGAAGAAGGGTCCCGACCCGAAACGTTACCTATTCCTTTTCTCCAGAGATGCTGCCTGACCTGCTGAGTTACTCCAGCATTTTGTGTCTATCTTCAAATATCATTTGGTATCCACATGCCTTCTCCATAAATCTGGCATTTCTTTTGCACAAGAATACTTATCGGGGAAGGCTGGCATCAAATGAAAATAAGGAATGTCAATGCTGCAACAGGAATGAAAGGCATCAATCTTAGTGAAATGTTGCATTTGAATATTTATGTCCATAAGTTCTAGGAGCGGAATAAGACTTGGCCCGATAAGTCTACTCCGCCATTCAATCGTGGCAATTCTATCTTTCCCTCTCAACCCCATTTTCCAGTCTTTGCCCAATAACCCTTGACCTCTTTTTGTTAGGTCTTTCTCCTGATTATTTTGAGGTTTATTAATCGTTCACCTGCTATGGATTCCATTTCCATTTTTGCTCGTTCTCCATAATCTTCTAGAAATTTCAGTGAACTCAGAAAAAAACCCTGTAACTTTCATTTATGTAATTCTTTTGAGTTTTATGCAAGGGACTGCCTGAGAAATGGTAAAGGAATTTTAAGCCTCTGGCACTGCTATTTCTGTTCTTTAAAGCTACATTACATTTATGTTTGTCATTATTGAATGATGACTTTACTGTCCAGTCCATATGTAACATTTTGCTTTTTACAATGTTTTTGCACTTGAAATCCAATCTTTCCAGTCCATTACTGAGAGTGTTCAGCATCTGATGGAAACAGAAATTAGGTGTATGCTGCTCTATGTCCTGGACAAAGGTTATTGTCGCCTTGACAAATCAATTTGCAGTACACATTTTACATTGATAATAGCCCTTAAGATAAATAAAATAGCCCTATTCTTTGTATCATTTTAACCCTAAAGTCCAAAGTTGTTACAAAGAAACTTGCAAGGTGACAGCCTTGCTGGCCTTGTGAGGTTTTTTTGGCTGTTTCATCCAAAAGCAATGCATCTGGCAACAAACAGTGCATCAGGTGTTCAACAAGGGTCTCAACCCAAAACATCACCCATTCCTTCACTCCAGAGATGCTGCCTGTACTGCTGAATTACTCCAGCATTTTGTGTCTATCTTCGGTATAAACCAGCATCTGCGGTTCCTTCCTACAAAATGAAAATTGATATTAAGTTTGAATAAGTATTAAATATAACAGTTGTGCTATGGACCGGTCTTTTGGCCTATCCAGAAAGATTTGTTTCAGGATAATGTTTATGCATTGGCAATTACTGCTTTATTGATCAGGTTGGAACAAAGAATTTGACGGCAGGCAGCATTGATCAGGACTGTACTCATATCATGTGTAGGAAGGAACTGCAGATGCTGGTTTACACCGAAGATTGACACATAATGCTGGAGTAACTCGGCGGGACAGGCAGCATCTCTGGAGAAAAGGAATAGGTGATGTTTTGGGTTGAGGCCCTTCTTCAGAATGAGAGTCAGGGGAGAGGGAGACAAAGAGATAACCAAGTGTAGGGTGTGAAAAAAAGATATCAAAGGGTACGATGTTCAAAGAAAAAGTAGAATGGATCGTTGTTAGCTAGGAGAAGGTGACAACGAAGCGTACAGAGATAAAATTTAATCAGTCTGGGGATTTAGTCAGACTGATCGGAGAACTGGGAAGGGGAGGGATGGAGAGAGAGGGAAAGCAAGAGTTACCTGGAGTTAGCAAAGTCAATATACTCAATGTACTCATAACATTTCCACTCCCTGCTCAAAATTTCAGCAACTGAGCATTATGCACTGATGTTAATCATCATTAGGCTGATAGTGTGCTAAATCATTTAAGAGTAATCACAACCAGCCTATTGAACAAAAAAATCAATTTTACATTCATTTGGATAAAAAACCAAACAGGCGAGCTGTAACAATGAAACAGTTCACGTAGAAAATCAGCCCCTCATGTTACCGGTCCTTACAGCTTAGTTTTGGGGTGATCCAGGCACTGTATCTGTTTCAAATTGGCCTCTCATGTGCACAGGTGCAGCTGTGCCATGAAATGTGATGCATGTCATATTAGTTGGGGAACTGGTGCATGCAAAAAATGTGATGATTTGGCAGATCATAAAAGAAAACAGCAGGCAATGCTGATCTCAGCACTGCCATTTTGGAGCTCAGTGCTCCAGTTAATGATAAGGAATGAAATTCAGTCCCTTGCGAGGGGTGACATAGAATCTTCTTCTCCTTGCGTATGGCGTGCACAGCATAAAGTTGTAGGATAACTTGTTCTATTAGATCTTATTTGACTGTGCACGCCAGGTTGATTGCATTCGCCGAAACAGGGCGGACCATGTGAAGGTTGCAATTTTCCAACCCACATAGAATCAGGAGATATAGAGTCAGTATGGATAGGAATGAGGAATTGTAAGGGTAAAAATACCCTAATGGGACTAATCTGCAGGCCCCCAAACAGTAGCCCGGATATAGGGTGCAAGTTGAATCAAGAGTTAAAATTGGCATGTCGCAAAGGTAATGCTACGGCGGTTATGGGAGATTTCAACATGCAGGTCGACTGGAAAAATCAGCTTGGTACTGGACCCCAAGAAAGGGAGTTTGTGGAGTACCTCCGAGATGGATTCTTCGAGCAGCTTGTACTGGAGCCTACACTTGAAGACAGAAACAGGTGAATTTATTATGGGGAACAAGGAAATGGCAGAAGTTTAACAGGTACTTTCAATCTGTCTTCACTAAGGAAGACACAAACAATCTCCCAGATATACTAGTGGCCAGAGGACCTAGGGTGACAGAAAAACTGAAGGAAATTAGCATTAGGCAGGAAATGGTGTTGGGTAGACTGATGGGACTGAAAGCTGATAAATACTGATACCCAGGGCCTGATCAGTGAGGAAGGCCCATCCGTCTGCTAAACTGCTGGAGTCTTTCTACCGCTGTTCGGTAGAAAGCATACTGACTTACTGCATAACTACCTGGTTTGGGAACTGTTCAGCAGCTGACAGAGCAGCTCTCCAGAGGGTGATAAAAACTGCCCAGGGTATCATTGGACTCCCCCTGCCCCCTCTGGAGGACATTTACCACTCCAGATGCCGCAGCAGGACCTGTAATATCGTGAAAGACATTACACATCCTTGTCACCACCTTTTCACACTGCTGCCCTCAGGAAAAAGGTACAGGTCGCTAAAGTCACGCACTGCCAGACTCAAGAACAGCTTTTACCCAACAGCAATCTTGGAACTGAACTCTGTCTCGGGAGCGGGTTATGGGGAAGGAGGGGGGGTGGGAGAGAGTGTTAATTTATGTAAATGTGAATTCATGGGTGGGTTTGGGGAGGGAGGGAGTGTAAAAAGTATGAGTATGTGAATGTTTGAAGTTCTTTTAAATGGAGAGACACAGTAATCTCGTTGTATGTGACACATGCAATGACAATAAAGCATTCTGATTCTGATTCTGATTCTGATAGTCTACATCCCAGGGTATTTAAGGAAATGGCTCTGGAAATCGTGGATGCATTGGTGATCACAGGATCAGTTCCTGTGGATTGGAGGGTAGCTAATGTTATCCCACTTTTTAAGAAAGGAGGGAGAAAGAAAACAGGGAATTATAGACCAATTAGCCTGACATCGGTGGTGGTGAAGATGCTGGAGTCAATCATAAAAGATGAAATGGCAACACATTTGGATAGCAGTAACAGGATCGATCCGAGTCAGCATGGATTTACGAAGGGGAAATCATGCTTGACTAATCTTCTGGAATTTTTTGAGGATGTAACAAGAACAATGGGCAAGGGAGAGCCCGCGTATGTAGTGTACCTGGACTTTTAGAAAGCCTTTGATAAGGTCCCACATGGGAGATTATTGGGCAAAATTAGAACACATGGTATTTAGAGTCGGGTACTGACATGGATAGAAAATTGGTTGACAGACAGGAAACAAAGAGTATAGATTAACGGATCCCTTTCAGAATGGCAGGCAGTGACTAATGGTGTACCGCAAGGCTCTGTGCTGGGACTGTAGCTATTTACAATATACATTAATGATTTAGATGAAGGGATTAAAAGTAACATTAGCATATTTGCAGATGACAAAGCTGGGTGGCAGTGTGAGGAGGATGCTATGAGGATGCAGGGTGACTTGGACAGGTTGGATGAGTGGGCAGAGGCATGGCAAATGCAGTTTAATGTGGATTTTACTTCGGAGTCACGTGAGTGACTACGTGAAGAACCCCGCCAGGACGCATGCGTGACATACCGCTACACGCATTGCAACGAGTCACAGCAGGGGTAATGACGTTCCCCTTAGCGGCAGAATTTGAAAGCCGGGAACAGCAGGTAAGGAGACTCTGCGTTCCTTCCACTTATCTTACAGGTGGAGGCATGGACAGATCCACGAAGGCTGCGAGAAAGCTGGCGGGTGAGAACCGCGGAGTTGCGGGCAGCCGGCAGCAGCAGCCAATGGAACGCCAATCTCCCGAAATGGGAACAGCTGTGCCCGACTTCGCTCCCGCACCGGCCACGGCCAGGCGGTAGAGCGAAGCAAAAAACTAACAGAGTCATTGACTCCGATGAGTCCAACTCTGAATAGCTGTGAGCGGCCAGTGCCCGTGAGAATTGGGGCCGGTTGGAGCGGCTTTAGGAGCAGCCGCGAGCGCGAGCGACCAGTGCCCGTGAGCATTGGAGCCGGTTGGAGCGGCTGCAGGAACCGGAGCAAGAGCGGCTTCAGGAGCAGCCGCGACAGCCAGTGCCCGTGAGCATTGGAGCCGGTTGGAGCGGCTGCAGGAACTGGAGCAGCCGCGAGTGGCCAGTGCCCGAGAGCATTGGAGCCAGTTGGAGCGGCTGTTGGAGCAAATACTCCAAAGTGACAGGCTCCGGGAGATGGAGACTAGTCACAGTGGGCAGCTAATAAGTCCTACAGCAGTACCTCTTGTAGGGCTGCACAGTGTTTCTCCCTCATCAGAGGGGAGTACAGGGGGTCAATTCTGGGCTGACCCTGAAGAGGGGTGCAGAACATACCCCTAGTGCACATGGGGTGCAAGAAAACCTATTGGATATGGTATTCAACCCGACCAAACTGGCCAAAACCTGGAACCTAAAATAGCTGCAAGTATCGACTACTTGTCATTCAACCAGCTATAAGGACAGGCATTATTGGACACCACAGCAAGACACTTACCACCAGGGAACTGCAAAACACTGAATGTTCCCAGTGTCAACCAGTGTATTTGAAAACATATCGGAGCCTTAATCAGAACCAGGGACTTGAAACTACAGAAAGTTCTGAAAGTCCTAACAGCGGGAATTACGGTTTTCGCCCGCACAATAAACAAAAAAGACATGACACAAGATCACCAGGATGCACTGGCTTTATTTTGCAACTACCAATACGAGTAAACAGTGTTAGGAAAAAGTGCCATCCAACCGGCTTTAGACCCTAATTTTCAGGCCTATGCAAACCTGGAACCTCCAAGCCACCAATATTACTATTTGGAGGCAACTTGTCAAAACAGGTAAAAGAACTTGACGAAGAGGGTAAAACCCTGGGGCTCATTAAAGCAACGTCTAAAAACTACTTCGGCCAGAAAAAGCACCCCTACGTCCACGGAGGATGCCGAAAAAGTAACAAACCTACCAATAGTAACCATGGAGGTAGGTGGGTCTGTTTCCTTACGAGGTTGGTGGGAGATTACAATTCTATCTGGATGCATGGAATAAATTAACTACTAACACTTATATTTTCAGAAGTATAGAGTTATACCATAGAATTTATACAAAAACATAGCCCTCCAGTTCAGCATGTACCGAACCGAATGTTCGTGCTTACAGGCAAAGAAAAATCAAAAGCGCATGCTGAACTACAGTGGCCATATAAAAAGGAGTAATGGAGGAAACACAACACGAATCACAGGAATTTGTGTCCAAAATCTTTATCATAAACAAGATGGTGGTTGCCGCATCATCATAGATTTGACTAATTTGAATACTTTCGTACTATATATTCATTACTAGATGGAAACCTTTGTTACTGCTATGCAATTGATTTCCTAAGGTTACTACATGGCAAGCATCGATTTAAAAGATGCTTACTATATAGTACCCATTAGAGGTGACCACAGATGTTATTTAACACAATGGATCATCTGGGGTACACCCTTAACTCAGTTCACAATTTCAGTGACTTTGCCGAAAGAAAAGGTTACAGCCTTAATGGAGGCTTGCAGCAAAATCATGGACATCACAAAACCATCCATCAGTCTGGTAGCAAGAATAATTGGCATAATAGTGGCTGCGTTTCCAGCCACACAAATCGGACCTTTCCATTATCAAAAATTACAGAGGGCTAAAATACGAGCACTCAAAAATTATGGTGTTCATTTTGAAAGACCAATGAAGCTACCAACAGAGGCCATAATGGAACTAAAATGGTGGAAAGATAACATTAGGCATTGTTCCAATCCAAACATTATAAGCAACCCGTCTATGGTACTACAAACTGATGCCAGTGCACTTGGTTGATGGAATGAACAGGAAGCAACATTATTACAAACACTGGGCATAAACTACCTGGGAATGTTGAGTGCATTCCATGGCCTTAAGTCATATTGTCCTGGGTTATATCACCAGCATGTTAGACTACAAATTGACAACACCACCATGGCAGCATATATCAACCATATGGGTGGAAACAAATCGACATCATGTGACAATCTGGCCAACACAATTTGGCAATAGTGTATCCAGAGAGATATTTGGATATCAGCTACCTACTTACCAGGTAAACTAAATTTAGTGGCAGACAACAGGTCACGCAAATTCAATGAAAACACTGAATGGATGTTGGATAAAAATGTATTTGCTGAAATTACAGCATGGCATGGAACACCAGATATCGACCTATTCGCATCCAGGCTCACACCAGTTATCGAATTATGTTCATGGGAACCAGAACATGGGGCAGCGACAACAGATGCATTTTCGCTGCATTGGGGGATATTGTTTATTTATGCATTCCCTCCTTTCTGCCTCATCAGTCGGATATTAAGGAAAATACAGCAAGACTCCGCATCTGGTATTTTGATAGTACCCGATTGACCTACTCAACCATGGGTCCCGGTGATACTCGACATGGTATTAGAACCATGCATCACCATCCATCATAGACCTAATTTACTGGTTCATCCCGTAACAAAGGAAAGTTACCCATGTCATAATTATATAAACCTATAATTTGTAGAGTTTGAAAGCACCTCTACTACACCTGGGACTGACGGACCGAACAGTGGATATTATTTCAGCGGCCCACAGACAGTCCACCAAAAAACGGTACTTGGTGTACATCAAGAAATGGGAAAAGTACTGTCACAACAATAACATCACCCACAGATCTATGAACATCCCGTCTGTTCTGGAATTCCTGGCAAGCCTCCATTACGATGAGAGGCTCAGTCATAATGCCATCAACTGCGCCAGAAGTGCTCTGTCAACATACCTGTGGCAAGGAACAGAGCGGCATTCTGTTGGGACACATCCTGGTAACCAAACTCATGAGGGGCATTTTTAATGTTAATCCCCCAAGAACCAAGTACTCCCAAATATGGGATGTGAGCATTGTACTGATTAGAAGTTAAGAAACTGGTCTCCAGCTACAGCTCTGTCCCTACAGAAACTGACTATGAAAACAGTCATGTTGATGGCCTTGGTCACGGCACAATGGGTCCAGTCGCTACAGAAACTAAGGCTGGCCAACATGACTATTTCTTCTGGAAATTTAACTTTTCACATCAATGAATTAGTCAAACAGAACTGACAGGGGTCAGCAGGCCTAAAAATAGAATTCAGGGCCTACCCGACAGATGATCATCTCTGTATTGTAACACACTTACTATTATATATGGAGTATACTAAGATCATCGGAGGCAAAGAAATGTCACTTTTAATCAGCTACAAACAGCCACTCAAAAAAGTGACAGTCCAGACCATCTCTAGATGGTTAAAACAGGTCCTAATAAAGGCTGGAGTAGACACTAGCATTTTTAAATCTCACTCCACCAGGGCTGCAGCTACATCGGCAGCTATGAAGTTGGATGTTCCTATGGAATAAATCCTCAAGACAGCAGGATGGTCAACGGAGAAAACTTTCCAACGATTTCATAACAAACCAGTCATTGAACCTGGAACATTTGCAGAAACAATTTTAAGTTCTGTAATATAATTTTACCCCATAAATAGGGGCTATAATTTGGTGTTAATATATTTATCGTTGGGTTTTCAATATCGTATTGATGTCTAATAATGTTAACACTATTCTCCCCATAATCAAGGCAGATGTGATGCATGGACTCGTTTCCACGGCATGAAATCACAGAGCTTTAAAATCTTCACGTAGTCACTCACGTGACACCGAAGTAAAATAGTAAGATTAAACGAGAACTTACCAGTTTGAGGTTTGATCGTTATTTTATGAGGAGTAACGTTGAGGGATTACGTGCCCTCCGCTCCCACCCTTGATTATATACTCAACTGGTATATCTTCTCTAATCTTACTATGTTTAGTCATTACAGTTATCTTTGATTTCACACCGCTGCTTTGAAGAATGACACACATGCGTCCTGGCGGGGTTCTTCACGTAATCCCTCAACGTTAATCCTCATGCGGTCTATGACGACGGATCACTGTTACCGGTCTCGTATGCCTCGTGGACCATGACCGACACAGAGCAACGGTATGCTCAGATCGAGAAGGAGGTCCTGGCGGTGGTGTTCGCTTGCTCCAAGTTCAAAGACTTCTTCGGAAGCAAATTCACAGTCGAAGCCATTAGTGACTATTCTTAACAAACCGATACATATTGCCCCCGCCAGGCTGCAGCGCATGATGCTGCAGCTCCAGCGTTTTGATTTCCAAATCGTCTACAAGAAGGGCACTGAGATGCATGTGGCTGACACCCTGTCTCGTGCCCCACTAGCCTCCTGCGACCGCCACCCCTACGAGCAGGAACACCTGCTGGTACTGAACGTCAACTTTGCCCCGACCAAGCAGCTGCAGTGCCTGACAGAGCACACCGCCGCTGACCCTGCGTTGCAGCAGCTCACAGCCGTTATCAAGCGCGGGTGGCCCAACAGATGCACCACTTTGCCGTCGGGTGCCCAACCGTTCTTCCTAGTCCGCGATGAACTGGTGATCCAAGATGGTGTTATCGTCAAGGGCCACAAGGTCGTGGTCCCGGCCTCTCTCTACGATATATACTACAACGCAGCCCACAGCGGTCATCCCGGGGTCGATGCTACTATTTCTCATGCCCAAGGACAATTCTACTGGCCTGGTATGGCCAAATACATCAGGGACAGGGTGTCCTCCTGTCCCTCCTGCAACAACCTCGCCCCACACCAGCAGCGCCAGCCCCTTTTGCAGCAGCCTGTGCCTACCATGCCCTGGACATCTCTGGCTGCCGACATATTCGAATGGCGGGGCAAACAGTTTTTCGTCCTGGTCGACTCGTACTCCAACTGGTTCGAGGTGAACATACTTCCCTCCATCACCTCCGAGATGGTCATCAGCAAACTGCGCAGGCACTTCGCCACCTTCGGTGCCCCTGTCCGCTTGCAGAGTGACAATGGCCGGCAATTCACAAGCGCCGAATTCAAGGCTTTCGCTGCCAGGTGGAACTTCCATCACTACACCAGCAGCCCTGAGTATCCACAAAGTAATGGCCTGGCCGAGCGGACTGTGCGGAGTGCTAAGGGTCTGCTGGAGCAGTCCCGCCTGCCCAACTGCGATTTCTACCTGGGCTTACTTAACCTACGTAACATCTCCCGGTACCCAACCATGGGTTCCCCTGCCCAGCGTCTGATATCGAGAATGACAAGGCCACCCATGCCAATCGCCCAACAGGCCCTGCTACCCAAAGTGCTCGAGCCTGCCACTGTCCAACAGCAGATCAAACAGAAGCATGAGGTTCAACGACGGTCCCACGACAAGTCCTGCCGCCCGCTGTTGCCTCTACTGCCCGGGCAGGTCGTTCGGATGCAGACTACCACCGGCTATTCCCGCCTCGTGACCGTGGTTGGTGTGGCTGACTCTCCCAGATCTTACCTGGTGGACTACAATGGGACTGTCTATCGTTGGAGCCGTCAACACCTGCTGGCTGTGAACGAGCCGAAGCCTGCACCTGCGGGTCCTTATGCTCCTCCGTTGCTGTCACTGCCGATTGCCCTGCTATTCCCTGCATGCCACAGACCCCTCGCCTGTTGCATTCTCCTCCTCCTCTGCCGCCAGGTTTTGGCCGGGTTGCTACACCTCCTAAAAGTTGACCTCCCCCTCCTGCCTCTCCAGCTCCGACTGCCTTTTCTCCTGCTTTAACTTTCTCGCCTGCCTCCGCTACGCCTTCTCTTCTTTCCGATGGGGGGGGGGGGGAGGCGTTGTCAAGCCGCCTGTTCGCTACCGCGACTTTGCTTAAACTCGCATGCTACGGCTATAATTCTGTTTTGATTTCTAAGGGGAAGGATGTAGATGGTTCATGCATGCAACCAATAATATAGCTACCTCAGTACCACTAACCACGCCTTAGTTATCAAGTATAATAACTCTCTCTATATCTCCCTCTCTCTCTTGGTTCCAGCACAGTTATAGACTGCAAGCAGTCAGTGCTGGAATGTGTCTAACCTGTGTGATCATTAAACATTAAGTAAAGTTACAAGTGTGTCAGGCTTAACTTCTTTACAAACACTGAAAACAATGGAACTATCAGATTAAGTTGTGATGAGCAAGGAATGGTGGGGAAAACAAAGGGAATGTTGATGATGTGGAGTCCAAGACAACATGGTTGAGAGAGATTGATGCTGATTGGGATTGGGTGCAGGTTTTTATAAATGTGGGACAGCATTTAAGGAGAGAGATAAAATGAGTTACATCTGAGATGTTGTCAAGCTGGAAAGGGTGCAGAGAAGATTCATGAGGATGTTGCCAGGACTCGAGGGCCTGAGCTGTAGGGAAGGGTTGAGCAGGCTTGAACTATTCCTTGGAGAACAGGAGGATGAGGGGTGATCTTATAGATGTATATAAAATCAGATCAGGTAGATGCACAGAGTCTCTTGCCCAGATTAGGGGAATCGAGAACCAGAGGACATAGCTTTAAGGTGAGGGGGGGAAAGATTTAATAGGACATTTTTCACACAAAGGGTGGTAGGTGTGTGGAATGAGCTGCCGGAAGAGGTAGTTGAGGCAGGTACTAACAGCACAATATTTAAGAAACATTTAGACAGGTGCATGGAGGGAAATAGGTCAAACACAGACAAGTGGGACTAGTGTAGATGGGACATGTTAGCCAGTGTGGGCAAGTTGGGCCAAAGGGCCTGTTCCCATGCTGCAAGACTCTACGGTCTATTAGTGTAAAACAAGAAACTGCAGATGCTGGAAATCTGTTGCAAAAACTGAATGTTTTGGAGATTTGCAGTAAGCCAGGAGAGACATTATTAATGTTCTATCCTGATGACGTTTCTCCCCCCTCCCCCCCCCCCCCCCACCCCCACTCCATCTCTGCCCCCAGTCAAAGGAAGAATCATTGACCTGAAGTGAAAACCTCACCACCACTCCAACAGACACTACCCAACCTGCTGAGCCCCCCAACATACTCTAATCTGACACAAACTTGAAGGCCTGGAGATGTAAATAGCTCATTCTAAGCTTCCCCTCATATCTTATTGACTGAAATTAGTTTCAGTCAATAAGACACTGAGTCAAGCACTTGTGCATCTAAACTTTATTTTGGATAAACACAATAACAGTTCCCCACTGCTATACCTAACCACCGCGGGTTCGATCCTTGTATCTTCTTGGCCAAGCCCTTCTAGCCTCGTGCAAGCAGAGACACTCCAGAAGGTCACGCAGTCCTAAGCGTTCTCCCAGAAGATCGGCACAGGACCTCATGGGAACTGCCTTTTATAGATCCCCGAACCTTGAGGGGCCGAACCACATGGGGGTGGTCTCTATATACAGTCCAATAATAGATATTGATTAACACAGTACATGATAGACATTTCCCTAACCCAATAATACAGTGACTAATACAATGTATCTGACGAAGTTTCTAGATACGTTAACAGAGATGAATTATAGAACATGTGCCTGGATATTCAAGAAACCAAGGCAAGGCTCAACACTTAAACCAATCAACATAATGCAAAGTAAAGCTTTGCAACAATATTTACAATGTGTATGTCTGGTTTGCATTCACCCAATCCGTTTCATGCAATTTACACCTAATTGTAAGAATCTGCAGATGCCCCATTCTCACCATGCAACTCTTATCTAGGCTATAGACAAGCTGGCAATATTCTGCAGCTTGTCCTATTTCTGCAGAAGGCACATTTAAATTGACCAAATGGCCTTGCTACCCAGAAGCCTTTCCTCAATTTTAGTGTCCTGGCACCTCCAATTTGGCCAGAATTAACATTGACACAAGAGACTGCACATGCGGGGATCTTGAGTATTAAACAAAGTGCTGGAAGAACTCAGCGAGGTCAGGAAGTATCTTTGGGGTGAAGTGAGCAGATTATGTTTCATGTCAGTAGCCGCCTTCAGGCTTGTTGAAAGGCTGGATATTCACAGTCATTGAATTCAGTGTTGAATCCCTTCCCTGCAACTGAAAACATTACAGTTTTTGACATTACCAATTTCTAATGGAGAGTTATTGACTTAAAATGGTATTTGTTTCTCTCTCCTCATTTAGCACTCGACCTTTTGAATATTTCCAGCATTTTCAACATTTATTCCCTCAGTGCCTTGCCAGTATAAGACCATGGGCACTAAGTCATATTTGTCTGTTGAAACAAGAAATAGCACATGCTGGTAAACACAAAAGGGCATAAAGTCCTGGAGTGATTCACTGGGTCAGGTTGTATTTTAGAGGACATGGATCGGTGATGTTTTGGGTCGGGATCCTGCTTGTGGGTGGGTGGTGGGGGGGGGGGGGGATTTGTGGGTGAAAGCTGGGAGAGAGGTGAGGCAGGACAAAGTGCGGCAGGTGATAGGTGGATACAGGTGGTTTTGATGTCGAGATGGTTGGAATAAAAGCCCGAGATTAAAGCAGAAAGTGTGAGACAGATGTGTGGAAGAGTTGCAAATTGTGAAGCCAGAGGAAGGAATATAGGAAGGAGGTGAGGAAGGGGCTGTCTGACCCATTGAGTTACTCCAGCACTTTGTATAAGTCTGTGTCTGGTATCTTGGCAACAGGCAAGATGCTTTTGTTTGATGACATGCCACCCTACCAACTCTGTGCGAGCCAGCACAGGAGATAAGAGCATTTCCTCAGAAGGGATGACTGCTGATAGCCTGGTTCATAATCCTGGTGCAGGGCCTTTGAACACAACATGTGCAAAGAAGTCAGACTGGTGCATATACTACGCAAAGATTAGATGGTAGTGAGCTGAAGCAATGATGCTGCTACCCGGACTGCTCTAGTGGGGCCCTGCTGCCTTCAGCAGAGCCGATGGCAAGTTTTGCACTGGTCTGCAGTAATTTGCACAATCACAACATCATGAGGCCATGGCACCTGCCACATGTTGAACACTGACAGGAGGAGGAGGAGGAGGAAGAGAGTAGTGGGCAGATGGAATGAGCTGCCAGAGGAAGCTATGGTGCCAGGTACAACTTTGACATTTAAAGGCCACTTGGACAGGTACATGAATAGGAAAGGTTTGTGGAGGGATATGGGTCAGGGTCATCAAGTTGGACTGTGTAAGTCAGACACTTGGTGCGGTGTGGATGAAGGGGCCGAGGGCCTGTTTCTGTGCTGTATATACAATTACTCCGTGACTCTAAATAGACTACTTGAATGGCACTTCTTTGCTGTCCCCTCATTCTCATGTTATACCTTTTCGCTATTGCTCATGTCACATTGCCTCTGTGGTCATGACAAAAATAATGATTGCTATCAAAATTATTAACCTAATCAAGTTATATTCTAATCATCTACAGGCACTCTTTTTTGTCTGTTTCTGTATTGCTTTGGCTGATGCAGTGATCCTGAACTGTGCTCCCCTCAAGGCTTTGATGTGACTGGCCAAAGATTCATGTCTTTCAGTGTGAGAGACTGTTGATGAACACAGAGGATGACCACAAGCTGCTCGGAATCACAAAGATTCCGATTCAGACTGTAACACCTCAGCATGAAGATCACCAGTTTGGGAAGAAATGGAACAGGTGGGATGCATGAGAGAACCTGAGCTTGATGTTGGGTGGTAGGACAACCTCTCAGAAACCAGTCACTTCACATCTTTACACTGTAAAGGTTTAGATTTTAGAGATACAGCGCAGAAACCGGCCTTTCAACCCACCGAGTCCGCGCCGGCGATCTCGTACACAAACCTACAGACCTGGGCCAATTTTTCAATTTTTGTAACTTGCCAAAGCCAGTTAACCTACAAACCTATACGTCTTTGGAGTGTGGGAGGAAACTGGAACACCATGAGAAAACCCACACGGTCACAGGGAGAACGTACAAAACCCCTTTGGACAGCATCCGTAGTCAGGATCGAACCTGAATCTCTGGAGTTCTAAGGCAGCAACTCTATCGCTAACCCGAATCTGTTCAAGGACAGACCGCTGCACCACTGTTGAATACTTGTAAGCCCATTTGGATGTTGATGTTCAAAGCTGTGATGGCAGCAGACTGAGCTTTCAGACATTTCATGGCTTGTGCTGCAAGTAAAAGTGGAGCATTGGGCATCCGAGATTTTACCACAATTCAGTCCCTGTGTGTTCATTAACACACAGGTATTCAATAGTGGTAAAATCTTTGATGCCCAATGCCCCACTTTTCCTTGGTGATGGTGAGTTACTCGCCATTTCCATGCTGGAAAGAATGGTCTCCGGGTTCTGTTCTGAGTCTCTTGTCAAGTCAATGGTGCATCTACAAATCCTCCACACAAGCTTAATGGCTACCTACTCAATGCATCACGAATTTCATTGTGTATTTCTTCAACTTATTTAGTTGTCTATTTCAGTCACCATTAGATGTACATTGCTTGTCTACACATAATATATACCTTAATAATCTTGAAAATCACATTAACATCAGTTAACCTAAGGAAAATCTTAAATGGATATTCACATGATTCATTGAACAGCATTATAATGTGCCTAAACCTTTAAACTTTGAACAACCGCACTTGCAATGAAATATGTGTTCCCATTGTAGCTTAATCTGAAAAAATACAGTTAGTTTTTTTCGAAATGCTTTCCTCTTTCTGAGGACGAGCTGTTATTAAAAGGACTGGTGCAACTTGAACACCAGCACTTTGGAGTTACTTGTACCTATTCTTCATCTACAACAATCTTTACAGTAGACTGAAAGAATCATAAGATATTATTGGTTTGTTAATTAACGAGCCTAACTCTGTGTATGCTTGCAAATGTACGGTAAAAACAAAAGAATCCTTCAGGCATGATTTTTGCTTGACATTGCTTTTCTTTATCCATGATATTATTCCTGAAGACACTGTTGTTTGATTTGCTGGGTTTCTGTAAAGTCTTCTGGTACACTTGTGCAATTTGTATGCTAATTCAGTTCTGGCAGCCATTGCAAAAGTCACTAGTATTTACATTGTGGCGCCGAGCAGTGGATGGGGATATATGGAGATTACTGACTCATAAATTTCAAATCAAGTTTTAACTTTGAAAGCAGCAAAAAAAAGCCACAAGACACCAGAAATCAAACGGTGACAGGGAATACTGGAAGTGCTCAGATGTTCAAAAATAAAATAATAAGCATGTTGGACAATCTCCTCAGATCAGGCAGCATCTGTGAAGGGAACATATTAGATGTGCTTTAGCCAAGACGTCCACATTTAAAATGTTAATTTGCTCGGTTTTTTTCTGCTTGATGGAAATGTTCAGCAAAAAGAAGAATATTAAAACGTTGTCAAATATTTCTCTGTAATGACAGCATAATTTTAACTGGCATGCACACCAGAACCATTACATATTATAAAAATGTCTTTCTTGACAGAGACCTAGTAAATCTATTAAAAAAGAAGCAGAAGCATTACCAATCGTTGAAGGCCCCACCACCACTTTCTGAATAAACAGACATCCAACTGTCTCAGAAAGCTCTTGTCTTGTCTGTGGTTATTTTTATATCAAAACGAAGAATACAACAGTCCATTTAGTGTCAATTTTTAGAAAACCATGTGAAGGAGTCTGACAAAATTGACTGTACTTAAGCAAAAGTAATTTGGAAAAAATTACAATGATTCATTTATAGGTTGTCCTTCATAAAATTGGTTTTATATTTCATTGTGACATGTCTGAGTATTTTTCATTTAAGTATTGATTGATTGAAAGATACAGAATAGACTCGGCCCTTCGGCCTCCAGAGTCCACACTGACCATTAATCACTGATTCACACATAACAATAATGTCACGAAGGACAATTTCAGTGGAGGAAACTGAAGCACCCAGATGAAACCCATAATTTCACGGGAAAAAGTGCAAACTCCACCCAGGCACCACCAGAGTTCAGGATTGAACCCAAGTCTCTACAGCTGTGCCATTGTGCTGTAGTGTTAATAACCAGCTGCGATAGTCAGAACAGGGTCTCTTTTGACATAATAGACATGACGTTCCTGCTGGAGATCTACATCCTAGACTAATTTTTCTTCTGGGGATAAGATAGTTCTGTAATTTAAGTTGCAACAATTAAAGCACTGGACTGACTGATTCTTGACACTCAATACCATATTCCAGATTTTGACTCCTTTAATTATAGTCCCACCAACTGATCTATCTCTGCTTTCTGAGCTAGCATTTTCTTCTCTTATTACTTGCTGGTCATCCCTCCATGGACTGATTAACATGTAAACTGTTGATGGTGGATTCCACTGAATTTAGGACATTCTGGCATTGATGAAATGTTGCAATTTAATTTGTATGGATGTAAACTGCAGCCATGTTAGCACAGTGAGGAAGGTCCTGAATTTCTACGATTGGGGATACGGGACAAAACAAATGGGCTTGTGTGTCCTAGATGATGTTGATCTTCTAAAAATGTTGCTAAAATGTCGCTCATTTGGACACATGGAGAATTTCCTTTTACACTCCGAGCGTGTGCTTTGCAGGGTCTTATCCCTGGGAACATTCCTTTGAGTCATTGGCCACAAAAAAATCTGCCTCCCATCTGGTTCATCCACAGTTAGAAAGTGGTCAACAGGTCTGTCTAGTCTTTACAGAAATGGTGGGGAACCAAGTGGTTTACAGGAAGGAGAGACTAATATAAATGAGTACTGGTTTTGTTGAGGTGACTGGGAAGCAAGTAGCGTAATACGACATAGATTAGTGTTTAGAGCTCTGTACATCTGTCACTGAAACGAAACATAGTGGTGAAACAGGCAGTTGAGAAGGGAATTGTACAATCTCCTTCATCACAAGAGATGTTGAGTTAAGGAGAAGGGATGTTTTGCTCCAATATTCAGGACCTGCATCGTGAGTATTGTATGTAGATTTGCTCTTAATATCTACAAAGAACACGTGTTGCAGCAAAGATTCATCAGACTAATTCCTGAGATGGTGTGACTATTGCTTAAGAAAATGTTGGGTGCACTCAGCCTGTGTGGATTCAAGTTTGGAAGAATGAAAGGAGATTCCATAGAAATCTGTTTCTTCTCAGCTGTAACCAGGCAACTGAATCATCCTACCACAACTAGAGAGCAGTGGTGAACTACTATCTACCTCATTGGTGACCCTTCGGATTACCCTTGATCAGACTTTGCTGAATTAAGCTTGCACTCAATGTAATTCCCTTATCATGTATATATACATTGCAAATGGATCGATTGTATTCATGTATTGTCTTTCTGCTGACTGGAGAGCATGCAACGAAAATGCTTTTCACTGTACCTCAGTACACGTGACAATAAAGTAAACTAAAATAAACTGAAATATACGGAATTGGGATAGTAGGAGAATACTGTTCCTGGTTTTGTGTGTGGGGGAGGGTGTGGATGGAGTTCTGAGAAATGGGATCACAGTCGCAGGATTGGGAGTAAGATACTGTATGTGGAACTGAGAAAATGAGAAATTTCTTGACTCCTACAGTGGTGATCTTGTGAAATTCTTCAGCAAAGAAGGATGTGAAGACCAAGACGCGGAATGTGAGGGCTTAGAAGGAGGGAGTTAATTCGTCACAGAAGGCATCATGGGGTATTCAATGAGAATATGCAATGTTGAGATACGTGAGCAACCATGATTATACTGAATTGTGGAGCAAGCTTAACGGGCCAAATATCTGCTTCAACCCCAAATGTCTATATTTCTATTTTTCCAACAGCAACTCCCAGAATATTGATGATTGGAGAGTCAACTATATAATGTGTCTGTCACAAAGAAAGTAGGTACGTTCTTAATAGAGCATTTTATCCAGAGAAAATCTGCTTAATACTACTGCCACAACACTAATGGCTGAGAGTGAGATGTATACTGGAATTTAGTTCAAGAAGAGCACTCAGAAGGCACTTTGAAAGGACTTATGTGCCATACACACTTGTGCTTAATATTTACTGGGTAACTCTGCCGCAAGCCATCACCCTGTGCTCACTCCCCATATACACTGCTAACTGAGAGTAGGATGACAGTAGAGTAATTATCCAGACTAGATTTGTCCTGCTATATGTGGACAGGTTGCCTTGGGTGATTAAACCATTTATACAATCCAGGGCTTGATGCTTTCATTATAAAATTGCTTTTAAAATGAATGCAGGTTAAGTTGTCTTTATACGAGACGGTGAACTATTTGCAACATTAATTTGAGCTGTCACATCACTTCTGGCGCATGGCGTGATGGCACCAATACACTTGAATTACCAATAATTAATGGAAGATATGCATTGCAATATTCACGACATCTCGCCTTTGTTCTTATAGTTACCACTGCTGACATTTTATCTTGCAGCTTTCTAAAAGTCATTCAGTTTCTTCCAGACATTATCCTGAGCTTGAAAAAAACAGAGAACTGAATTCACTCAGCCACTGCGTCTCACAGGACAACCTGTCAACCGCCTTGGTGATGATGAACTCTTTATTGTGAAATAATTTTTTGTATCCAACTTTTCATTGATTAATTCCATGAGTGACGTGCCAGTGAAACCTGAATCTCAATGATAGTAGTAGGTAGATGCCAGGCACAAACAGCTAAAAGAGTGCATATCATCCCATTCTTCAAACAAACCTGCCCCATTTTGCCCCACATGAGACAGTAATTGAGTCTTATGTTTACCTCATTAGCTCTCATTAACTTACAGACATGAAGCAAGTCAGCCTTGGCCCCAAGGGACTACCTACAATGTGAAATTGGGAATGTCAAAGGAAATTAGCAGAATTAGGAGCAAACAGTAGGCATAGCTAGACCCCATGCAAGTGTCCATGGCCACACCTTTATAACCCTCCCCTCCCCACGGATGTCTCTGGCAGACCCAGTAAAGGTGTAGCCAAGGGCATTCACATGGCCCCAGCTAAGGCTGTATTTTTGTTGGTTACATTGAACAGTTTTTTTTAATTCCAAGCACGCACTGGCATCAACCCCCAATTCTTTCTCCACTACATCGATGACTGCTTTTATTCATTACACATCTTATTCATCATAGTCCACCTGCCACTTTTTGCATCCATTCTCTAAGCTTGTCCATGTCACTAAACACTTACTCTCTCTTGTATTGGTTGAGTTGGTTCTATTCCCAGAAATGAAGATCTCTCAGTTTTGCTTATACTGGCAAGTCATCATTTAAAGAGAAATCAAACTAATTCTTCCAATGAGTTAGATCTTGGGTAAAGTGAGAACTTTCAGTTCTTTTCTCTTATCCTGTTCAGCAAATATTTCAATATTTATGTGAAATGGTATTTGTAGCACCATCATTACTGATTGCAACATTGAGCCAGATTAACATTTAAATGAACAATCAAAGTGAGCAGGTAATCAATATGGTCTGGTTTTATTAATGAATCTCCTTCAATATTGTAATAGTACTTCCAGCAACCACTTAATTAGGTTTGACCACAGACTTCCAAATATGAATTTTGCATTTCAGTAATTCATAGTTATTTATTTTTCAAAAAAATATATATATATCTCTTTGCAAATCATTTGCTGAATTGGCAGATCAGAACTGTACTCTAGGTAATTGTAAATTAACTTGAGCTTATAGATATATATAAAGTATTGATAGGAATGGATAGGAGAAATATACAGAAATACACTAGGGGGTGTGATCTATAGGGAGAGGTTGAGTAGGCTGGGTCTGTCTCTACTTCGTGGAGCAGAGGATGAGGGGTGATCTTATAGAGGTGCATAAAATCATGAGAAAAATAGATTGGGTAGATGCACAGAATCTCTTGCCCAGAGTAGGGTATTCGAGGACCAGAGGGCATACAGTAGGTTCAAGGAGAAGGGGAAAAGATTTAATAGGAACCTGAGGAGTAACTTTATCACACAAAGGGTGGTAGGTGTATGGAACAAGCTGCCAGAGGAGGTAGTTGAGTCTGGGACCATCCCAACGTTTAAGAAACAGTTAGACGGGTACATGGATAGGACAGGTTTGGAGGGATAGGGGCGTGTGATGTATATGTAAATGCCTGTGCCCCTTTAATATAAAGGGCTTTGCCTCGTGATCGAGAGCAGGTGACCTTGGAGAAGTGTCCCTGGGTGGGGCAGAATAAATCATACTTACAAGATGTCGGACGTGTTCTCCTTTTGCTTGTGCTAGTCACAACAGGGCCTTACGTGGTCTCAAACATTACATGGTGTCAAAGTAAAAAACAAAAACCTAAAGAAAAGAATGGCAGGACTCAAGCCACCGGGACCACTCTCCATGCAAGGAAATGTGGCCAAGAATTATAAGGACTGGATAAGGGCATTCCAGCTGTACGAGGCGGCAACAGAACTAACAAATAAACCAGATAATATTCGCTGTGCAACATTCCTCCACGTAGCTGGGCCGGCAGTGCAGGAGATTTATGAGAACTTTGAGTTTACCCAGGAGGAAACTGACAAAATACAACCCCTGAAGGATAAGTTTCAGACATACTGTGATCCAAAAATGAACTTAACTGTCTCAAGATATGTCTTTAATACACGTAATCAGCGGCGAGGGGAGACCTTCTCCAGCTACCCGACTGCAGTGACGTCTTTAGCCAAAGATTGTGAGTTTGGCATTATCCATGACTCATTGCTACGAGACAGAATTGTCTGCGGCATCACCAGCCAGCCGCTCCGGGAAAAACTACTACAATGCGATGATTTAACACTAGAAAAATGCAGTGACATGTGTCTGATAGCTGAAGCAGCAGCCGAACAGATGAAGCAGATTGCCCCAACCGCCATCGACACCGAAGAGACAGTTGATTATGTGAAACGGGACAGCGCCAGTCGGCCTTGGGGCCGAGGCAGGGATTCGCGACCCAGACAACCACTGACAGAAATCCGTGATTCTGGTAAGGATACCGTCTGCCGGTCATGCACCCGCGCGGATAAAGGCAACTACTGCCCTGCTCAGTACATGAGATGTTATACCTGCGGAGAGATTGGGCATGTTTCCAGATCCCCCGACTGCCCGTTAAATAGAGCGCCCAACAGCCGCCCACGTCCCCGACAATATGATCGGCGAATCAGCCAAAAGGCTGCGGACTGGAGCCGTGACGTCCGCAACGTCGAGTTCCAGATGAACGCCTCAGCGCTGCCTGAGCCAGTGGACGACGAGGTTGGTATCTTCTACATTGACGCCGTGACTGATGCTGTGATTGGGTCGACGTGTGAATGGGGACAGATGTGCAGCATCAACAATGTGAACATTGAGTTCAAACTTGACTCTGGAGCTCAAGTGGACATCCTGCCCGAGCACTGGTTCAGAAAGACTGGTCTTGACTTACTGAAGACGAACGTGACACTGAGGTCCTATTCTGGACATACAATGAAGCCCGTGGGGCAAGCAAAAGGAGAACACGTCCGACATCTTGTAAGTATGATTTATTCTGCCCCACCCAGGGACACTTCTCCAAGGTCACCTGCTCTCGATCACGAGGCAAAGCCCTTTATATTAAAGGGGCACAGGCATTTACATATACATCACATCTCCCCCTTTACTTTAATTACAATTCTCCCCCTTCCCTTAAATTACCTTACATCCCCCCCTTCAACGTTGGCCAAAATTAATAACTTGAACCTTAATGAATTTAATGTGGATAAAGTACCACAAATAACACAGTGCTCGTCATACTACAAAACTATTAAAAAAAATTGCCCAACAATTTTACATAACAAGTAGGGAAGGGAAGAGGGTTACATATAACGTCGAGTTGGGGGTTTTGACAATCGCCCACTTCTCGTGCAAGTCGTCTTTCCAACTCGTTCTGTGTCATATTTCTGTTGTGTGCGAGTGTGGCTTTAGGAAGGAGATGAGGAGGAATTTATTTAGTCAGAAAGTGGTGAATCTGTGGAATTCTACCATATAAGGCTGTGGAGGCTGTCAATTGATATTTTAAAGGCAGAGATAGACAGATTATTCTGCAGGTGTCAGGGGTTATGGGGAGAAGGCAGGAGAATGGGGTTGAGAGGGAAAGATAGATAAGCAATAATTGAATCGTGAGGTAGGCTTGATGGGCCAAATGGCCTAATTCTGCTCCTGTCACATGTACTTATGAACTCTATGTAATAAACGTGCCTCGCACATCTCCGTGCAACTTTCCCCCTCTCGCCTTATTGCTAAGCCATCTCCTTTTGGATATATCCACCCATTGTAAAAAGGTCTACCCTATCTATGCCTCTTATAGTTATATATGTTCTATCGTATCCCCTCAATCTCTGACCTTCCAGAGAAAACAATTCAAGTCTATCTAACCTCTCCCTGTAGCTGAAACCTTTTAATCCCAACAGCATTATGGTAAAACTCCTCTGCACCCTCGCCAAAGCCTCGACATCTTTCCAGTAATGAGGCGACCAGAACTGTATGCTAAACTCCAAATGTGGCCGAACCAAGCCCTATAGAACTGCATCATGACTTCCTGAGTACCCCTAGCCCTAGGGGTAGAGGTATCCCTAGCAATGAAGGCAAGCATACCATGTACCTTTTTGTGAGCAAAATAATAATAATTTCCCATGTAATAATAAAAAATATTATTTAAGATAACATTTTTTGAACATTAAGGTTACAATATATTTTTAACCAAGTATCATTGAAGTATGAATCTAAAGCCTGATCAGCATCTTTCTGTGGACTATTGTAATAAATATTGGAAAATGGAGGTTTAATGTTCTCATTTGAGCAGCTTGAACCAAAGAATGCTGAAATGAAAATTAGTACAATAAGGATTTCAGAATTAATGTACACTGCCTTAAGTGTGAACTATACTTCAGGCCACAAAGAAAATCACCATATATTATTTACAGTGAGGAATATTTTAAAAGTACTGTATCTTTACACTAGTTCAACCTAAAGCGGTGCTCATGGGTGTTGCTCATTGCAATGACATAAAAACCGTTGTTGAGAAACCATTTTGGACAACAGCAGCTGAACAGATCATTTAGCAAAACGATCCAATATATTTCATAAATAATGCACAATTTATAATTTAAATAATTTTTAAGCTCCACTTTGGGAAAATAAGAAGCATCTGAGGAATAAATGTTAGGAATCAGAATAATATTATTCTGAAAAGAGTTGAGGTCTTGTTTGATTTAAACCTGGAGAATCCCACCAGGAGTGGGCAGACTTAGAACGAAGTCACAGCCTCAAGACACCACCAGTGCCCAACCAAATTCAAAGCCACTGCTGTGCCATTAAGAACTTCCAGATTAAAAAATGGAGGATCCCAGCACAGCTTCCCATTCATCAATGTTTTTTTCAATTAATGCTCAGAGTTCGAGTTTTGAAATTCACGGAAAACCAGAAATATGAAATGAAAATGAAATGAAATTCATTTTCATTTCATATTTCTGGTTTTCCGTGAATTTCAAAAAAAACTCAACATAAATAAAAAAAAATATTCAACAAGGACTTGTTATTAAGCAAAAAGTGGTCTCTGAAATTCAACTTTGGCGATAGTGGCAGTGTGTACAGATTGCTGGAAAGATAATCTGAGGATATGATTCTGAATAGGAAAGTTCACTTAATTAAATCATTTGGCAAAAAAGGCTAATGTTAATAGGCAAGAGCTCAGGAGAGTAAATTGGGAGCAGCAGTTATTTGGTAAGTCCTCTAGTCAGAGTCAGGACCGCCGTGTACAATTAAGGAATTAGTAGTAAGAGGAAAGGATATGGATGGCAAAGTAAGTGAACATTTGATGACCAGAGGGTTTGAAAATCTGGTCAAGGTGGAAAAGAAGGAAGCATATGTGAGGTTTAGGATGGTGAAATAGGTCAGGGCCCTTGATAAATATAAAGCAAGCAAGAAAGATCTCAAACAGAGAATTAAAAAGGAAAGATGAAACCATGAAATATCATTGGCAAAATGGAATAAAATAAATTCAGGCATTCATTAAAATCAGGAGCATAACTGGGGAGAAGGTAGGTTCACCCAATGATAAAGGAGGGAATTTATGCTTGGAGTCAGAGGATATTGGAAAGTTACAAAACTAGGACCTTGCATTTGAATTCACTGGGGGAAAAGGACATGGAAGGCAGTGAGATCAGTGTAGGGCTCACTAAAACACTAGGGCAATTTGATATCAAGAAAGAGGTGGTATTAGGTTCTTGAAAAACATTAAAATAAATCCCCATGCCCAGGTTATTGAGAGAGGCAAGACTAGGAGGCAAGAGAGGAGACTGCAGGGGTATTGACCATTTTCTCCATTTCCTCTTCAGCCACAGGTGTGGGTTCAGGAGAACTGGGGAGTAGCCAACATTATTTCTTTGTTAAGAAGGGATGTAGAGATAACCCAGGAAATTATAGGGTGGAAATGATCAGATCCTCACATCAGTGATAGGGAAGATATTAGAGAGGTTTCTGTGAGATAGGATTTACTTGCATTTGGAAGAGAATTAGGGACAGTCAGCATGGCTTTGCCCACAGCAGGTCATGTCTTACTAACTTGGTTGAGTTTTTCAAGAAGGTGACAAAGGTGTTTGATGAGGCAGGGCAATAGATGGTGTCTACATGTGTTTTAGTAAGGCATTTGATAAGATCCCTCATGATAGACTGATCTAGAAGATTAAGAAGTATGGTGGTTTGAATTCAGAAATGACTTACCCACAGAAGACAGAGGGTGGTGGTGCAAGAGTATTATTCTGGCTGAAGATCCACGTGGATCTGTGCTGAGACCCCCAGTGTTGTGATAAATATAAACAACTTAGACGTAATGTCGATTTTTGTAACTTTGCAGTAAACATTAAAATTGGTGGAGTTGCAAAAATTGAGTAAGACTATAATGGATATATTGGAATATAGATCAGTTCCAGATATGGGCGGAGAAGTGGCAGATGGAGTTAATCCAAGCAAGTATAAGATGTTGAACTTCGGAAGGTTGACTGTATGGGGTGGTATGCAATTAATGACAGGAGCCTTGACAGCATTAATGTACAGAGGGATCTTGGTGTCAAAGTCCAAGGCTCCCTGAATTTGGAAACACAAAAAGATAGTGGTAAAGAGTAGAAAATATGGTTTATGTTATGCATTACGTCAGGGCATTGAGTTTGATTAAGTCATGTTTCAGATTTTTCCCCAAGGTGGAAATATCAAAGACAAGAATGCATAGCTTTCAACTCAGATGAGGAAAGTTTAAGGATATTTGTGATGCAAGTTATTTACAGAGTGTGGTGCATGCCTGGAATGCATTGCCAGGTGATGGGAGCAGTTAGGATTGCGGTGTTTAAGAGTTCAAGTTCAAGTTCAAGTGAGTTTATTGTCATGTGTCCCTGATAGGACAATGAAATTCTTGCTTTGCTTCAGCACACAGAACATAGTAGGCATTTACTACAAAACAGATCAGTGTGTCCATATTTTTCGATAGGGACATGGATATACAGGGAATGTACTGACATGGATAACATGCAGGCAGATATGTTTAACTTGGCAACATGTTCAACACAAACAATGTGGGGTGAAGGGGCTGTTATAATACTAATAAGCTTCTATGTTCAAACATTAATAACAGCGCCCATGAAACTCCTGGATAGTATGAAACTTCTTAATGTACTTCTGTGAAGGAGGTCCATTGCTCATATCTGGTCTTGCCTTCATGTGACTCACAAGAGTGCGGTTGAGTGTAGGAAGGAAATGCAGATGCTGGTTTACACCGAAGAAAGACACAAAATGCTGGAGTAAGATGATGGTTGAGTCCATTACTGCCTACAAATGGCCCAGCAAGCTATTCAATTGTATTCAGCTATTGCATAAGAAATCAGGAGAAACAAAATAGGATGAATCAACTTGCATTGCCTTAGTTTCTACATTGGAACAGAACATAGATTTACCCATTCCTGGTCAATCTCACAAAATCTCCTCACAATCATCTGAATATTTGTACTAAACCTGTGAGAGCAGTGCAATAGAGTATTTGGCATGGCTGAGTTACTCCAGCATTTTGTGTCTATCTTAGTCATTGGCATGACAGCTTGATATGGCAGTATCCCATTGGGAAGCCAGAACCACCAGAAGTGGCTGTGTTGCACTAATCAGCCAGAAGGGAGCAGTTCTATCTGTCATCAACATTGGCTCCACAAAATCACAGTGTCTACGTGTACATGGACAAGGAATCCTCCTTGTCCATTGAGAATATCAATGATGCATCCCCAGCTTCTTCAAGACAACCAGGGATGAGCAATAAATGCTGACAAATTCCAAATCGATCTAATAGTTTGGCATTAAATACAACACCGGTAATAATGTATCATAATTGTTCTTAATTGCTCTCTGCCATGGACATGGTAAATATTTTGATGAAGGATGTTGTCAAGCATGTTGTCGTGTATTTCCCAGTTGCCATCATAATTCCTGGACAAAAGCTGCGATTGTCTCTTTCCAGCTTTCTCAAAATTAACATTCATGGACAACAATTTATGATTTTATTGCTGAGTGAAAGCCTTAACTCACGAGTTTCTCAAAGAATGGTCTTTTCTCCACTCTATTCTCATTAACTCATAGTGGCATTCACTGCAGATCATTCCCCCCCCCCCCCCCCCCCCCCCCCCCTCCCCCCATGGTGCTGGTGATTCCACTCAATGTTCTCCAACAACCACCCATCACACACTCTCAATCAACATCAATTCTGATCTTTTTGCAGTGCTTCTTCATGTCTTGTACGTTTTGTTCAATGGATCAATCAAAATCATATTCCTTTCAATTCTCAATGTGCCAGTATTCTTGGTCTCATCTCCTCCTGTGAATTCAAATAACTCTCCTGAATGCCCAACTCCAGCTGCCCTCAAGTATACATTTTATCTTTTAAGCAAAGCCATTATTTTCTGCTAAATATGTAAAGGTTGTCCATCCGAGAAACAGTCAGGCTGCCACCTGGGAAAAAGCTTTTAGATCAATTCTATGGCACGTGAGCAGAATACGAGAAAAAAATAAGCTACCTGCTCAACTGCTCTTCATTATTAGTATCCAACCTTTTCTGGATCTATCAGGAACAGTATCTTAGACACGGATGGTTTCAACTCGTCATAGCTGCAATCGTCCTTTCTGCTGATCTGTTCTAATTAGAGGATTTCTGACAAGATCCCTGTGAAATAACACGATGGCCTATCTCTGTTGAAGAATTAAGATATCTGACACAATAATGCTTGGACAGGCAGACCTTTACATGCATGAATAAAGTAGTCAACCTGTCACTGACTGCAGACATTCACAGTGACTTAAGCAGGGGGGCAAGAATGCGATCCCGCATGCATTGAATTTACCCTCTCTAGATATGACCACATAGAATGAAGCACTACAGAAGGAGGCCACCCGCCCCCTCATATTCCTGCCAGCTCTTTGAACAGACTTTCCAGTTTCTCCCCATGCCATTGCCACAGAATTGTAGAATGAGATGTCAGGCAAAGGAACAGATGATAACCCAGCCTCCACAAACATGAAGGAAATCGCCCACATTGCATTTTGTAAGTTGGCCATTTGTAGATTTTATTTGTTAATATCTCCTTCAGCTTTGCAGGTTGCAGATAATGTTTATATTTGTTTGGATAACCTGTTCACAAATGGATTGGAGGCTGGTAGCCTTTTCTGCCTTGGTGAACTAGAATTGCAATGGGCCCTCACATTTGGGTGGTGGTGTATGGATGGCAAGAAACTGCACTCAAGAGGAGATCTCCAAAATGATAGCAAAACAACCAAGATTATGGCATGCAATTACTTCCACTGCTCTCTCATTGCTTCCAGCAAGCAGCTAGCAGAGTACCCAAGGAATATCAATTCCTCCTTTTATTGGCTATCAGCAATTATAACCCCAGGACAAAATTCTTTGTCCTTATAGCTCAAGGAAAATATATTAATATTATGCAAATGAGTACCATGCAATTTTAAATGCAACTAATAAATGTTTAATGACAGGTTGCTTGTACAGTGGGTCCATCCTGAATGTCAGTAAGTGACAATGAAACCCACAGCTCTTTTGTTTCACGCTGCTTCTAAATGCAAACAATCTATGTAGATGGCTGTCTTTAAAATACTAGTTGCTTTTAAGAGAGACAAGCACATGAAAGGCAATGAAAAAATATCTGCTGATTTGTTGTAGATCAACTGAAAATGTGTAACAGATTGATGATAAGACTTGGAGGGAAATATAGCTCGTCCCACTGATAAGTGTCCCAGAGGTGCCATGGTGTATGTGATATTCTTCAAGCTCAAGCTGTACATGATGCTATTGTGCAACCTGCAAGATGCTTCTGCAACTCTTTCCCATCTCTAGTGTGTGTCCCCACAGTTCGCTAACTAGGCTGAGAGACATGATGCACTGTTGACTTCAGCAGGTCTTCTCTTGGTATATCAGGAGGACACCTCTCATAACCATTAAACACAGCAGCTTAATAACCTTCCATTGCCACCCTGCAAACAAGTATGGTGTATGACCACTTCACGACCCACCCACACTTTCTGTTTTCCAGCTTCTATATTTACTTTGCTTCATACCTGAAGGCTAGAAAATGTGCATAAAAATACAACAAAAAATTAGGAAGTTAACGTGAATGTTGTCTTGCAAGGGTAATTGAGTGTTACCGAGAAGGAGTCATGGCACATGGCATTGATCCGACCATTCCTGAAGGAATGTCCTTACTTAATATACTTGCATTGAAGACAATTCAATAATGGGATACAGAATGATGGAGTTGTCTTATAAAGAAAGATTGAGCAGGTTCACGAGAGTTTAGAAAAATGAGAAGTGATCTAATTTAGACATATAAGATCCTGAGGGCATTGATATAAGCTGAGGGGATGTTTACCCTCACGGGAAATTCTAAATCTACATTCAGAGTTTCAGAGAAAGGAATCGCCTGATTAAGACTGAGCGTAGAGGATTTTTACTTGCTCAGGAAAAAAAATCAGATTTATATTGTGATTTTATTAGAGCTGGTGGCATAAACAGAACAAAAGTTGAAATTATTTTTTACCCTGCAATAACATATTTTGTTATGGGATGTGGAAGGATGTGCATGTGCAAGAATCCCTCTGACAGCTTCCCTGACAGATGTTGCATTTGAAATCATTTTAAAATCTAGCAAACATCATACCATATAATCAGCGGTATTGAAAGTAGAATATCAGATGCCATTTCTTCTTTCTGCAATCTTGCTTCTCCTTTTCACTGAATATGAGATGGGGGAAAAAGCATTTAGATTCCAACTTTTTCTGCAGGTTCTTCCAATCTACATTTTTTCTTGATTAAGCTCTCCTTTAATCAGTGGTGTCAGATATTGCAGAAATGGGAGATGATAGATGCTGAAGAAGTCAGTAAATTAAGTAGCAGTGGTTATTGGAATCAGTTCCCTCTGCTTTCCAATCTGTTTGTCTTCTATTATATCAATGGGAAGAAATATTAATCATGTGGCCTCTGTGCTGACTAGTTAATTAAACAAAAAAGCATGTTTTTGTGAAAACCCAGCTTTTCCTTCCTTGTTAATGAAAGTTACTGAAGTATAAAAAAACATTTCCAGATTAATCCAAGCCCGAAAAAACCAACAGTGATAAGTCAGTCCCTGCCACTCAATCCTTAAGTACTCCTAACAGGGTTACTATGCAGCTAATTGTGGCAATGCCAAATTTCACTGAAGGATATGGCTAATTTTTGGGCATTCTACAGACTCCATGGCAGTAGAGTATTGCTGACAACAGCCAAGTTCATGGGAGAAGCGAAATCCGCATTGTGCTGTGAAATTATTGCCAAATAGCGTTGCCAGAACTGCATAAACAAATGCTAATTCAAGCACAGACTGTGCTGAACGGGTCCACCGCACACACATATCGGTGCTACTGGGAGAAGTATTTAGTCATGAAGTGTTCAATGTCACTGGATATTTTTCCAATTTACTTGAAACTTGACAGCAGAAAATTCATTCAAAGCAAAGTGTTGGTCCTGTCAGAATGGTTTTGAACCTACCTTCATTTAGAGACATATCAGAAGTATATATTTTTAAATAATGAGCTTTTGCAAACAATGGAATATGTTTTAAAATGTGGCAGTGTTTTATTGGAAGGGTAATGCATTATTATGTTCTATGCTGATGAGAAAGCCTAGCCTTAAATCAATTATGCGGACTTTCCTGTCAGTGGTAATGGGAACCCATATAACCCAGGGTGGTTGGAGAGAGTTATGGGTCACTTTAATATGCTCTTGTTTTCATGTATTGATTGCCCATTCTCAGAATATAATATGTACTTTGGAAGGATTATTGAGCCTGACAGTGTGAAGATAGGGAGTTAATGTGCATACTTGATGTTGAATCATCCAAGGATTTATGGCAAATATTAAGTCAATGCTTAAGGAGATGCCACTGATGCTCAATTGAATTTGAACATCATGGTACAACACTGGTCCCTTTAAAATCACCAACATAATTTCAGCCAACGCAGAAGAAGGCACTACTGCATATTTTTGTGTGGATTCGTTTTCAAAGAGGAAACTTTCAGGGATTCAATAAATATGTGTTTGAAGATCTTCCGGACCTTTTTTTCCCATGGCGATGTCAAATTGTGTACCTTTTTCAGGCTAAATATAACACACACTTTGTGACAAATGTACAATAGCTACTACTTAACACACAGGGTACAGTCGCTTGTATTTATCTGCACAACATCACAGGGTTTCCCACAGGTTGTTCACAACCCTCTATATTTGATTCAGATTTTCCTTTAGTTTTCACACATTAAATGCATTATATGCAAAGAATATATATATATATATATTTTTTTTTTAAATTAACAATCTCAATGCACACATCTTGCAAAAATGTGATTATATCTATCTGTTGAATTGTGACTGCCTTTAATATCTTGATCAAGATTTTAAATTGTGGGCTTCACACCACAAAAAAGGGTTGGCTGCAATAGTTCTGCCTAAAATGGGGTACAATAGTATAGCTGAGCCCACAGACTTCCAGTTTACATGCCATACACATTTATCACAACTATTCGCTCGGGTGGCTGAAGTATGTTTTCTTCAACTTCATCCAGCTTTTACATTAAATGTATTCTTTGAATAGCTGGTGAACAAAGTGTGTGAGGTAAACCAGGTACAGTTCATGGTGCTGAGGAGATGGGAAGTGAAACTGGACTTTGTCATAGATTGCACACTAAAGCCAAAATCAAAACAAACACATTTTTCCTACTTTATCTGGTGCAATGCCACACAGCATTCATTCTTCAAACAAATTGCCATGATTTCAGCATTCAAGCTGTACTAACCACCTTATTTATGAGCTCCGTGTATCTGACTCATCTTGGCAGAGGTCGTAGTGCATCTCTTTAAGGGGAGGAGCTTCATGGTGGAGTTAATTCTGTAGATGTTGGGAGCTTACTGGAAGATATTGCTGATCATGGGCGCCAGCACGCACCCTGATTTCTGGAGGCCTTGGTCAATGAGGTAGAAATAAGGGGAAAGACCTACTCCCTCTAGGGCATCAGGTAAGCACCAGGCAGGTGATCACAAGCAGAGTCAACCAAAAGAGTGAAATTGCCGGGACAGTGTCATGCTAAGTTTATTTACTGCAACTGCGTGGCCACAATCAGTTTGAAAAGTTCAATGACAGTTCCAATAACATGCTGCTCCATATAATACAACAAATCATATCTACCAACTCAAATTTCAAACAGCACTCCCAAATTATATTAACAATCTCCACATTTTTATGCACTTGATACTACTCTAAATTTCAGTTTTCATAGCTTGCACAGACTGCACGCTATTCAAATAAGGCAAACACATCAATTAATCTCATTACGTTACTTTCACTGACACATTGCTCTCCTTCAGCAAAGTGGCTGCTCTAAACGGGAGATTGAGAAGCATTGGACATGCTCTAAGCATCCTACAGCTTTGTACGGAAAGGTCTGTCACCACAGAGTTCAAGTCCAGCGGTCACTGCAATCTTAGAACAGAAGTGATATCACCCAACAAACATTCAGACAACTTAAACATTGCCAGGCACTTTTTGGCAGATTGAATGTGTTTCTAATTCTTACATTGCCCTATCTGCCAAAATCTGGCATGGATTTTAAACCAGGATCTGTATGAAAATTTAAAAAACGGCTAATGCTGGGAATGAGAAATAAAAGCAGAAATTGCTGGAAATACTCAGCAGGTCTTTGAATTGAAGCATAATTCCTTTTCATTTTCCACAAATGCTATCACCCCATAAGTTTATTTTTACTGATTGTGGATTGACTAGTGAACTTGCATTCGTTTTTTATTGAATTACTTTATTCTCCTTACACTGCTGCTAATTAGAATCAGTAGTATATATAACATGTTGCCTTTTGCTATTTCAATGGGCAAATGTGAAGTACCAGATTTTAATTTCCCCTTTAATAGCACGGAAAGATTTTACTGCAGTGTTGGAAGGCGCCTTGGCATCAATGCTTGGCACCAGTGAGTCTTCTGATACTAGTAGATAGCCATCAGTCTGGCACCATGGGTGATGGGAGGAGAAAGAGTGTGTGCCCATCCAAAGTTTTATGTTGCCAGTGTGAGTACACAGTCCTCAGTGGCAGTATGTGAAACTAAATTTACATTAATAAATTTAAGAAAACCTGCAGTTGAGAAAAGTTGCCACATTTTCAGCTAATGGTAATTGTGAAGTTATGTATGGAGTCATAGAGTCATAGAGTCATAGAGTCATGCAGCATGGATACAGGTCCTATGGTCCAACTTATCCATGTCTACTCAGATAACCTGTCCAAGCTAGTCTCATTTGCCTGCACTTGCCCCATATGCCACTAAACCTTTCCTATGTATATACAGGCCTAATTGTCTTTTAAATGTATCTGTCCCAATTAATTGTGTAGGAAAGAACTGCAGATGCTGGTTAAAAACGAAAATAGACACAAAAACCCGGAGTAACTCAGCGGGACAGGCGCCACCAATGAACGTCACACACTCCTTCTCTCCAGAGGTGCTGCCTGTCCCGCTGAATTACCCCAGCTTTTTGTGTCTATCTTTTGTCTCAATTAATTCCCCCTGGCAGCTCGTTCCATAAACCCCCTAATCTTATGTGTGAAACAATTGCCCTTCAGATTCATATTGAATCTTTCCCCTTTCAATTTAGAAATGCACTCCCTAGTTCATAGTTCTACCCTAGATAAAGATTTTGTGCATTCATCTTATCTATAACCCTTCAAGATTATATACAGGTCTATATGATCACCCTTTAGCCTCCCGAGATCTGAAGAAAAAAGTCCTAGTCTGTCAAATCTCTCCCTATACTTCAGGTTCTTACATCCTGTCAATATCCTTGTAAATCTTCTCTGCACCCTTTCCAGTTTAATGACATTTTCTTTGGCAGGATGACCAAAACGGACCAAATTTCCATCAACTTTTTCCTCCCAACTCATAACCTCCCTTTTGCTCAAACCATAACTCCCAAAGGAGATCATGCCTTGATCCTTAGGTCATGACCCTTACCTACATTTGAAATATAAAGTTATTTTGAGTGCAGGGAAATATGAACTTGTACGCCTCGACCCTTTTGCCCTACACTGCTCGCTGTGAAGGTCCTGCCCTGGTTTGACTTTTCCAAAATGCAACACCTTACATTTAACCAAATTAATCTCCATGTAGCATTCTTCATACTATTTGCCGTACTGATCAAGCTCCTGCTGTAATTCTTCATAACCATCTTCACTAGCTAAAAAACATCATTTCTAATGTCATCTGTAAATACCTACCAATCGTGCCTTGCACATTATTATCAAAAATGTTGATGCAGATGAAAAGCATCAATGGGCCCAGCACCAATCCCTGAGGCGCACACTAGTCATCGGCCTCCAGTTAGAAAAAACAACTTCCTCCACCACACTCTGCTTCCCACCATTAAACTAATTCTGCATTTAGTTAATTAGTTCTCCCTGGATCCCATTCAATCTAACCTTCGAGAGCAGCCAACCATGTAGAATTATGCTCAAATTAACCTTCTTGATTACGACTTCAAATCAAATTTGTGAGATTCATTGTCCCACACAAAACCATGCTAAACTTCCTTAATCAACCCTTTTCTTTCCAAACGCATGTGTATATTATCCCTCAGAATCTTCTCCAGTTACTTTACCATTTCCAGTAACTTTTAATGGTTCCCAGTTTTTTATTTTTAAATAGTGACAATTTTAGCCACAATTCCAGTCTTCTGGCAGCTCACCTGTGTTTAACAAAGATTTGTATATCAGCCAGAACTCCTGCAATGTCTTCTCTAGCTTCCCACTGTGTCTTTGGACATTCTGTATTAGGCCCAGGAGATGTATCTGTCTTCTTATAGATTTTAAAACATTCAGCACCTCCTTGACAGTAATATGAACTGTCCTCAAGACATCACTGTTATCTTTCCCACATTACCTTGTCTTCATGTCTTTCTACTCAGTAAAACAGAGGAGAAATATTAATTAAAAACCTTGCCCATCGCCTGGGCTCTACACAGAGATGACCACTTTGATTTTTGAGGGCCCTATTTTCTCTTTAGTTATCCTTATTCCCTTAATATACGGATAATATCTCTTTGGATTCTCCTTAATCTTAACTGCCAGAGCTGTCGTGCCCCCGTTTTGCCCTCCTGATTTCCTTTTTAAGTATAGTGGCAAGGAACTGCAGATGCTGGTTTACATAAAAGGACACAAATGGGCTTATGGCCCACTGAGTTACTCCAGCACTTTGTGTTCTCATGTATACTCCTCACTCCCCTGTAGTTTCACAGGAATGCATGATCCCAGCTGCCTATACCTGACCCATGCCTCCTTTGTTCTCCTCACCAAACCTTCAATTTCTCACACCATCCAGGCTTCCTTACTCCCACCTACTTTGGCCTTTAGTTTCCACTGATGGGTGTCTAGAGCTCATAGCCTCGGAATAAAAGGATGCACCTTTAGAAAGGAGGTGAGCAGGAATTTATTTTGTTAGAGGGTGATGAATCTGTAGAGTTCATTGCCACAGGCGGCAATGACGGCTAAGTCATTGGATATTTTTAAGGTGGAGATTGCCAGATTCTTGATTCGTAAGGGTGTCAGGGCTTATGGGGAGAAGGCAGGAGAATGGGTTTGAGAGGAAAAGATAGATCAGACATGATTGAAGGGTGGAGCAAATGTTATGAGCTGAATGGCCTAATTCTGCTCTTTTAACTCAAATATGAATTTTACTCCAAAAAGGACATGCATACTTTGAGGTCTCACTATCACACTTTTTTTTTTTAAACATCCCACTTTCCAGACATTCCTTTGCCCACAAACCACCTACTCCAGCCAACTTTTGCAAGTTATTGTCTAATACCATCAATGTTGGCCTTGCCCCAATTTAGAACTTTAACGTGGACCAGACCTATCTTTGTCCATAACTATTTTAAAGTTAATAGAACTGTGGCCACTACTCCCAAGGAGCTCAGCCACTGTCACTTCAGTTAATTGCCCTGCCCAATTCCCTAAGGGTAGGTGAATCTTAGCCCTCTCTTTTCTACGGCCCACTCTGAGTAATCTGGAGTTTACTACCCTTGAGGTCCTGCTTGTTTACTTTGTCCACTCCCTACATTCACTCTACAAGACCACATCTTTATTCCGATCTATGCCAGTTGTGCTAACAAGGACAACAACCTCTGACTGCTCACTCTCCCCTTGAGAATGTAATACAGCTGCTCTGAGACATCCTGGACCCTGCACCATGGAGGCAACACACCATCCCAGAGTCCCTTTTCGGCCACAGATTCTCCCGTCTGATCCACATTCTTTTTTATCTTTCATTTTGCCATAGATTTTTGCAGGGTCGTCTACAACTGCTTCTTCTTTCTGCTCAGTTTTGAAATCAATGTTCAAGGATTTCGGTATAAATATCAGAAATACCCCCTGGATAAAGATAATATTTTGCTTTCTCAATTAATTCCTATCTTGCAATTGCAGTGTTTCCGTCACTGGCGACCAGCACTATCAAATATTTGGGAAGCTGCTTCATCTTTTTAATCATTCGAATGCCATTTTTTATTTGTTTTCCAATTGCTTTTGAAATACTTATTTCAAACAACTGCTTGCAGTCTTTGTTTATCAAGCATCTAGATGTTAAACTGGTTGCAATATTTGGATTCAGGCCTGGTGCAGCAATGAGAATCCAAAAGCAAAGGCGAGTTACAAAGTAATGGCAAAATTCTAAAAAGGCATGATTTGCATTTCAGTTGTGCAACTTATTTCTTCCTCCCAGGAGGATCAACCATTCAGAACACATTACCCTCGGTCAACTAGTGTTTCAATGATCCTACAATGTCTAATCAACCAATTATCAGCCTGCAGGACAAAATTTCACATCGATAAATTTAGCTCACTCATATGGTCATGGATTAGTTTTCTGCCAGGTGTGCATTGTGGCCCTCATCTCACATCATACTGCCCATTATTGAACAACACCTTCTGTTACCCTCCCTCCGCAGTAAGGGAGCCAAAAACATATTTCTTCAAGAAGGGTCTCGACCCAAAACGTCACCCATTCCTTCTCTCCAGAGATACTGCCTGTCCCGCTGAGTTACTCCTGCAATTTGTGTCTCTCTTCAATCCCTTCTTGATGCTGGAGAGACATCCAAATCTTCACTTTAAATATTTGCATTACAGTAGCCTTTGATTTTTGCAAAATGTCTTGTGAAATAGTCTTCTACACCATGTTTCAATGGTCTGTAAGATTGTCTTGACAGTGGTTCCGCTGACACCAGTAAAAGCTTTGCCTCCTGCTGTGGTCAGGACAATCCTCACAATCAGACACAGTAACGTTCTTATCTCCCTTTATCCAGGGACATCTATCTCTGAACAAAGAAAGGATAGCTCTGCCATCCCACAGCAGCAATGCAGGCTCTTAGCTATTCATCATCCATCTACAAAGATGAATGCTCCTTCGTGGTGCAAATGTCTGTGAAAACCACCCTCAATTTCCCAGACACTTTCCACTGCATACCTACGCTCTCCGACTAATGTTAAGGCAAGTTGCTAGTTTGGGGCCAGTCATAATTTCCGCCTCAGATTATTTGACACCTTCCTAATAGAATTATCGGTCTGACAATGTGGTTTTGCATTTTCGCAAAATGATGATCCAGGAGAAATTAATGGGACCAGAATCTGACAAATACTGTATGAAAACCAACCTCCTGGGATTTTTAAAAAGAACCATATGGATAGACATTGCAACAGGAGATACAAATGAACCACAGATGCTGGTTCATACAACAAAAAAAAGACACAAAGCACTGCATTAATTCAACAGATCAGGCATCATCTCTGAAGAACATGGATAGGTGATGTTTTGGGTCGAGACCCTTCTTCAGGTTGTCATTCAGACTGAAGAAGGGTCCTGATTCAAAACTTCACCTATTCATGTTCTCCAGAGATTCTGCTTAACCCGCTGAGTTACTGCAGCACTTTGTGTATTTTCTGGCATTGTAATATGTCTGTTTTTCCAGAATTCCCCAGATTTCAGAATGGCCACTGTCAATTGAGAAGTGACATAGTTAACCTCTGTAAACAAGAAAGGTAGAGACTAAAAGTAGAAAAGAACAGTAATCATCAGAAGAGACAATAGTTGGAAATGTTACCAAGGAAATCATAACATCACTGACAAAGGGAACGTGTTTGATGAAACTGTGAGAACATTTTCGAGTTTTCATATTCAAGGATAAGCAAACAGAACAAAATATTGGGTTTTTAGAAAGCATTTGGTAAGCACAATACAATCAGTACTGTACAAAGTTAAGGATCATGGGATTAAGGAACTTGTATTAGGATGGATTGAGGATTCTTTAACAGACTAAAAATGAAGAGAAAATATAGTTGGAATAACTGGGTCATCGCCGGGCTGGCAGGCTGTTACTAATGAAGTGCCTCAAGGATCAGTGCTTGGACCTCAGCCATTTACTATCTATATCAATAGCAGGAGCAAGGGCTATGTAATTTGTATCCTGGTTTGCTGATGGTACAAAATTCAAATGGGAAAGGCTGTCCTGAGGTGGCTGCAAAGAAACGTAGACATATTAAGAAAATGAGCAAGAGCATGACAACTGGAAAATATTGTGGAGAAATGTGAATTTGTCCACTTTAGCAGGAAAAGCAGATGATATTTGTTTCAATGCTGGGAGGGGCATTTGTGTATACAAGTTTACTTGCAGGTATAGCAAGCAATTAAGAAAGCATTGATTTATTAGCTTTTGTTGTAACGAAATTGGGTTACACGAAAACAAGTATAACATCAACTATAAAATATCTTTGTGAGACCACACCTACAGCACAGTTTTGGTGTCCTATTTAACAAAGGATATGTTTGCTTTACACAGATTACACGAGGCATATACATAAAGGAATTTAGAAAAATGTGAAGTGGTGTTACTGATGGATAATATTCTTATAAGGCTTGACTAGGTAAGTGATGGGAGAATATTTCCTTTGACTGAGAGTTTATAGCCGCCATCATTAATCAGATAATAAAGGGTCAGACAAGGAAAAAAATGCTTAATTCGAAGGGTGTGAATCTTTGAAATCCTCCATCACTGTGTTTACAAGTTTGAAACAGACACTAAGTGAATTAAGACATCTGGTGATGTTGCTGGAAGATAAATTTCAGATTAATGATTTTATTGAATGGTGAGGCTGAATTGAGAGGGTAAATGAACACCTTATGCTGCATATATGCCTTCACATGGCTGATTCTTAACTATCTTTAAAACCACCCAGCAAGCATCTAATTGCTGCAAATGACCATAAACATAATTGGTGTTGTGATTCAGATATAAAAAAAGACACACTCAACCCAATGGGGTCAACATCTGGGACTTTTTCCAAAGTTGAAAGACACCAGTCAACTAATAGTCTGAAGTAATCATTTTTGCACACCAATAGCTATCAGCTAATATTCTAGATTCTTCCATCAGCATCGTTGGGTATGTCCAGACCCACCAGCTGCCTAGACTTATGAGCGGTGGTCACAGAGTGATTTATCATTGGGAGTTTGTGACTCCAAGAGTCATCAGAATTGACTTGGATGTCATAAAATTAAATGGAATCAGGGCAATCATGGTCAAGGTAACCTCCTACTGATTCCCACCATCAGCTGATAAACAAATGCTCCAGCATTTAGAAAAGTAATGAGGGCAACAAAGGTAGACAAGTTACTCTAAATGAAGGACTCCAATGATCGTGACCAAGCTGCTCGGAAATCCTGCCACCAAATGAGTTGGCTAAATGATGAGGAAGAGATCCAACATGAAGGAAAGACCTTGCAGCTTCTTCTCAACAATCCCCCCTTGTTGTTGAAGAAACTCGTCAAATTCCTCTCTCTGTAGTTGTGATGAAGGGGCTCTGATCTAAAACATTAACTCTATTTCTCTTTCCTCAGATGGTGCTTGATACGTTGAGTGTTTCCAGTATTTTCGCTATTTATTCCTCTGTCCATTCTTTAATTTTTACAAAATCCTCGTCACCCAAACCGCTTGCTGACCTAAGTTGGCTTTGGGTTAAGAAATCTTTAATTTTAAAATCCTCATTGTTATTTTTAAAACCAATAATGGGATCACTCTTCCCAGACTTTGTGATATGAGAAATCTATTGTTGTACAGTGGGAGAAATTGGTAACGGCCGTACGTTTTGTGTCAAGTGTACGACTGCTATTCTCATATTTCAGTGAATTTGTCGACAGTGGCTTGAAGTTCGACTTCTGAATGAGAGTGTTTGCAATTTATGATACCTCCACCGGGCAGATGTTGGTGGAAAACAGAAGGGCGGAGGGGAAAGGGAAGGACAGCCAAGAGGAAGAACAGACTGAGGAGGCAAAGCAACAGGATTCTGGAGAGGCAGATTGAGTACAATGTTAAAGGGTGGGGGAAACAATGAATGGAGGGGGATTGAGGGTCAAGAAGCGGGTTTTGCACACTGTATGCGGAGCTGTATCAAAAATGTTCTAAATGACTAAATACATTAAATTCACTATTCTTAATTTAGTTTAGAGATAGAAATAGGCCCTTTTGGCCCACTGAGTCACCGTCAATGAACCGTTCTATGTTATCCCACACCTTACATATTAGGGCTAATTTAAAAAGGTCAATTAATCTACATCTTGTTTATCTTCTTAGATCCTCATTAAAAACTCCAAAATGTTTTTGTCTCTTTCATAAATCCTTTTTAATTTTTTCATATCCCACTAATATTTTCCAAGTTCTGCTGCTACATCTTTCATAATAGATTCCAGAACTTTCCTCACTACTAGCATTAGGCTTGGAGCTTGATCCATTGGTTAGGCTTGATCTGTAACTCCCCCTTATTTTTCCTTATATTAAATAATGAGGTTACATTTGACACCCTCCGAACTGTGGCAGGAGATCAAAGAGGTCTTTAGGCGAATGTACATGAGGTTGAGGTGCAGAATCAGCAAAGATATTGGCAATGTTTACACCATTTATCTATAAACAACCACCGCTGTCATTAGCCTTGCTGTGTTTTTGACGTTTTTGATTCTGGTCACTACTTATAGGCAGGGCTTTTAGATATGAAAAAAGAAATGGCTAACAGAATCAAGGGATATGGCGAAAAAGCAGGAACGCGGTACTGATTGTGGATGATCAGCCATGATCATATTGATCATCATGAAGGGCCGAATGGCCCACACATGTACCTATTTTCTATGTTTCTAAATGAGAGTGAAAGACACATTAAACTGGAGGAAGGGGAGGGAGGGGCAGAAGGTGGGAAAATAAACAATTTGCTTTTGAAATCTTCAAAGGTAATTAATTTTCTGGAGCCAGTTTAGATTTTACCTGCAGCCCAAGGAAAGCAATGTCACACCTTTCAATTATTTCATACAAAGGAGTCAAGAAGATGTCATCTTCAAACACTGAAGGCAAAGTGACCCACCTGCATTTTGCCCTTGCCTGAAGTTGCTACCACTCAATGCATAAATAATACCCAGCACCATTGGGATCATATTCATGTTGACAGCAAATTAGAGTTCTCTGTGAAAACTGCTGAGAATTTAAATGAGGCTTCAAGGGAGTGATTTCCTTGATTATGTGCTTAAAGGAGGAAAACTAGATCCATACGGGGAAGGCAATGAGTATGGCAAGAGAATATAGTGCACAGGCAGCATTTTATCCATATATAGCTGTGAAGATTTAATTGTCAGAGAGGCAGTCACACAACACAGAAACAGGGCCTTCAGTCCACCAGATTGTACACTAATCTTATTTTATTTTCTCCACATTCCCATCAATTATTCCCAGATTCTACCGTTCACCCACACACGAGGGGGAGTTTTCAGTGGCCAATTAACCTGCCCACCTGCACGTTTTTGGGATGTGAAAGGAAACCGGAGCACCAGGATGAAACCCACATGGTCACAGGAAGAATGTGCAATCTCCATGCAGACAGTGCCCGGGGTTAGGATTTAACCCAGGTCACTTGCAGCTGTGATGCACCAGTTCCTTTGGCTGCATCTCTCTGCTGCCCCAAATCTATCTAGCTTTATTATAGAGGTAGTGACAGCAAAACGAATCCACTGGGAATTATATACCAGTTGTCACTATGTCACGATGTCCAAACTGCTTTACAGTTGATGAGGTTTTTTTTTGAGATGTAGTCACAGCGGTATTTAGGAAAAAAACGGAAGGATGTGTTTTCTTTAAAAAACTGGCATCAGGACAGAGATATGCCAGCTGTTGAAATCTATCTTGCCATCTCTTTTCACCAGGGGCACTGACTTGTCTGAGGCTAAGCAGGTGACAGCAATGCTTGCTATCCATGTACCTAATCCCTGCAGAAACAACATTCACATCAGTCAGCATTTCTTCACTGCATTAGGCAGGGCGCAAATGATCTATTCAAGCACAACCCTGAATCTATCCAGTTCCACATGGATTCGACAAAGCAGAAAATGAGAACTAGCCAAAAGCTTCTTCTAAGTTCCTGCCTTTCTGCATCTGCAGGGTTCCTATTAATGCCCTCCATATGGGATCAAAGGCCTGGTGTGAAATGTTATCATTTTCCTAATAGCATTGGACTTAACCATTGATGTTCAGATATGAAGTAATGTAAGCATCTCTTTCTTTCAGCATTCCAGCAAATGCTAAAGTGGGAGTTGTCATGATTTATTTATTCTCATAGGATTGTTGCAACTCTACATCACACAAGGCCAGTGTTTGGCCTCTGGTGACTATGCCAGCAGAATAAGAACTAATCCAATTCCCTCCCCGCTCCCCATCCAACACCAGGATCACAGCTGTTCAAGTACATTTTCAAGTACTGTTTACGTAAGCAGAAATCATTCTTCAAGCAACTAGTGCAAGAATCTTACCACTGCACGAGTGAGAGATGATTTTCAAATCTCCCCTCTCATCTTTCTACCAACTACATTTAGTTTAAGCCTTCCTTTTTCACCCTTTTGCTAACAGAAATTGTCCCTTGTGATTTCTCTTAGAACTCTTGTTCTCTAACACACCTGAATTAAATCTCACCTCAACCTCCTCTGTTCCAAAAATATAACCCTTTCTCCAGATGACAATTCCTGTCCTTCTCCAAAATAAATGTCTTTCTACGCAGGAAATACTTTTAAACAGGATGACCGGGAAATGTTTCTTCATGTTTAAGTGTTTCTGTTTGTTTCCTTGTAATTAAGAACATTTTTCATTATTAGCACGCACTTAAAAAAAAAACTTTGTAAGGCATCATTGGTTTGTGTAATACTTAATATGTCCTGTGATTTGGCACTTTGAGTAGTCCAGGTAAATGTGCACAGAGACAGGTAGTTTATCAGTCTTGCTGTGCTCTGTGTGAGCTAGTCTTTCAACAACCAGACCTGGTATTGAATCAAGCTCACTACGATGAATGAGTTTTGTTTCTCTCTGTGAATGCAATTCGTTGAATGAATTGTGTTTGAGCATTCTCTGTTTTCTTTCTAATATCCTTTCGGTGACAGCAAACAATGGTTCTATAATTTATCACAAATAAACTCAAACCAATAATATAACCTCAGATCATCTATCCTTCTTGCTATACCTTTCCAGCCCAGACCATCACACAAACTAACCTCCCTTCCGTTGCCTCCATTTTGCACCTCACGCTGCCTTGGCAAGGCCACCAACATAATCAAAGACGAGTCACCCACAAGTTCCCAGGAGGCTGCAGCGGCCGTGGAGCAGCCGGGCGGCAAAGCGCTCCTAGTCCAATGGAGCCTCGCGGCAGCGATGAAGCCTTGGTGGCGGTACGGTTGAGCGCTGGCGGTGGAGCCTGGCGGTGGAGCCTCGGTGGCGGTGGAGCCTCGGTGGCGGTGGAGCCTCGGTGGCGGTGGAGCCTCGGTAGCGGTGGAGCCTCGGTACGGTGGAGCCTCGGTACGGTGGAGCCTCAGTGGTGGTGGAGCCTCAGTGCGGTGGAGCCCTACGGTGGCATCAGTGGGTGGAGCCTGGCGGTGGAGCCTCAGTACGGTGGAGCCTCGGTGGCGGTTGAGCCTGGTACGGTGGAGCCTCAGTGGCGGTGGAGCCTCAGTACGGTGGAGCCTCGGTACGGTGGAGCCTCTACGGTGGAGCCTCGGTGGCGGTGGAGCCTCGGTACGGTGGAGCCTCAGTACGGTGGAGGTGGTACGGTGGAGCCTCACGGTAGCCTCGGTGGCGGTGGAGCCTCGGTACGGTGGAGCCTCGGTACGGTGGAGCCTCGGTGGCGCTGGAGGTGGCGGTGGAGCCTCAGTACGGTGGAGCCTCGGTACGGTGGAGCCTCGGTGGCGGTGGAGCCTCGGTGGCGGTGGAGCCTCAGTACGGTGAAGCCTCGGTGGCGGTGGAGCCTCGGTACGGTGGAGCCTCGGTGGCGGTGGAGCCACGGTGGCGGTGGAGCCTCGGTGGCGGTGGAGCCCGGTGGCGGTGGAGCCTCGGTGAGGTGGAGCCTCAGTACGGTGGAGCCTCTACGGTGAGTGGCGGTGGAGCCTCATACGGTGGAGCCTCGGTGGCGGTGGAGCTCTACGGTGGCGTTGGTTGAGCCTCGGTACGGTGGAGCCTCGGTGGCGGTCGGCGGTGGAGCCTCGGTGGCGGTGGAGCCTCGGTGGCGGTTGAGCCTCGGTGGCGGTGGAGCCTCGGTGGCGGTTGAGCCTCGGTGGCGGTGGAGCCTCAGTACGGTGGAGCCTCAGTACGGTGGAGCCTCGGTGGCGGTGGAGCCTCGGTGGCGGTGGAGCCTCGGTGGCGGTGGAGCCTCGGTGGCGGTGGTTGACCCCCGGTCGGCGATGGCTCGGGGGAACTACCTTGTAGGGGTCGGGAGCAAAACAATGGAGGACCAGGTGGGGGGACCGCCATGAGGGAGGCTGAGGGGTGGAAAACAAAGAGGTACCCGGAACGGGGAAGGGAGGGAAAACAATGGAGGAGCCGGCGGGGGCATTTTGTAACTTTGTCAGAGCCGTATATGTGGCGACTAGTTGTATACCTTGGGTATGCAAGCAAAGAATTTCACTGAGTCTTGTCAAAGTATTCCATTCCATCCCATCCCACCCCACCACTCCTTTTTCTATCATCAGGCATGAGGTATAGATGTGGGAAAGCGCACACCTCCAGATTCAGAGTTTCTTCCCAGCTATAGTGAGGCAACTGAATCATCCTACCAACAACTAGTGAGCAGTCCAGAGCTACTATCTACCTCATTGGAAACCCTTGAACTCTCTTTGATCCGACTTAATCTTGCACTAAATGTTATTCACATTATTCCCTTTATCATGTATTTATACACTGGAGACAGCTCAATTGTAATCATGTAATGTTTTTCCGCTAACTAGTTAGACGGCAACAAAAGCTTTTCACTATACCATGGTACACATGACAATAAATTAAACGCCTGTAAATCGTCTTTGCCCTTCTCCAGTACAATCATTTCTTTCCTCTAATTTTGTGACTCGGAATGTGCAGGGCACATAACCTGTGAATTAAGTGTTGTTTACACTACTGGCATAACCTCCCTCCTCTTATATTCTGCGTCTTGGGGAATACAGACAAATATCCTGTATGCCTTTTCAACCACCTAAGTGACTTGCCCTGCTTCCATTAAGGATTTGTGAGTGTGCAATGCTCAATGTTTTCCCATAAGGACTGGACCACCAGGTGAAACTGTATATTCCAGCAGGTGAAACTACACTTGCCCCATCTGTGAAAGAAGCTGTATTTCCCACATTGACCTCATTAGTTACCTTCCAATGCACAAAACTAGAGTGGAAGTAAGTCATCCTCAGTCACAAAGGACTGCCTAAGAAGAATTTCCACAAAGGTACATGCATGCATCAGCAGAGAGGTTGCTCTCCAAAGGCAAATACATCTCTTCCCCTTTAAAAAAAAATAAAAGCTATTTCCTCAACACTCCCTGCTAACGCCTCTCAGCTCACTTCACTTCCACACTGTGCAAACATATTCAGCTTCTCCTACACAAACTCACTAATATTTCCATCTTTTCCATGTTCCACTGACTGCTTCCTGCACAGAGATCCCTGCACAGCAAGATCCTTGTCCTGAATCTCCAGTAGTAATATAAACCCGCAGAAGCAAGTAATTATTTACTCTAATACTGAGGAAAAGAATTGAAGACTTGGAATTACCAGTTTATGAGTCAAGAAGTCCAGGATCTAGTTTTAGAGAGAGGTACAGGTTGGTAGGTTTAAAAAATTGTTTGTAATAAGGATGTTGGTGGAGCAATTGTCAATAAATAGGAGTCTGACACAAGTCACCATGGTATCCAGATATTCCATGCCAGAGTGTATGCCCAGGGAGAAGGCATTCGTCATTGGTCAGTTTCGACAATAGGCGAATTGCCGTGAAATGTGGGCTGTCTGACAATTTTTAATAAGCCAGAGATACGCAGCTGTGATGTTCGGCGGACATTGAACATCACCGGTCGGTTATCCTTGGTTCTGAAAACTACTGCTTATGTTTTATTTCCCCAATGAGCCAATGAAAATGACTGATCAGAAAAGGTGATTAACTAAAACTACCTACGCCTACCTTGACTACCTACAACCACATGGCAACCCCACTACAACTGCACCTACGACTACAGGATTAGCGATTTTCTCCATGGCGACCAATTTTTGGATGCAGAAAATGTTTCAACGTTAAAAAATTTGCGGCAACCATACTGAGGCCACGACTAGTTCCCAAAATGTGGGAACTCCTCGCGACCATGAAGGAGACTCACCAGAGACCATCAGTGAACATGTGGAGGCCACGTGGCAAGCGCAGAGTCTCCTGCACTCGCCTAAAAAGTTGCCTAAGTGGGACAAGCCCATTACCCTGCGGGGTTTGCTGGTCAGCGCGCATTCGGTGGGCCAAATGGTCTGACTCCGGGCTGTATCTCTAAACTAAACTCAAAAAACTAAAATCTCCTATCGGATCTTTTCATTTACGCCTTTAGCATCCTAATCTTTACAAATGTTCTTTATGTTGTACATGTTGCTATGCAACACTGATTTACCAATGAACATTTATTTTAGTAGAAAATAAATCAAAGCACAATGCCAGCAAATGTATCTGAACTACTTAATAAACATCCCCCTTTATCAAGTGTGATGCGATTTTTTCCAACTTTCAGATGTTGCCAAAGTTTAACATGATTTATCAGATGTAGTGCTGTATGCGTGGATAATTTTCTCCATTATGGGCATTAATACGGCTTTGTTTAAAAATTATGAAGCAAAGAGCTGAATTTCAAAAATGAGGCGGTACAAAGTGGTATTATTACATATGTGTTGTGTATTATTGGGTGTGACCGTACTCTGGTAAAAATAAAAATTTGAACCATGAAGGAGACTCACCAATCTCCAATGGTGAACATGGTTTCACGTGCAGCGAAGATGGTTGCAACTCGCCTAAAAAGTCGCCTAAGTGGGACAAGCCCATTACCCTGCGGGGTTTGCTGGTCAGCGCGCATTCGGCGGGCCAAATGGTCTGACTCCGGGCTGTATCTCTAAACTAAACTCAAAAAACTAAAATCTCCTATCGGATCTTTTCATTTACGGCTTTAGCATCCTAATTTTTTCTCTGTTCTTTAAGTTGTACATGTGGGCATGCAACACTGATTTACCAAGCACATTTATTTAGTAGAAAAATAAATCAAAGCACATTGCCAGCAAAGAAGAACTCTTACTAAACATCCCCCTTTTTCAAACTATGTTCTGATCCACTTTCAGATGTTGCCAAAGATACACATGGCCAACAGATGTAACCATCACAAAATTTTATAAATTAACAGACCAATACATTAAAATCGGCCCTGCAAGTTCGTGCCAAGGAAAATAAAAGTGCAATGTGTTCATAATTTTGTTGGATTATGGCATTAATACGGCTTTGTTTAAACATTATAAAGCAAATCTTTCAGAAGTGAGGAGAAAGTGTATTCTTTCAAGGAAGCAATCGACTGGTAATGAGGAACTCTGGTATAAAGTGAAAGGTATTTGAACCAAGGTGCAAAATCTCCAATGGTTGGAATCGTTTCATGAAAGGAAGATGGTTGCAATTTTTAAAGGTTAATTACTCCAGACCTAGTACATCACAACAGTATTTCCCCAACGCCAGCCCAGCATGGAAGTCGGATAGAGGTCGGCATGGAGGTCGGGTTGGCGGTCGATGACGGCGCTGGGCGGTCGGGCCATGTGGGTGTCGGGGGACGGACATGCCACTGAGAACGAGGGGGGAACCAGTGTGGGGAACCAGTGTGAAAGGGGGGGAGGGGGACACAGAGGAGGATCCGGCGTAGGGGGGACCACCTTGAGAACGGGGGGGGGGGGGGGGGGGGGGGGTGGTGGAAGACAAAGGAGGACCTGTGTGTGGTGGGACTGCCGAGAACTAAGGGGGACCACAAATTGAGTGTGTGAAAAATAGTTTGTGTAAAATGGAATACTTTGTGATTTTGTCAGAGCCATTTATGTAGGGAGTCCTTCTGTATGCAAAACAAGGAATATTACTGTGACTTGTCACATGTGACAATAAAGTATTATTCATTCAAGGCAGTGTGCTCAACCCAGACCACTTCAGCTGCTTCAACAGTGAGCTTTTCTATCATTTCAGAAGTAGACATGTTTAGTGATAACTGCACAGAGTTCAGTTTATTTTTCCATACTGGATTATACAACAGCCCACACCTGCATGCCATAAGGTCGGAAAAAACTCAGGCATTGCAAGAAAAATAGCAAGACATATATGAATTCTCAAAATGCCACGCAATGGTCACCTCCAATAACAGGAATTTCACTCACCTTCCTGTACATACATTTACCATGGAATAATTGCTTGTGGGTCACAGTCATAGGTGCAGAAGATGGCCATGTGGCCCATCGAGTCTACTCCGCCATTCAATCATGGCTGATATCATCATCACTGACTAGCACATTTTCTGGAAACAATGGAGATACAAAGACAACAAGAGATGATCAAGGAAGATCCCTCGTTGTTGTGCGTTGGTGGATGACACATTCTCTGTTTCCTCTGAGGTGTTCCATCACCTCCAACATACAATTTAGCAGTTTTAAAATTATATTTATTTGTCAGGATGAGTTCAGCTTCAACTACAAACAAGATTCAACAACATTTGATCAGTGTAGTACATTTGACATATACCCTATTCACTTTCTCAAACATTCATTCACCACGAATGCACAGTGCACACTATATATAAATGCATTCCATCAACTCATTTCTGTTTCTTTGTTCACATTTCCAAAATCCACGACTTCTCTTGTCGAGAATGATTAGGGTATAGGTAGAATCAGGTAAATATTGTTCACAAGCTCCACTCTATGTTGCACACTGCCCGATTTAGAAATGTCTCACAGTTATTTTGTTATCGCAAGATTACATTTCTAGAACTCGCTTCTCAAGGGCTCAGTGATATCCTCAGCACACAGTCAGTGAGGGATAAAGATGATTTAGCACCAGCTTCTCTGTGGTAAGTAGAGGTGGGCATGAACGCTGGCCTCCAAGCACATCCCACATGCCATGAGCACATTTAGAAAGAAGCATCACTTAACATTTTCAACTATCTGATACAAATGTTGAAAGATACAAATGGCCAACAGATGAAATCACAAAATTTTATAAATTAACAGACCAATACATTAAAATATTGTTCAGTGCTCAAGGAAAATAAAAACAATGTTCATATGCATGCTGGATAATGACACTTACAGAACATTATAAAGTAAACTTATTGTTGCAGTATATTCTTTACCATGATGTAATAATTTGGATAAACTGGCAGGTATTATAAAGGCAAATTTATATGATAGGCACTGAAGATGCAGAACAGGCAAAAAGGTTGGATATCAGTTTTTTTTCTGTTTAAAGAACTGGAAAAGCCTAATATCAGAGTTACAGAGGTGTATGGATAATCAAAACTCAAAGGTAATCTGACATGCAATCAGAAAGGCATTGAGATTTCACGTACACCTCTGTGAACAACAATGGTAGGAAGGCTCTTTGAGTTGCATTGGCCTGTGCATTATATGTCCCTGATTATATTGAGCTGCAGTTGTCAGTGACTGTGGAATATAAAATAAAGATCTCGACAACACGGTAGGCATGATTCAGCCTATTTAATAAGAACATCAGGATTTAAATGCCAGCTTCATCTCTCTTTGTAGACAATGTTGGAGTGATTCCAAATCCTTTATGGATGTCCACCTTCTAAATGTAAGTAAATCTGTAACTTGTATGAAGCCTCCTTGCAATTTCTGGTCAGCAGCTGAATGGCCTTTATGGCCAGCAATGATTTTGCTCTGCATCGCAGATTATGAAACAAAAAGACACATTGCATTTGAATTATTGGAGCACTTGCATTCAGACAATGAGATGTCTGCATCACACTTGCAGGAACTCCCCTTGCATTTTTCTCCCTGTGCAGTTTAATGGCTTTTGTGGTAACATAATACATTCAATGCAAATACCAAGTCACATTACAACTGAATAAAATTAATTCACTTTTAATGTATCAGGAGGTCTGTGATTCTTTTTTAGTGCTGAGACTAAAGCATCAATAATGCAAAAGCCAATTAAGGTGCTGAAATGTTCCTTGGATGCCAAAAGAGGACCTTAAGCAATGCCAATGAGGGCAGTGATGACCTTCGTTGTTTGAATACTACAGATGGCTGATTATCCCTCAACATTGTATTGGCTCTTCAAACTCCATGTCCCCTTCCTGCTTCAATGAAATTTAACCTCCCATGGCCACTACGCTCACACCTTTACACAATCCTCTGACATGGAGTTTCTAGTAAGTAAAATACCTTTGAGAAGTGCAAAGGACGAACGAGTATCTTAATAAGGAAAGTAGGAGGTCACAACGAGGATATGTCTTTAACAGAAAAAGTAAAAGAACATCCCAAGAGATTCTGTAAGAGATTCTATAAAAGATTCTATAAATACATTAACAGCAAGCAGGCAATTAGGGAAAGAATAGGCTAATTAAAGATCAGTGTATTCCACTATGTGTTGAGCCGTGGGTGACATCATACTTGTGCCGTTGAGGTCATGAAGCTATAGGAAGGATGTCAAGAGAATCAAGAGTCAAGTGCGATATTATTTCGAAGTCTCGTGACGAGACTACGTGAAGAACCCGTCAGCCTGCATGCGCGTCAATTTAAACTAAATTGCCCAATTAAATCTCGAATGGACCACCGAGCCCATATACCTTTAGGAGGTTCCTCGTCCGCCACTCCAGGGAGGGACTCAGACACCTTCATGCAGACACCTCTCTCTGCTGGGCACAGAGTTCAGCGCCTAGCCTCTTTGAGCTGGCAGTCTATGCCGATTTTCAGAACGCACTTTTCCAATCAGCGATCCCGGCAAAGATAGATCAATATATAGATCAGACCTGTGTTTCAATAGCCCACCAATTGGATATCAATCTGAACAGTGCACCACCCCTCGCCCATTGAAGCATGTCAGGCTCTCGTTAAAGCAGCTGCAGTCTGCCAATTATGACCAGGTTTGGGCCACCCTACGCTCTGTTTTATGGGCCCCTAACTCAAAGGAGTGCTAACCCCTCCCCCCATGCTCTATTCTAATGATCTCGGTTGGACCCTTTCCCAAGCCCGTGAATGATCGATCTGCCCCAACAAGCGAGTGCCGAAATTCAATGCGAAAATTGCACAGTGGGCCCAATTTCTGCACTCGCGATCAGAACAGCTCAACACCCTCGATCGCAAACTTGTGTTTGGGGGTCTGTTGAGACCCCGGACGAGCCCCCAATGTAAATAGCTCGTTCTAAGCTTCCCCCCAGTCTAGTTTCAGTCAAAAATCACTGAACCAAGCACTTGCGCATCTAAACTTTATTTTGGCAAAACACAATTGCGGTTCCAACTACTGTACCTAACCACAGCCGGTTCGGTCCTCATATCTGCCTGATCAAGCCACCTTGGCCTCGCTCAAACAGAGACACTCCAGAAGGTCACACAGTGCTCTCCCAGAAGATCGACACAGGACCTCATGGTAGCGGACTTTTATAGATCCCCGGACCTCGAGGGGCCGAACCACATGGGGGTGGTCTCTTTACAATCCAATTACAGATATCGATTAACCCCATACATGACAGACATTTCCCTAACCCAATAATAGTGGCTAATACATTGTATTCAAACAGTGTTTCTCAGAGGAAACGAACATAGCAACATGTGCCCTGATATGCAAGAAATCCAGACAAGGCTCAATACTTGATCCAATCAACATACAGCAAAGTAAAGCTTTGCAACATTATGTGTCTGGTTTGCATTCATCCAATCTATTCTATGCATTTTGCACGAAATTGTCATGGTCTGCAGATGTTCCTACAGAAAGCACTTTTAAATTGACCAAATGGCCTAGCAGCCCCGAAGCCTTTACTCAATTTTAGGGTCCTAGGGTTTGGCCAGGATTAACAATAATAGCATGATGAGACTGTGGTCAGGGTGGTCTTTGATGAATTTAGCTGCCTCTTTGAAACAACAATTCCTGTAGATTCCTTTAATGGCGGAGAGGTCAATACCCATGATTTGACCTAACAATGTCCAATACTTTCTGCAAAAACACTTTTTTGTTGAGCATTTGAGTTACTAAACCAGGCTGTGATGTATCCAGTCAGTATGCTCTCGACCGCGTACCCGTAGTTCCATGGAGAATTCAGCAACATGCCAAATCTCCTCAAACCCCTGAGGATGTAGAGGTATTGATGAACATTCTTTGTGACTGCATTAATGTGCTGACCTAGAACTGATCTTCAGAAATATGAGCACACAGGAAATTGAAGCTGTTGCCTCTCTCCACCTCCATTCCATTCATGAAGACAGGTTCATGGATCCTCGGCATTAAAGAAGGAAAAGTTTCACAAGGAAGTTACCATAACTGGAGGATTATAAAGAGAGATATGGCTGATTAAGGATAGTCAGTGTGAACCCTGTATTCACAGTACTACTTAAGGGACTCGCTTGATTGCAGCTGCCTGTATCTGACATAAACCTCATGCTCTAACCAGAGCCTCATTATGCTTCATCAGCCAGTGTTCCCTAATCCTGCTCTCACTCTAACAGGATTATGTTCACCCTGAGCGATCCCATCTCATGTTTAAAAGCTTCCTACTCACCAGATGTCTCATTACCTGCTAACAGCCGCTCACAAGCAACTTTTGGACGTTCCTGTCTAATGCCATTAATATTAGCCTTGTCCTAATTTAGGACTTTAACATGTGGACCTGTCCTATCTCGTTCCATAATTATTTAAAAACTAATATAATTATGATCACTGATCCCAAAATGCTTCCCAAGTGACATTTCATGAATTCTGCACCCTTATCTCAGCCTGTCTGATAGAACTGTCTCAGCCAACATTAGGAAGGTTACAATTGCCTGCTGTGACAATATTATTCTTACATCTATCTGTGATCTCTTTACACATTTGCTCCACTAAGTCCCACTGTACTATACTGAGATTTCTATAGTACACTCAGAAAATTGATCATCCCATCTTATTCCAAACTTCTACCCATACAGCCTCACTGGCCATTTCCCCACAAATGTCCATTTTAAGTGCTAGTTTGATGTTCTCCTTAATCATTACTGCAACTCATCCTGCTCTCATACCTCCACCTCTTTCACACATGATGATATCTCTACCCCACAACATTGAGCTTCTAGTTCAGCCTATCCCACAACCAAGTTTCTATAATAGCTATAATAAAATGTTCCCATGTGCCAATCCATGCCCTGAGCTCATCAGGCCTCCACTGAAACATATGTTTTTTTTTCCCTCACTTTTAATTTAGTTTAGAGATACAGCATGGAAACAGATCTTTGGCCCACCGAGTCCGCACTGACCAGCGATCCCCGCACATTAACACTATCCGACACACACTAGGGACAATTTACACATACACCAAGCCAATTGACCAACATACCTGTATGTCTTTGGAGTGTGGGAGGAAACCGGAAGATTTTGGAGAAAGCCCACGCGGTCATGGGGAGAACATGCAAACTCTGTACAGACAGCACCCGCAGTCGGGATCGAACCTGGGTCTCCGGCGCTGCAAGCGCTGTAAGGCAGCAACTCTACCGCTGTGCCACCATCTGCCCAATTACAGTTCTGATTAAACGCTTTGTTCTGGAGGATACATCATCTCTACTTCATTGCAGGACTGAACTTTGTCTGTGGAACTGGTGGACTACAACGCTGGGAACAAAATTCTGCACTCTGCATCTTTCCCTTTACTTCACCTATTGTACGAGTTTGATTTAATTGCATTTATGTATATTTTGCATCTGACCTGATTGGATAGCATGCAAAACAAAGCCAGTCATTGTACACCTGACAATAATAAACCTAAATCCTAAACCTAAACATTAATTGTTTCTCTTTCCATTGTCTTGCTGAGTGTTTCTACCATTTTCTGCTTTAATTTCAGATTTCCAACAACTGCAGTTTTTTACTTTTCATTACTATGTGGCCCGGTGATGTAGCAGTAGTGTTGCCGCCTTTCAGCACCAAAGACCCGGGTTCGATCCTGACTACGGGTGCTCTCTGTACGGAGTTTGTACGTTCTCACTATGACCTGCGTGGGTTTTCCCCGGGTCCTCCGGTTTCCTCCCACACTCCAATTGTCCCTGGTGTGTGTAGGATAGTGTTGGTGTGTGGGGTCGCTGGTCAACACGGACTCTGTGGGCTGAAGGGCATGTTTCCGTGCTGTGCCTCTAAACTCAACTAAAATTAAAAATTAAGTACAAGCAAAATACTGTTATCTCATTGCACTTCCTGCGACTATAATGGGTCCCATTTACTGTACTGAAGATGGAACAATATTATTTTTCAATGTTTAGGTTTCTCATCTGCTATCATTTGGCATCCTCCCTATGCATGAATAAGTGGTTCCAGTATCAGACAGTTTCAAGAGGAAGTGGGCACAGAACAGCCATTCTAACAAGGACTGAGGATATGGGATATTTTTTCAGTATTACATACAATTAAAATTAGCAATTAAAAGATGAAATATAGACCATGTTTTATGGGTCTATTCACAAATCAAATTTTCTTGGTGAATAATGTGGAAAATTATTTATATGTGTTGAACAGCTGCCACATCTTCTAGGTTGAATTTGCATCTGCGGTTCATCCAATTTATTTCTTAACCTCAGTGAATTTGTACATTTGTAAATGCTTCTTTGAGCCAAACATATTTCTGCCCTGATGTTTCAGTAACACACGTTTTATTCCTGACACCTCTTATTTTATTGAATTACATTCTTTTAATTTTCCTTTTCACATGGTGCACCATTTCTTATGATTAATAGTAAGATTAAACGAGAACTTACCAGTTTGAGGTTTGATCTGTATTTTATGAGGAGTTACGATGAGGGATTACGTGAAGAAGCCCGCTCAGGGCGCAGGCGCGGCATGCTTCCAAGCAGTGGTGTGGAATCACAGACAGACACGTATTTGAAGTAACATAGTGAAGAATAAAGAGACATCAATTATCAGTTTGATCCATGTAATGAGGGTGGGAGCGGAGGGCACGTAATCCCTCATCGTAACTCCTCATAAAATACAGATCAATCCTCAAACTGGTAAGTTCTCGTTTAATCTTACTATTTTACTTCGGAGTCACGTGAGTGACTTCGTGAAGATTTCAAAGCCTGTGATTTCAAACCGTGTAACAGTTTTACTCACTCACTGCCGAAAGCCCTTGAGGAAGGAAGTGTTATTGTAATCAACCAATGAATCTGTTTTCAAAACAAAATGGTATTTATTAACAATAACAAAACAAATAGCTCCCCCGGGCTTTAAATTAAATATTTGCAGTTTCTAAAATTTTTTCTGCAAATAAATCAGGCTTCACCAACGGCTTGTGATAGAACGTCCGGAATATGGATTCCCTCGACCATCCTGCTTTGTTTAGGATAAGGTCAATAGGCACATCCATCCTTGCTGCCGATGATGTGGATGCTGCCCTGGTGGAATGAGATTTATATGCATTAATGTCTATCCCAGCAGCTTCCAATACCTGTTTTAACCATCTTGAAATGGTCTGGCTTGTTACGCTGCCATGTGGTTTTTTGTGGCTGACCCATAAGGCTCTTTCACTTCCTCGGATATTATGGGTTGTGTCAATATAAATTTTTATGTGGGTCACCACACACAATCGTGGCTCTGGTGGCTAAGCCCGGAATACCACTAGCGTGTTGGATGTTCCTGGCCTGCTTTGCTTTATCAGACCTTGTATAGTGAAGGTTACCTGGTCTGACGTTGTTTCCATGCTGTCCAGTCGAAGTTTATGCAATGACTGGACCCTCTGTGCAGATACCAGAGCCATCAGCATGAGCGTTTTTAATGTCAATTGCTCTAGGCTGAGGAATCTTGCTGGTGGTCTGTCCCGAAGGTATGTGAGCACAATACTGATGTCCCAAATTTGAGTATATCTAGGCTTGGGGGGGCTTGATGTTAAATATGCCCCTCATCAGTTTGACCACCAGCGGATGGGACCCCATGGGCTGATGTCCTGCAGGTTTGAGGTAGTTGGAGAGGGCACTACGCGCCGTGTTGATGGCACTGTAGCTCATATCCTCATGATGATGTAAGTAGGCCAGGAACTCGAGAACATTGGCTACTGTGGCTGTTTCGTAAGCAGTCCCCGTTTCTTGGCAGTACCTCTCCCATTTCTTGATGTTGGTTAGGTACTGCCTCTTTGTAGATGTTCTGGGGGATGCTGACATGGTGGTGATGGTTTGTTGCGATAATCCCAGGTCCAGATAGGGTCGGTTTAAAATCTGCAACCCAGGAGATTCATGTCTTGATGGCATGGATGGCTGATGCCGGACACTGGGTGAGTCAATAACCCTGGATGACTGGGAAACACCATTGGTGATTCCACCACCATGTCATGGAGTATTGGGAACCATGGCTGTGTAGGCCAGTCAGGCACCACCAAAATTCCAGATGCTGAATCCATCTGGATTTTGCGAAGTACCCGACTGATGAGGCAGAAGGGAGGAAAGGCATAGAAAAAGAACTTTCCCCAATCCAGCGTGAATGCATCTACCGCTGCTGCCTCTGGATCTGGTTCCCACGCGACATACGTAGGTAATTGGTGATTCAGTCTTGATGCAAATAAATCTATATCTGGCTTCCCATATTGCTTTACAATTTTAGCAAATGCTTTAGGATTTAACATCCATTCGATGTTGTCATTAAATTTGCGTGACCTGGTGTCCGCCACTGTATTTAGCTTACCTGGTAGATAGGTAGCTGAAAGCCAAATATGTCTTTCGACACACCATTGCCAAATCGTATTGACCAATTTGTCGCATGATAAAGATTTTATGCCGCCCATATGGTTAATGTAAGCCACCACCGTAGTATTGTCTATTTGTAATTTAACATGCAAGTGATGCATATTGGATACATATGCTTTCAAACCATAAAAGGCGCCTAACATTTCCAAATAATTAATGCCCAGTGTAGATAGTAATGATGATTCTAAGTTAGTCCATCTACCACCTGTGCTGGATATGGAGTTAGTTGCTCCCCAGCCTTTAGCACTGGCATCTGTTTGGAGTACTAAAGTAGCATTAGTAATAACAATAGGACTACAACTATGCCAAATGTTTTGTATCCACCACTGTAGCTCTGATATTGCTTCAGGGGGTAAACTCATGACTCGGTCATAATGACCTTTATGTTGTTTTAGTGCCTTTACCTTTGCTCTTTGTAAATTTTGATAGTGCAAAGGTCCAAATTGGATAGCTGGAAATGCTGCTACCATTTTCCCAATTACTGCTGCCACTTGTCGAATAGTTGGTTTTTTGTTAATCTTTAAGTTATTACATGATTGTACTAATGCAATCATCTTTTCCCTTGGCAGGGTAATAGTCATTTGGACTGAGTTAATTGTGAACCCCAGGTAGTCCATTATCGTGGATGGATTTAACTTCGATTTATCTGGATGTAAGACAAATCCTAGAGCTTCTAGGAGCTGTTTAGTAGCTGATACTGCTGCTACAGCCAATTCCATAGTTTTCCCAACTATGAGAATGTCGTCCAAATATGCCATGACTATATGATTTTGTTTCCTTAATGTTGCCATGGCTGGTTTTAATATTTTAGTGAATAGTCTTGGGGCTGACGTAAGCCCATTAGGCAGTGCTTTATACTGCCACAGCTCCCCCATCCAGATAAATTTAAGGTATCTGCTATAATCCTTATGTATAGGTACCAGATAGTAAGCATATTTGAGATCAATGCTTGCCATATAGTATCCTTTGGAAATCAGTTGTCTAGCAGTCACAAATGTTTCCATTTTGAAATGTATATACTTAACAAAATCATTCAGGGATGTTAAGTCAATGATGATGCGACATCCACCATCCTTTTTAGTTTTTGTAAATATGTTGGAAACAAATTCCAAGGGCTCATGTTTGGTTTTTTCTATGACCCCTTTGTTTATAAGTCTCACCAGTTCAGCTTGTCCCTCCTGTTGTTCTTTTTTGGAGAGAAAAAATACCCTTTCGGGCCGGTGTTGAACTGGCGGTATTTTTGAAATAAATTCAATTTTATACCCTCCAATGCTATTGAGTATATATTTGTCATCAGTGATCATTCCCCATGCTTCTTTAAACAAGTGTAACCTTCCCCCTGTTAGTAAGGCACCCTTATTCTCTGTATGCGGGTAGGAACCAGATCCACCTACCTCCATGGTTATTGACGGGTTTGTGATTTTTTCTTCCGCTGTGCCTTGCCTTGTCGACGTGCTGGCGATGTTGGGGGGAGGCGCATTTTCCAGGGGGTCCGCGGCGGGCCCTGACCTAAAAAAGGTCTCTGGGGATAGTGCGGCCCCAAGCTTTCACCAGTCCCATGTTCCGGACGCCGACTGGTGGATGCAGTGGTGTGCTGCCGCCTGGGTGTGAGAAATGTTCTCGGCTTGTTTGTCGCTGGGCCTGCCCTCATGAGGCTAAAGGTTTTGGATGCCTCCTCCATATCCTTAAGTTGTTTATTGAGGTCATTCCCAAATAATAATGAGTCGGATTCCATAGATGGAGTTTTACACAAGCCGGCAAACTTTGGGTTGAGGGCAGGTCTGATGTTTTCTCTCCGAAGGTTATTCAACTCAAACTGAGTTGTGCACATTAATGCGAGCACATCCTGCTGGTGTGTAGTCATCTCTTCCGTCTGTACGCACCGGGCATAAGCTGTGATGGCCGACGTGAGGAGGCGAAGTATCCGCTGGAGTTTTACTTCTTGTGCCCGCATTGGTCCCCCCACATTACCCCAGATTTGACTATTGAGCCTCTTAACTTTAAGAGCAACGCAGTTATCTGGTGCTGTGTGCTCCTCCAGCACTTGGGCGAGCACCTTCTCCTGAAGAGGTTTGTTCGACAGGTGATTTATACTGGCCGCCATCCTCGGCTCCAAAGGTGCTCCAACCCGTGGGGTAATGACAAAACGCTCCACAACACCCAGCAGCTGTTCTCCCTGCACACCCTGCACACTATCGACTCCTTCTACCTGCCCCTTTTCCAGACCAGCCCTGCCCTGGTCACCAATGCTAACCTCCAATTCTAGGTCTGAGGTTGCAAAGGGAAGTGCCATGCTTGACACTATGGAGGAGGCGCCTGTCCTGTCTGCCGGGAACGCTGCTGTTCTCGGTAGACCATCCCCTCCAAGAGCTGCTGTATGCAACTCAGGCGGTTGTCTCTCCTCTGTTTTGGGGAGGACATTTCCCCCTCCGACGAGTCGGAGTCGACCGGCCGGTTGGTTGTGCGGGTGGCTTTCCCAGCCCGCCGTGTAGGCTCTGGCGTGACTGGGACCGGCTGGGTCTCGGGAATTGCAAACCGCTGCTCGAGCAGTACTACCGCCGGTTGCTGCCCCGCTGGAATTGGCTCCTCCGGTGGAGTTGGAGCCCGGGCAGTTTTCTGAGAAAGTTTTCTACGTTGGGACATTTTGCTGCGCAAAAATACAAACGCGAATTCTCTCCGGTTTCCCAACGCACCGTCCACTTACCTGACGGTCCGTTTTAAAGTGCAGCTGGAGAGCCTGACTCCAGCTGCCGCCGCTGTTGCACTGCTGGGCGTAATGCCGCGCCTGCGCCCTGAGCGGGCTTCTTCACGAAGTCACTCACGTGACTCCGAAGTAAAATCTGCCTTTTGCCCTGCCATTAGTTTCAGACTGACCAATAATATTGTCTTTTCCTCTAAGTCCAACCATTTTTTAAAACTATTTATTCTTTGAGCTGCAACCTAAGCCGAACGCAGCTGTTAGAGCAAGGCTGAGGGGCATATAAAAAGAAAACAGAGAACAAACGTTGATTACATAATCACATTTGTGTCACAGCTATGATCTTAAACAAAGATATGAATGGTCAAGGTATTGAATAAATAGGCTCTGAGATTATCACACTGAATGGTTGCAATCCTAGAACAAAGACCTGTATGGTCATATGAAATATAATGTTGTTGCTCAGTGTGTAGTGATAGAGATTCAAAATTCAAGAGATTCAAGAGATTCAAGAGAGTTTATTGCCATGTGTTGCAGATAGGATAATGAAATTCTTGCTTTGCTTCAACACAACAGAATATAGATGGCATAAATAAATACAGAACAGAACAGATCAGTGTGACCATATACCAATGAATATATATATACACACACATAAATAAACAGATAAAGGGCAATGGGCTATTAATGGTCAGAGTTTTGTTTGAGTTGAGGTTAATAGCCTGATGGCTGTGGGGAAGCAGCTATTCCTGAACCTGGATGTTGCAGATTTCAGGCTCCTGCACCTTCTACCTGAAGGCAGCAGGGAGATGAGTGAGTGGCCGGGATGATGTGGGTCCTTGATGATGCTGGTAGCCTTATTGAGGCAGCAACTGCAATGAATCCCCTCGATGGTAGGGAGGTCAGAGTCGATGATAGACTGGGCAGTGTTAACAACTTTTTGCCATCTTTTCCGCTCCTGGGCGCTCAAGTTGCCGAACCAAGCCACGATGAAACCGGTCAGCATGTTCTCTACTGTGCACCTGTAGAAGTTCGAGAGACTCCTCCTTGACAAACCTACTCTCCGTAATCTTCTCAGGAAGTAGAGGCGATGATCAGCTTTCTATATAATTGCATTAGTGTTCTCGGACCAGGAGAGATCTTCAGAGATATGCACGCCCAGGAATTAGAACCTCTTGACCCTCTCGACCATCGACCCATTGATATAAATGGGACTATTGGGCCCTATCCTACCCCTTCCAGTCCACAATCAGTACCTTGGTTTTGCTGGTGTTGAGAGCCAGGTTATTGTGCTGGCACCATTTGGTCAAACGGACGATCTCCCTTCTATACTCTGTCAGTGATACGTCCTACAACAGTGGTGTCATCAGCGAACTTGATGATGGAGTTCGCAGTCATGAGTATAGAATGAGTATAGCAGGGGGCTGAGCATGCAGCCTTGAGGTGCTCCCGTGCTGATTGTTATCGACGTTGACACATTTCCACCCATACGAACACACTGTGGTCTGTGAATGAGGAAGTCGAAGATCCAATTGCAGAGAAATGCGCAGAGACCCAGTTCTGAAAGTTTGGTAACCAGCTTGGAGGGGATGATTGTGTTAAATGCCAATCTGTAGTCAATGAATACATATGAGTTTATGTTGTCCTAGTGGTCCAGAGCGGAGTGGAGAGCCAGCGAGATCGCATCCACCACTGATCTGTTGTGGTGGTAAGCGAACTACAGTGGGTCAAGGTTTTTTTTTTGAGGTAGGAGATGATTTTAGCCATGATCAACCTCTCAAAGCACTTCATCACCACTGGCGTTAGTGCCACTGGTCGATAGTCATTGACGTCACCATGCTCTTCTTGGGCACCGGTATAATTGAGGCCCTTTTAAGCAGGTGGGAACCTCAGAACTCAGAAGTGAGAGGTTGAAAATGTCCGTAAAAACTCCAGCCAGTTGGTCCGCACAGGTTTTTAGAACATGACTGGATATGCCATCAGGTCCCGGTGCATTCCGAAAGTTCACCCCTCAGAAGGATTTTCTGACGTCGACTTCTGTGACTGAGACTGAAATACCATCACAGCGAATGGGGGCTCGAGAAGGCACATCAGTGTTCTCCCTATCAAAGTGTGCGTAAAACGCATTGAGCTCGTCAGGGAGTGATGCTACACTGACATGTGAGCTGCCTCCTGATTTTGCCTTGTAGGAGGTGATTGCATTCATGGCCCACCACAGCTGCCGAACATCTGTCTCCTCCTCCAGCTTGAAGCAGAAGTTCCTTAGGCCTTTTTGATGGCCTTACTAAGGTCGTATCTGGTCTTCTTGTAGACCTCTGTATCATCAGACATGAATGCCCGGTGTTTGGACTTCAGAAGAGTGCGGATCTCAAAGTTCATCCAAGGCTTCTGATTGGGAAACACTTGGAAGGATTTTTTTGGGATGCAGTCCTCTATACATTTCTTTATGAAGTGTGTAACAACTGAGGAGTATTCATTCAGGTCTGTTGCCGTGTCCCTGGACATTGCCCAGTCTACAGACTCCAAACAGTCCTGGAGTTGTTCCTCTGCCCCCCCCCCCCCCCCTTCCCCCCCCCACCCCGACCAGCTCTGTACTGTCCTCACCTCTTGGGGTGCGCTCTTCAATTGCTGCCTGTAGGCAGGAAGAAGCAGCATTGTGGTATAGTCTGATTTACCAAAGTTAGGGCGAGGGATAGAGCGATAGGCATCCTTGATGGCGGTGTAGCAGTGGCCGAGGGTGTTTGGTCCTCTGTTGCAGCAGGAGACATGTTGATTTCATTTAGGGAGTGATTTCTTGAGGTTTGCTTTGTTGAAGTCCCCAACTATTGTGGTAAACACCTTGGGGTAAGCTGTCTGGTGTTTGTTGACCACGACGTGCAGCTCCTCCAGTGCCAGACGGATGTCTGCCTGGGGTGGGATGTAGACCGCAGTCAAGATGATGGAGGTGAATTCCCTCAGAAGGTAGAAGGGACGGCACTTCACCGCCAGATGTTCGAGGAGTGTTGAGCAGGATTTGGATAGGACTGCCACGTTTGAGCAACACGCAGAGTTGACCATGAGGCAGACGCCCCCTCCTCTCCCTTTCCCAGATGCCTGTGTACGATCCATACGGTGGATAGAGAACTCTTCAGGCTGGACCACTGCGTCTGGGGAGCTGGGGGTGAGCCATGTCTATGTGAAACAGAACACAGAAAATTCCCTCAGCTCCCTTTGATAAAGCAGCCTTGCCCTTAAGTCCTCCACTTTGATCCCCCCTCCACCACACCCATACACAATATAATAAAATAAAACCAAAAATTAACTAAAACAGGACAAAAGAACAAAAAAAAATAAAAAAACAAACGGACTACAGGCGAGCCGCAGCTGCTAAGGCAGCGCCGCCATCTTGAATTTTGAGAGGGGGCCAAAGTCCCCTCCACTTCAGTCTTACTTGTAGTCCTGCCCGACGGCCACGTTACTGTACTCCATGGCACCCTCCTCCGTGTTTAAAGATACAGCACTTGCTGGTCTCTGCGAGGTTGGGGAATCCCTGAGATCGGGGATTCCCTTACAGTCGGCACCTCCAGCTCTGTTGCTGCTGGGGTATCCTGCCCGACAGCTTCGATTCCAAACTCCATGAAGGCCTCCTCGGTGTTTGCAGGTAAGGTTCTTGCTGTACCTACACTCCTCCGCCTGGTTGGGGATTCCCCTCTGATTGGGGATTCCCTTACCATCACTAACATAGGGAGTTCTCCCTAGCGCTAATGCATTTAAATGCGTAAGCAGCTCGCTACTTACAGCGTTGATTTCAGTGGATTCTCCGATGCAGCTGAGTTCAAAAATACTGTATTTTACTCTTTTTTATTGTGCTGTTTGCAAAATGTCGCCGCAGGTAGGCGCCATCTTGATAGAGTCTTACAGTACCAGAGACTGGGGTTCAATCCTGACCATGGGCGCTGTCTGTACAGAGTTTGTACGTTCTCCCTGTGACCACATGCGTTTTCTCCGGGTGCTCAGGTTTACTCCCACACTCCAAAGATGTACAGGTTTTTAGATTAATTGGCTTCAGTAAAATTGTCCCCAGTGTGTAAGATAGTGCTTGTGTATGGCTGGTTGGTGCGGGCTCATTGGGCTGAAGGGCCTGTTTCTGCGCTGTATCTCCAAAGTCTAAAGTAAACTAAAGCTGTAATATTAAATTCAGAAAGCAAGAATACAGTAATGCAGTACAGGTGCACAACCTTTTATCCGAAAGCCTTGGGACCAGACACTTGTCGGATTTCGGACATTTTCGGATTTCAGAATGGAAGATTTTTAGCGTAGATTAGGTAGGTAGCGCGGGCGGCTTGAAAAGTCTGGAGCAGCTGCCTCCTCCCCGGAGACCGGGAGAATCATTGCATAAATGTTAGTCAGTTAGTTTGGAGGGATTTTATGTGGTGGTGGTGGTGTAGGGGTGAAGGGGGAAACTTTAATTCTTAGTCCCCTACCTACCTGGTCGGCGACTCCCAACCTCGCGGAGCTAGGGGCTCCGTCCGGCCGCGGGCGGCGCCGGTTGTAGCTCCGACCCCGGCAACTCTACCCCTGGCTGCGAGGCGCTCCAAATCCAGCGCGGCCCGCGGCCGGACGTCCCAGCTCCGAGAATGTCGGGAGTCGGCGGCGTCGCAGCGCTGGGATACCAGCGGGGAGCGAGCAATGCCTTACCGGGTCGCCGTGCGGCAAGCTCCGGAGCGCTGTGGCCGCCTTCTTCCAACATTCGTGGAGCGTCGCTGGATTTGGAGCCGCGGAGATGGGGGCTCCGTCCGGCCGCGGGCGGCGCCGGTTGGAGCTCCGACCCCGGCAACTCTACCCCTGGCTGCGCGGCTCCAAATCCAGCGATGTCCGCGAATGTTGGAAGAAGGCGGCCACAGCGCTCCGGAGCTTGCCGCACGGCGACCCGGTAAGGCATTGCCCGCACCCCGCTGGTATCCCAGCGCTGCGACGCCGCCGACTCCCGACATTCGCGGAGTTGGGGTGGGGGGCGTCCGGCCGCGGGCCGCGCTGGATTTGGAGCGCCTCGCAGCCAGGGGTAGAGTTGCCGGGGTCGGAGCTACAACCGGCCGGACGCCCGCGGCCCCACCGGCCACAGCGCTGCGGAGCTTACTGCACAGCGACCCGGTAAGGCATTGACCGCTCCCCGCCTCTCCGACCAGGTAGGGGACTAAGAATTAAAGTTTACCCCTTCACCCCCCTTCACATAAAAGCCCTCCAAACTAACTGACTAACATTTAAGCAATGATTTACAGATGTTTAAGCGTCTCCCGGTCTCCAGGGAGGAGGCAGCCGCTACAGTAGTACAGACCTGGGTTGACCGTGGGTCGTTTTGGGTCAGGTTTGGCGCCAAACGCGAGCTTTGGTGCGCAGACGACATCTGGAAAAAATGGCCGGTTTTCGGAGCTTTTCGGTTTCTGGAACACCGGATAAAAGGTTGTGCACCTGTACATACTTTTTCTTTCTGAATACATCAAAGCAAATGCATTCACGTTATACACATTGCAAGTAACAAGGTTGTGGGACTCGCACCATAGGCCAGGCTATATTAATAAAGAAAACCGGAGTCATGGTGTGAACAAACCGAAATGGTCAGTCTGGTGGAGACATATAGAGTGAGTTACCGAAAGCTGGAGGATTCAATATTCCTGAAGGAAAATGCTTTATCTTCCATCTGGGCATGTTGCAGCCTTCTGAACTCAAAATCAAATGTACAGTTTTTATTGCTTTGTTCTAATTAAGGTACAGGTGTGAAACATCTCTGGTGTTTTTTAATCACTGAGGAAATGGGACCTTAATAAAATTCATGAATACAATTGAATAAAATCCTGGGCTAAATCCAATACATAATGTGCCAGTCTAGTCAATCTGCATTTAATGAAATATTTACTGATGTAGATTATACCTTCTGAGCTTGAATATTAAATAAATCTGGTTCACTGGACCATCACGGCATCATTTTCCACCATAAAATCTGCCTGATCTTGACAAATAACTATATGGAACATGTTTTAAAATGATTGTAAGAACCAATGTTTAAGATCCTACATGATACATTGACAGTAAGAATGGATGTTATTATTCATGTCTGATGATCTCTTAACAATTATTGCCATCAGTTCTTTGAGTTTTCCTGACATATAATTTGTAGTTATTTATGCTGATCAACTCAATCAGGCTTTTGAATAATATTTTGTGAATTCATTAATTCTGTTGTGAATTATAGCAACTGAATCATTTTGTATGATTTTAAGCATGCTTGTTGCAAACTAAAATACATTAAGATTTCTTCTTCATACATTGTAAATGAGTTGAATTTTATATTTAGTAAACTAAGACTCAGAAGCACCCTTTTTGGTTAAAATGACTGCAAATACAAGTAGGTGGCGCGACTCTCGTCAGCAGCGGCCTCTGCAGCCCGTCTGCGTTTTTATTATTTTTTGTCTATGTTTTTATGTAGTTTTTGTTATTTTTTTTGGGGGGTGTGTGTGGGGGGGGGGGGGGGTGGGGGTGGGGTGGGAGGGAGGGGGTAACCTTTAATCTCTCCCTGCACGGGAGACCCGACCTTTTCTTTGTCGGGTCTCCGTTGTCGTTGGGGCTGCAACGAGGAGCGGCCTCCAACAGGAGAAGACCGGGGGCTCTGGTGCCGACGACTCACCTCACCGTCGTGGAGCTGGCCGAGTCCAGAGCGGGTGGAGCGGTGTTGGAGCGCTGCTGCGGCGGCCCGACCTCCGGAGATTCGGAGGCTGCAACTGCGGGGCTGGCGGACGGCGGCACCGGGAGCCCACGAGTCACTGGAGGGAGACCGCTTTTCAGGGCTCCCGCAACGGCGACTTCTCCCGCCCGAGTTGCGGGGTTGAAGAGCTCCTGGAGCGGGGCCTTACAGCACCGCCCCGCGCGGCTTGGAATGGCTGCGGGACTCTGCGAGTGCACGCCGGGGGCTCTAACACCAAGAACCCGGTGTGTGACCTTGCACCACCCGGCGTGGCTTTAATGGCCGTGGGACAATCGCCATCGCCAGCCGGGGGCTTTGACTTTGACTCTGACATCGGGGGGGGGGGGGGGGGGGGGGGGGGGGGGAGAGTGCAGTGGAGAGAGAGATATAAGTTTTTTTGGCCTTCCATCACAGCGATGTGATGGATGTTTATGTAAATTATGTTGTGCCGTGTCTATTTGTTTGTAATGTATGGCTGCAGAAACGTCATTTCGTTTGGACCTCAAGGGGTCCAAATGACAAATAAATTGAATCTAATAAATTGAATCTAAATTGAAATAATAAATACTGTGCAATATTTTACTGCATTCTTGATGAATTAATATTACAGCCTTTTTATGTAAGCTGAACATTAGATTGCTACTTTGGGCTTCACTGGACAATCTCATGAATCAGGAAGAAATTTCACAAGGCAATCTTCAATCTTCAATTTTTTTTGCAGCAATCAGTTCCCTTTGAACTACTAAAACTCTGTTCTTGACCGCATTTGCCGATTTGTGCTGCGATTTCCGAGAGAACGCCGCCACCTACGACCGTCATTTTTGGCCACCTCGCTCAGAGCCCCCCTCTGCCACATGTGCGCTGAGGATTTTTCCCGTCGATTAAATATGACAGCAATATTAATGTTATTACAAAATTCCCCATTCTCTCTGCTGCTCCTGCTGGTGGGATGGGGGAGGGACTATAAAACCAGGAAATGGTGTGCCCCAATCAGTCTCTACAACATGGAGGTCTGAGCTCTGAATGGCTGAACAAATGTCTACACAGCTGTGAGTAAGTACCCTTAATTTGGTTTGAAAATGAAAATATGGTTATGGTTAGTTTGAAGGAAAAAAGCACTGCCTGCAAATGGTTGTTTGGGGGGTTAGGGTTCTCTCTCTCTCTCTCCCCCCCCCCCCCCTCCCTCCCCCCCCCCCCCCCCCCCTCTCTCTCCCTCCCCCCCCCCCCCTCCCCCCCTCTCCCCGCCCCCCCCCCTCCCCCCCCTCTCCCCCCCCCCTCCTCTCTCCCCCCCCCCCCCCCCCCCCCCCCCCTCCCCCCCCCCCCCCCCCTCCTCTCTCCCCCCCCCCCCTCTCCCCCTCTCTCCTCTCTCTCTCCCCCCCTCCCTCTCCCCCCCCCTCTCTCCCTTTCTCCTCCTCTCCCTCTCTCCCCTCCCTCTCCCCCTCCCTCCCTCTCCCCCCCCCTCTCTCCCCCCCTCCTCTCCCCCCCCTCCCCTCTCCCCCTCCCCCCCCTCTCCTCCCCCCCTCTCCTCTCCCCCACCGCCTCTCCCCCTCCTCCTCCTCCCCCCCTCCTCCCCCTCCTCTTCCTCCCCCTCCTCTTCCTCCCCCCCTCTTCCCCATCTCCCTCCTCCCCCCCCTCTCCTCTCCCCCTCTCTCTCCCCCCCTCCCTCTCCCCCCCTCTCCTCTCCCCCCTCTCCTCTCCCCCCTCTCCTCTCCCCTCCCTCTCTCCCTCCCCTCCCTCTCCCCCTCTCCTCTCCCCCCCTCCTCCCCCCCCTCTCCTCCCCCCCTCTCCTCCCCCCCCCCTCTCCTCCGCCTCTCCTCTCCACCCTCTCTAACTCCCCCTCTCCCCTCTCCTCTCCCTCTCCTCCCCTCCTCTCCCATCCCCTCCCCTAAATCCCCCCCCTCCACACCCCCTACCCTCTCTCCCTCCACCCCCCCCCTCCCCTCCCCCTCCTCCCTGCTCCCCCCCCTCCCCCTCACCCCCCTCTCAGCACCCCAGCTCTCCCCCCACTCTCTCCCCCCTCTCCTCCTCCCCCCACCGCCTCTCCCCCTCCTCTTCCCCTCTCTTCCCCTCCCCCTCCTCTTCCTCCCCTCCCCCTCCCTCCCCTCCTCTTCCTCCCCTCCTCCTCCCCATCTCCTCCTCTCCCCCCCCCATCCCTCCCCCCCCCCATCTCCTCTCCCCCCCCCCTCTCCTCCCCCTCTCCTCTCCCCCCCCTCCTCTCCTCTCCCCCCTCTCCTCTCCCCCCTCTCCTCTCCCCCCTCTCCTCTCCCCCCTCTCCTCTCCCCCCCTCCTCTCCCTCCCCTCCTCTCTCCCCCCCCTCCCTCTCCTCACCACCCCCCTCCTCTCCCCCCCCTCCTCTCCTCCGCCCTCCTCTCCTCCCTCTCACCTCCCCTCTCCCTCCCCCTCTCCTCTCCTCCCCTCTCTCCCCCTCCTCCCCTCCTCCCCCTCTCCCCCTCCCGAAATCCCCTCCCACACCCCCCTACCCTCCTCCCTCCCCCTCTCCCTCCCCCCTCCCCCTCCTCCCTGCTCCCCACCTCCCTCCCCCCCCTCCCCCTCTCCCCCCCCTCTCAGCACCCCACCTCTCCCTCTCCACCCCTCTCCCTCTCTCCTCTCCTCCTCTCTCTCTGCCCCTCTCTCTCTCTGCCCTCCTCTCTCTGCCCTCACCCCTCACTAACCCCCCCCCCCCCCCCAGATGTGACTGCAAGTTGGGGGCTATGCATCAGTAGATGGTTATGGGGTAAAAGGAGAAAATTAATAATATTAATATAATATCAAGGGGGGTAATTAGCGTGAGTGCGGGGGGGGGAGGGGGGTTAGTTAGTGTGTGTGACGCTGCGTGCCACCTCCCCCCCCGCACGTTGGGGAAACTTGGTCTAGTTAAATATATTGTTAAAGGAATGACTGAGCTAATTATATATTATAAATTGCAGAAATAGTCCTGTCTTGTTCTATATTTTCTTCCCTCTATAAGAACAAAATAGATTACCCAATATTACTTAAAGCACACAGATCTGTAATTTAGCTTACTTAATCCATAATGGTATAAACTTCCTCTCATTATTATTTTCCAAATTAGATCAACATATCCTTTCACTGCTTTTTGCATTTATCTAGTATCCCTTCAAATGTATTTATGCTCTCATTGTGATAGTGAGTTCTACCTTCTAACCACCCTCTTGGCTTATGGCTGAATTCCTGTTGGATTTACTGGTGATCATCTTCAGTTCTGGGCCGAATAACATCTAGTCGATAACTACCCAACTAAATCATTTTTTCATCAGAATTGAATTTTGGAAGAACTGGGGTACTGGCAAAAGAGTTACAGGAGTTTTGAACAAGGGTACTCATTCTAATTAGAGTCATAGCGTCATAGTCATAATGTGTGGAAACAGGCTCTTCGGCCCAACTTGTCCATGCCAACCAACATGCCCCATCTACACTAGTCCCACCTTCCTGCCAGTATCCCTCTACACCTATCCTGTCCATGTACCTATCTTAATGCTTCATAAAATGTTGCAATTGTACCTGCCTCAACTATATCCTCTAGCAATCGTTCCATATACCCAACACCCTTTGTGTTAAAAAATTATTCAGTAGCAGCACAGTGGTAGAGTTGTTGATTTACAGTGCTTGCAGCGCCGGAGACCCGTGTTCGATCTCGACTATGGGCACTGTCTGTACGGAGTATCTAGGTCTCCCTGTGACCGCGTGGGTTTTCTTGAGATCTTCAGTTTCCTCCCGCAATCCAAAGACATACAGGTATGTAGGTAAATTGGCTTAGTATAAGTGTAAATTGTCTCTAGTGTGTGTAAGATAGTGTTAATGTCCGGGGATCATTGGTCGATTGGTGGGCCAAACATATAGCCTGTTTCTGTGCTATATCTCTAAACTAAACTAAACTCAGGTTCCTATTAAATCTTTTCCCCTCCAACTTAAACCTATGTTCCCTGGCTCTCGATTCCCCTACTCTGGTCAAAAGACGGTGCATTTACCTGATCTATTCCTCTCATTCTAACAACAAGAAATTTAATATATATTAATAGATGGTGGTTGAATCATAAAATTGCAATAATGTCACTACCTCTTGTGGCATGATTTTTGACATATCTCTGTCTCTAAGTTCCCATTGCTGAGATTAATGCATGCTCACTCTATTCCAGCGACCTCAACCAGCATTCCAACACATTCCTCCCATTCCCAATCCGATCTCTCTGTCCTGGGTCTCCTCCATTGCCAGAGTGAGCAACACTGGAAATTGGAGGAACAGCACCTCATATTCCGCCTGGGTTGCTTGCGTCCGGATGGCATGAACATTGAATTCTCCCAATTTTGCTAGCCCTTGCTGTCTCCTCCCCTTCCTTAATCCTCGAGCTGTCTCCTCCCATCCCCCCCGCCCTCGGGCTCCTCCTTCTCCCTTTTTCCTTCCTTCTCCCCCCCCACCCCCCATCAGTCTGAAGAAGGGTTTCGGCCCGAAACGTCGCCTATTTCCTTCGCTCCATAGATGCTGCTGCACCGCTGAGTTTCTCCAGCAATTTTGTGTACCTTCGATCTTCCAGCATCTGCAGTTCCTTCGTGAACACATTCCATCACATTTGATTTGCATTATTGAAAGGCAACGACTTCTGCCTCAATAGCTTACTCTTCCCTTTAAATTAGGCATTTCTAAGCTTAAATAAGTGGGAAGCAATGATACATTATTAGCTCTGTTGAATGAAAAGTAATAGTAGATTGCAGAATCCAATGAGTGATCCTCTTTTGACTTATTTAGAAACTTAAAGGGCATGTAACAATTTCCCTGAACTTAACATTGTTTTTGGTGATGTTAATCTGCATCATTGCCATCACATATCTTTTTTCAACTACTTGTCAATAGTAAAAGCCTATTGAATGACGATTCTTGTGCTTTTGGCATGTGTCTGTTAATAGCATCAGAGCCATAAATTTATAACATTCTACAGCATGGAAACATGCCCTTCAGTCCAATCAACAATGCTGACCAAGGTGGCTTCCTGAGTTTGTCCCTTTGGCGGCAACGGGCCCACATCCTTCAAAACCTTTCCTATTCAGGAACATATCCAAATTTATTTTTTTAATTATAATTCAAGTCAAGTCAAGTCAAGTTTATTTGTCACATACACATACGAGATGTGCAGTGAAATGAAAGTGGCAATGCTCGCGGACTTTTGTGCAAAAGACAAAAGACAAACAACAAAACAAACCAAACAATTTATAAACACAATCATAACACACATATTCTTTTACATAATAAATTATGGAAGGAAAAATAATGGAAGGAAAAACGTTCTGTAGAGTTAGTCCCTGGTGAGATAGGCGTTTACAGTCCGAATTGCCTCTGGGAAGAAACTCCTTCTCAACGTCTCCGTTCTCACCGCATGGCCGAACGCACTACTCTCTGCAGAGCCTTCTTGTCCTTGGCAGAGCAATTCCCAAACCAGATGGTAATGTTCCTGGACAAGATGCTTTCCACCGCCGCTGCGTAGAAGCACTGGAGGATCCTCGGAGACACTCTGAATTTCCTCAATTGCCTGAGGTGGTAAAGGCGCTGCCTTGCCTTACTCACGAGTGCTGAGGCGTGTGATGCCATGTCATATCCTCAGATATGTGGACTCCCAGATATTTAAAACAGTTCACCCTATCCACAGGATCTCCATTTATCCTCAATGGAGTGTACGTCCTCGGATGATGTGCCCTCCTAAAGTCCATGATCAGCTCCTTCGTTTTTTTGATGTTCAAGAGGAGGCTGTTATCCTGGCACCAGAGTGCTAGATCAGCCACCTCCTCCCGGTAGGCCTTCTCATCGTTGTCTGAGATCAGGGCCTCTACCATGCCCTCTGGCAGTTTATTCCATATATCCACCAAATTCGTGTGTGGAAAAGTTGGTACTCAGGTCCTCTTTAATTGTGTCCCTCTCACCTTCCATCTATCCTCCTATTGTCTTCAATTGGCCTTTTCCTGAGAACAATTGGAATGACTATATATTCATTGCCACTGTTTGACCTTTCTTGGGCAGTTGATAATTCCAACCTGAAATTATAGAATGACTGTAAAGCTCCATTTGAACATTTGTTTCGGCTGGTTCATCTGTCTGCTTCAATAATGCATCATGCTATACACCGGAGCAATCACACTGGCTGTTACTGGAAAATCTTTGTCTACAAGTTGCAGTGTGAAAATCAAACTTTTGCCACTAGAATCCGATGCGTCATAAAGCAATCTGTACTCAGCAATAATCTTGGGAGGATATGCTTCAATCCAATAATTGCCCTTCACCAATCTTAGTGAAGAGCATTAACTTGTCAACTAATCTTTGTTTATTATTAATGCTCGTTCAGTTTGTTACGATGCACAGAGAACTTCTAGATCACAGCCATCGATTTTATGGCTGGTCCAACAAAAAATGGGATCCTAAACAGTTGTTCTTGAATGCATCTGTGTTGCTTCACTGGTAAATCAGTCCATCGGATGCAGCAAGGTTTTGTTAGATTACACTTCGTAGCCTGCTACCGGTACCACTTTACAAGGGCTGAGATATCGAATTTTTGTATTTTTTTTAAATGATATAGATTTAAAGCAGTAGTTGGATTAGAGGGAAAATTAGTAAATTTGTTCTTCATTTGGATGGTGGAGGGGTCTGAAATTACTGAAAGAACAGGACAGGCAAGAATCTCATCACAGTTAATACAATGCCTTGGTGTGTGAGATGTTGCATGCATGGACATGGATCAAGCATGGGAAGATGTGATATATTGGGACCTCTTTTGCGAATGGACACAATGGACCAATTGATCTCTTTCTGTGCCATAAATACTCTGTGATTCTACAATGAACAGTAATTCCTGATGGAAGTTAACTGCCAAGTAAGGAAAATACTGTAGCTGGAACGTTTACAGAAACCATAAAAATTTCCATTGCAGGTTTCCAAACCTTGCACATTAAGCTTAATTTATAGCAAGTTAATCTCATTTCAAGAGCGGCCCTTGTGTTTCTATATTTGATTAATTCACTGCCTCAGGTTTGTTCCAACACCATTGGGTAATGGTGATATAAATTGCAACATGACAGGAAGTGCTCAGTACTTTGGTTTGGTTTGGGAAGGTTAATGGGTGATAAGTATTTGTAAGTTTGTAGGGGAAAGCTTACAATTCAAAATCTAAGCAATCCCACATGATATGGGAATGTGCCGTGTACATTTTTAATGATGCAATTTGAAAATGACTGAGAATAGAAGTTCTAAAATCCACTAATAATGTCAGATGTAATTAGAATAATACTATGTTGCTCATCGATACCCTTTTACATCTGCATCCTGGCCTAGTGCCTCTCAAAGTAAAATCAGCAGTGTTAGATTTGGACAGCTTGGACAGACTTCAATATTGACCAGCTGCTCCTTGCCTCTATTGTGAGAAAGCTAGTGGCTGGTAAAGTGGAAATGCATTAAGAAGATATGTGTGATCAAGATGTCACTGAAGAAACATTGGCTCACATCGCAAAATGCTCATCCACCAAGTTAAAACTGAACCCTATGGAAGCCCCCAACCACTACTTTTTTGTGACCGCACCCTGGTGTGCACCCATTCCTCCCAATATCCCACTAACCCCATCCAACTGGTGCATATTGATTTAATCACTGTTTCAAAGTGGAACTGGTTGAATATTTGAAGGTAGATGATTGCATGATGTTGGGCAGCAGTTAGGAAATGGGATTGATTGGTTGCTAAAAAGATCAAGTGCCATCACACTGTCATTCTGCACTGTAACATTAATTATTCCTCCTCTGCAGCTCTTCATTCTTTCCACTCACATAGAAATTGTTAAAATGGAGTGGGAACTTACCTAATTTGTGCCAATCCCAATTTGCAACTTCATATTGCCAGTAAAAATGTTCTGTTTAGCACATGTCTCTGGTGCCTTATGGTTAATGGGTCTAAACATTGAAACTTCCTATCTAACAGCAGTGTGACCAGTAGAGCCAGGATTTTGCCATGAATGCCATAAGCACCTTTTCATGCCTTTTTTGATGATTTCCCCAGGATTATGTCTTTTTCATGATCGTGCCTAAATTAGCCTTTTTTTGCCGTTTTGCTAAAAGGTTGTGCTAGTTTCTCTAGTTGCCCCGTGATTACAATGACGCTTTATATGTGAACACGTTAACATTAATGTTATTATTAACGTGTTAACATAGTATAACTTACAAGAAATCTTCCACCACCGGGGTGAAACCGGGCGCGCCACTTTCGGTCATTCATTCGTTCGTGCCGCTGATCCAAGATCTATTTAAGAAAGAACTGCAGATGCTGGAAAAATCGAAGGTAGACAAAAAATGCTGGAGAAACTCAGCAGGTGAGGCAGCATCTATGGAGAGAAGGAATAGGCGAAGTATCGGGTCAAGATCCTTCTTCAGACTGATGTGGGGGGGGGGGGGGGGGCTGGAAAAAGAAGAGGCGGAGACAGTAGGACTAGAAGGAGAGCTGGGAATGGGGAAGAGGGAGAAGACAAGGGCTATCTAAAATTAGAGGTCAATGTTGATACCGCTGGGGTGTAGACTACCCAAGCAAAATACCCAAGCTTGTCTCCTCACTACATTTACTGCTGGCTCCAGTCATAAATCCGAGTTTTCGAGTGATCTGTGCAAGGCATTCATTGATGCTGGAATTCCACTGTGGAAATTAGAAAACAAATATCTCTGAGATTTTTTAGAGAAATACACAGAGGGACATATACCGAACGAGTCATCATTACGGAAAAATTATGTTGACAGCAATTTGAACATTGTGCAGAAAATTAGAGATGAAGTTGCATGCAACAAAATGTGGATCTCAATTGACGAGACAACCGATGCTGTAGAAGATTGCCATTGTGGTCATCAGTACACTGGAGGCAGATCAACCATCAAAGGAGTATTTTTGTTGACATCGGAATTATTGGAGAAGTCAAATAGCTCAACTAATGCTCAGTTGTTTATATCTTCACTTGCTGTACTTTGGTCAGAAGGTATAAAACACGAGAATGTTCTTCTGTTTGTAACTTAAAGTTTGATTCCCCAAAATGTTGCATTTGACATGTTTAACTCAAGGACTTCATAGAATTTCCAAGCACATTCGTAACTTGTTTCCAAATGTCGATCACCTAGTTGCCAATGTCAAGAAAACCTCCCTCAAAGCACCGTCACGTATGCAGTTGTTCAAGGAAATGGCACCCAAGATTCCGCTACCTCCTCAGCCCGTTTTGACTAGGTGGGGTACATGGCTCTCTGCTGTACTCTACCATCTACTATGCTAAAGATAAACTAATGCGTCAACTGTTTCGAAGAAGAAGAATCTGCTGCAGTAAGGATCGTCAGTGAAATCATGCAGAAAAAGTCACCCCACCGCGATCTTGTGTTTATTGCTTCCAATTTTGCAAACTACCCAAAAGCTATCACTTCCTTTGAGAAACGTGGCGAAACATTAGTGAATAACTTGCAGGTTTTCAACAAAGTAACTGACGATATTCGTAAAGTTCCCGCCGATGTAAGTAAAGACATACAAGGAAAATGTGAGAGAGTGATTTTAGCTAACAAAAATCTTGAAGAAATAGAAAACATAGCTAAAGTTCTCAAAGGTAGTTGTAATGCACAAGATATCAACATGATTATAGAATCTGTAGCTTGTTTCGGGTATGCACCAGTGACCTCAGCTGAGGTAGAAAAAGGTTTTTCACAACTGAAGAATATTCTGTCTGACAGACGGCATAGTTTAACAACAGATAATTTGAAAAAAATGCCAGTAATTATGTGCAACCAGGCAACTTTGGTCATTTAATGTAGTATAGCTTTATATTACCATTTTTAACCATATTTTGGTTGTGGAAATAAATGCCTTGTTATGCATTTTTTGTCAATAAATGCCTTTTTCGTGCCTTTTTCATAATTTTATTATGCCTTTTTGCCTGCCTATTTCAGTTTTTTAGTGCCTAAACATCCTGGCTCTAGTGACCACCTTCATCAGCAGGACAGATAGTCACAAAATGCTAGAAAACTCAGTGAGACAGGCAGCGTCTCCGGATAGAAGGAACGAGGCCCTTCTTCAGACTTAGTATCAGGGGAGAGGAAGTTACGGAGATAAAGTGCCTGTCCCATTTGCGCGTCACGCAGATGGTGCGCAAAGATTTTGTACATTCCAAAATCCTGGGGCGCCGCGCGCACGAACGCGCACAACCGCGTGGCCTATGTCACCACGCACCATGCACGTGTAATGCACACCATGTGCGCATTACGTGTGCGGCACGACACGTGCGTCGTGCGACGTGACGTGTAAATGATGTCGCATAAATTACGCGCAAATGACGCCCGTTGGACCATTGTTAACTAGGTGAAGTTGGCAACAAAACAAACAGAGATACAGTGTGATCAGTGCGATGGTCAGACTGGTCGGCGATTCCTTCATCAAAAGGACAACAGTTGTTCAAGATAAGGACTCATCATTATTGTTGAAAAGGTAATTCAAGGAATAAATGCTGGTCTTAGTGATGGTGTCCAAATTCAAAAAACTAGGTGTAGAAAAGTGTCAATGGCACTCAAACTTGGTGCAAGCCTCAGACTGGAGATATAGGCTGGTCGTCTAATGTCAATTCACTACTTAACGCCTGCCAGGAGGGGAAGTCAAACTGGGTTGTCTTTCCTTGTCCAATCTCCAATCGCAAGGTGACGCAGTGGTAGAGTTGCTGCCTTACAGCGCTTAAAATGCCGGAGATCCAGGTTCGATCCTGACTACAGGCGCTGTCTGTACGGAGTTTGTACGTTCTCCCCGTGACATGCTTGGGTTTTCTCCGAGATCTTCGGTTTCTTCCCACACTCCAAAGACATACAGGTTTGTGGGTTAATTAGCTTGGTATAAATGTAAAATTGGCCCTCTTGTGTGTAGGATAGTGTTACTGTGCGGGGATCACTGGTCGGCACGGACTCGGTGGGCCGAAGGGCCTGTTTCCACGCAGTATCTCTAAACTAAACTAAACTAAATAATTCACGAAAAAATACATTGGATATCAATGTGAGGATTCACAAGAAGAACCTCGACTGAATTTTAAACTCAAGTTGCTATTGAACATTTACATTAAAATATAGAAGTAAAGGATTTAATACAAGCAGGTTAAACATTTATATGGCTGTATTGTTGAGAGTTATTTCCGAGGTATTCACACTCTCAGATCTAAAAGTGGAAAGGATGTACAAAGATAAGAATTAATATAATAGCAGAGAAGAGAGGTTGGATGGTCTATAATGTCAGCGCTGATAGTACTGTGCCGAGAGATGACAAAGTTGATATATTTTATTAATCCCTGAACAGTTTATTAAACCATATAAAATACATTTATGTTTTTGTGGTATTATACATGAATAGGAAAATGAAATATAAAAATAAATCTTTTATTAAAAAGGAACACTTTTACAAAAGCATGCCACATTTGAATTAAACAGGTAGAAAATTGTAGTTTATGCGATACCTATACAAAATAATTTTAATTTAAAGTAGCTTATTCTGAAATACTGTACATTGAAAATGCTATGAGAGCAAGCAAATTATTTGTACATTACTGAAATGTACATTGTGTAGCAGATGGTTAGAAGGACTGAAGCCATTTTTGAAAAACACAAAAACAAAATACTGAATAACTGCTGCCATGGTAAACGTGGAAGACAGAGAATATATGGTAGGTTTCCCAAGACAAATTGTATCGAGAACTCAATGAATGTTTGGACACAAAATGCTGGAGGAACTCAGCGGGACAGGCAGCATCTCTGGAGAGAAGGAATGGGCGACATTTTTGGGGAAATCAATATCGTACCACTGCCCAAGCGAAATGTGATGGTATGGCATTTCATATTTCGCTTGGGCGGCTTACAACCCAGTGGTATGAATATTGATTTCTCTAACTTCAAGTAACCCATGCATTCCCTCTCTCTCCATCCCCCCCCCCCCCCCCCCCACCCAAGTTGCACCAGGTACTCGTTCTCACCTCACAAACAGCTAGCAATGGCCTGTTTCCTTTATCATCGTTACCTTTTCGCATATCTTTCATTCGTTTGTTTTACATCTCTCCACATCACCATCTATATCTCTCGTTTCCCTTTCCCCTGACTCTCAATCTGAAGAAGAGTCTTGACCCAAAGTGTCACCCATTCCTTCTCTCCAGTGATGCTGTCTGGCCCGCTGAGTTACTCCAGCATTTTATGTCTATCATCGGTTTAAAGTTCCTTCCTACACACTCAATGTGTGTATATATGTGTTCAGGTGGAAGGAAACAGACAGACGTGACTTGTTTTTTTCTATAAATTAATTCAATTTTCAGATGGCAACATATTATCATGAGAAGACACAATCCAATTAGTTTTTAGGACAATCACAACCATACATGTTTTCACAATGACAGAATTTAGTTGCAACATCAACTGAGGTCAAACAGGAAGGGGTAGTGCTGCATTCATTGAGTATAGGAAGAGGATTGTGCAGTCTCCAGGAAAACAATGTATTGAACTGTGGGAAATAATAGTAAGATTAAACGCGAACTTACCAGTTTGAAGTTTGATCTTTATTTTATAAGGAGTTACGATGAGGGATTACGTGAAGACCCCGCCAGCACGCATGCGCGACATTCTTCAAAGCAGCGGTGTGGAATCACAGAAAACACAGTAATTGAAATAAACATAGTAAAGATAAGAAGAACTAGGATGCCAGTTGACCTTTATAATTGAGGGTGGGAGCGGTGGGCACGTAATCCCTCATCGTAACTCCTCATAAAATACAGATCAAACTTCAAACTGGTAAGTTCTCGTTTAATCTTACTATTTTATTTCGGAGTCACGTGAGTGACTACGTGAAGATTTTAAAGTTCTGTGATTTCAAACCGTGTAACAGTCCATGCTTCACTCATTGCCGAAGTCATCCAAGGGAGGAAGTATGTTATCGTAATCAAACATGAATCCATTTTTTAAAAAACAATAACAATATTTGTTTTAAACAAAGAAAAATAACGCTCCCCCGGGCTTAAATTATATATTTGCAGAATTTAAAATCCTTTCTGCAAATAGTACAGGTTTAGCAATCGGCTTATTATAGAACATTTGGAAAGTTATTTCCATGGACCACCCCGCTGTTACCAGGATATGGTCCAATGGCACGTCCATATTCCTAGCCGCCGATGTAGCTGCTGCCCTGGTGGAGTGAGATGTAAAAATGTCAGTATCCACCCCAGCAGCTCCCAATACAATAGAGATGGTTTGTACCGACACCCGACCATGTGGCTTTTTGTAGCTGACCCATAGTGCCTTTTCTCTCCCTCGGGATTCTTTGGTTGTGTATGAGATATTGCAGCAAATGTGACATGACACATAAACGGGGGTCAGGTGGGTACGCCCGGAATTCCATAGTTAGTCCTGAAGTTCCCGATCTGCTCTGCTTAACCAGCTCCCAGATAGAAAATGTAACTTGGTCAGCTGATATGACCATGTTGTCCAGTCTGAGAAGGTGTAGGGACTGGACCCTTTGGGCTGAGACTAAAGCCATCAGCATTACCGTTTTCAGGGTAAGCTGTTTCAGAGTCAGGGATCTGGCTGGTGACCATCCCCTTAGAAATGACATGACGACACTAACGTCCCAGGTCTGGGTGTACCTTGGTCTAGGGTGGTTGGTATTAAAGATGCCTTTCATTAATTTGGCCACCAGCGGATGTGATCCTATGAACTGTTGTCTTGGTGCCTGCCATAGATAGGCTGACAGAGCACTACTAGCACAATTAATTGTACTGTAACTCAGACCTTCATCGTAGTGAAGGCTGGACAGGAACTCCAGTACGTTATGGTTCGTTCTATATGTCGTCCCAGTTCTTCCCACTTTATATGTCGTATGCTACCCACTTCCTGATGCTGGAGAGGTACTGTTTCTTGGTGGATTGTCGGTGAGATCCTGTCATCATGTCCATGGTCCTGTTTAACAGTCCCAGGTCCAATAATGGTCTTTTTAAATTCTGCAAGATTTATTCTGTCATGGCATGGATGGCTCTTGCCCGTGACAGGGTGGACCAACAGATTTGGTCTCCTGGGAATGGTCATGGGTGGTTCAGTGACCATGTCAAGGACCACAGGGAACTATGGCTGTGTAGGCCAGTCGGGGACTACCAAAATACCTGAAGCAAAGTTCATCTGTATTTTGCGTAGTACCTGGCTGATGAGGCAGAAGGGGGGAAAGGCATAGAAATTTATTTTCCCCAGTTCAGTGAGAACGCGTCCATCGCTGCTGCCTCAGGGTCTGGTTCCTAAGCAGCATATGTTGATACCTGGTGATTCAGTCGGGATGCGAAGAGGTCGATATCTGGTGTTCCATACTGCTTTGTAATTTCAGCAAATTCTTTGGGGTTTAACATCCATTCGGTGTTATCATTGAATTTTCGTGACCTGGTGTCTGCCACTGTATTAAGCTTACCTAGTAGGTAAGTTGCTGAAAACCAAATATGTCCGGCGACACACCATTGCCAGATTGTGTTTACCAAATTATCACATGATATCGATTTTATCCCGCCCATATGATTAATATAGGCTGTGGTATTGTCAATTTGTAGGCGGACATGCAAATGGTGTATAGTTGAACCAGTAAGCTTTTAGCCCATAAAACGCACCCAACATTTCCAAATAATAATAATAATAATAATAATAATAATAATAATAATAATAATAATAGATTTTATTGGGGGTGCCTTTCAAAATCTCAAAGACACCTTACAGAGATTAACAAGAATAATAAAACATATAATCAGAATAAAATAAATAATAAAGACATCACCAAAACACAAATTAAAAACAGAATTTAGTCCAAAGACAAAAAATCAAAAACACAATGTGAAGAGAGAGCAGCGGCAGCTAAAGCGCGCCAGCATTCACTCTCCCTTCTGACAGCCATCTTGGACACAGACTAACATGTTTACTTACACACAAAAAAACCCCCAAAAAACAAAAAAAAACAAAAAAAAAAAACAAAACAAAACAAAACAAAAAAAAAAGTACCCAGTGTCTGTAGTAGTGATGATTCTTGTGCGTTCCATCTACTACTACCCGTACTAGATATAGTGTTAGTTGCTCCCCAGCCTTGAGCACTAGCATCCGTTTGTATCGTGAATGTTGGGTTATTGATAACGATAGGGCTGGAACTATGCCAAATGTTCATTTTCCACCATTGTAATTCTGATATTGCTTTAGCTGGTAATTTCATGGTTCGATCAAAATGGCCTGCATGTTGTTATAGCGCTTGCACCTTTGCTCTTTGTAAGTTTTGGTAATGCAAAGGTCCAAGCTGGGTAGCTGGAAATGCTGCTACTAATTTCCCAATTACTCTTGCCACCTGTCGAATAGTTGGTTGATTGGTAATCATTAATTTGTTGCAGGCTTGTGCCAATTCTGCTGCTTTTTCTTTTGGCAACATTACAGGCATGTGGACTGAGTTAATTGTGAATCCCAGATAGTCCATAGTTGTGGATGGCATCAACTTAGATTTATCTGGATGTATGACAAACCTCAGAGTTTCAAATAAATGTTTGGTAGCTAATACTGCTGATTTAGCTCATTCCAGGGTTTTGCCCACTATCAAAATATCATCAAGATATGCCATGACAATATGTTTTTGTTTTCTTAGTATTGCCAGGGCCAGTTTTAATATCTTGGTAAATAGTCTTTGGGCTGATGTTAGCCATTAGGTAACGCTTTATACTGCCATTGTTGCCCCATCCAGTTAAACTTTAGGTATCTACGATGATCCTTATGAATAGGTACTGAATAGTATGCATTTTTTAAATCGATGCATGCCATGAAGTATCCTTTGGAAATCAATTGTTTGGCAGTAACAAATGTTTCCATTTTGAAATGTATATACCTAACAAAAGTATTCAATGTGGTTAAGTCTATGATGATGCGACATCCACCACCTCTTTTGGTTTTTGTAAAGATATTTGATACAAATTCCAAAGGGTCATGTTCCAATTTCTCCATGACTACTTTTGTATGTACTCACCAGTTCTGCCTGTCCCTCGCATTTTTCATTTTTGTGAGAGGGTAAACTCCCTGTGGGGTGCATGCTAAACTGGCGGCATACTTTTTTGAACAAATTCAATTTTGTATCCCTGAATACTTTGTAGTATATAATTATCGAGTGTGATAGCCCTCCATGCTTCCAAAAACAGGTGTAACCTTCCCCCCATTAGTAAAGGCCCTGCACCTTTTATGTTCAGGAAGGAACCAGACCCACCTACCTCCATTGTTACCGGTAGAATATTCATTTCTTGGGTTACCGGCTCTTCATATGTCGAGGTGTTGTTGTGTGGGGTTGGCACATCTTCCATGGGGTCCGCTCTGGGCCTCCAGGGATGATATGCGGGCCCCATGCTTTCACCAGTACCATGATGTAGACCCCAACTGGTGGATGCGTAGCGGTGCTGCCGTCTGGGTTGCGTGGTCTTGCTCGTTCCAGGGCCTGCCCTCATGAGTCCGAGTGCTTTAGACTCCTCGTCCAGATCTTTTACCTGCTTCGGCAGGTCTTTACCAAATAGCAGGATTTGAGGTTATGAGGTCGGCGTTTTGCACAATCCTGCAAATTTGCGATTGAGGGCAGGTCTTATGGTTTCTTTCTGTAGGCTGTTGATTTCGTACTGTGTATTACACAGCAGAGCCAGGGTGTCTTGTTGGTTGTTGGTCATTTCGAAACCATCCACGGAACGAGCATATGATGTTATGGCTGACGTCAGGAGCTTCAGAAATTTTTGGAGTTTTAGTTCTTGGGCTCGAATGCCCAACCCAATGTACCTTCAGATTTGGTTATTGACGGCCGGTACATTGAGCAAAATACAATTCTCTGGTGGCATGTATAATTCCAACGCCTCATTGACCACCTGTTCTTGGAGTGGGTTGAAGGACAGGTAGTCAATGCTAGCTGCCAGTTTACGCTGCAACGGCTGTCCCGCTCGCGGTGTTACAGCGTAGCGGTTTACCACTCCCAGCAGCTTTTCCTGTTCCTGCACCCCCAGCATGCTGCTATTGTCTTCAGCCTAAGACCCCTCTTCTTGACCAGCCCAGCCCTGGTCACCAATGCTCCCCTCTGCTGAGGGAGATGCGATGGCCAGTGCTGGATATGGCACTGTAGCGGGTGTGCATGCACTCCCTTGGCGGGCTTGCCCCATCTCCCGGAGCAAATCCCACTGGAGCATTTGCTCCATCAACCGCTCCATGCGGGACAATGGTCACCTTTGCCACTCTCGGTCGGTGTGTCTTGCATGCCGGACTCATCGGAGTCTACCGGCCGTACCGACTTCTGTTTAGCCTTGCCTCCAACCCACTGCGGTGGTTCGAGCTGAGCTGAGCTGAGCAGCTTGCGGCGTTGGGCTCAGTTCTACAAAAATTTCATCGGTGACTGTGGACCGCAGCGAGTGCTGTCCAGGTGCCGCCGGTCGCCACCCACTGCTGGAACCCTCCTGGGCCATCACAGTCGGACGGGGTGCGACCTTCTTTGTTTTCCTGCCCTTGTCTATGTTCTCTATAAAACAGAGCACAACAAGGGTTTTTCAAATAATAACAAACTCAGAATAAGTTTTACTTACCTGTAGGTCCCGTTTTAAACTCTGTTGCGGGAGAACGAGCTCTCCCGCCCATCGCTGTTGCACTGCATGAGACGCTATGTCGTGCATGCATGCTGGCGGGGTCTTCACGTAGTCACTCACATGACTCGGAAGTAAAATACCGTATTTAAGTTATTCACTCTTGAAATGGATGGGTGATCCACCAGAAAATGAGTTGGGCAAAGCTGTAACATTTATAGCTGAAATACTTTCAGCCACATAGGTAAATAAACTTAGTTAGAAGGTAAGTTTTATCTCCAAATCTGCAGAGCATTGGGTAGTTTGACCAATAGTGCAAACCAGTCAATGTAAAGAAGCAGCTTTCTGCACATCTCAGTTGATTTTCATTTACATTCGTCAATAGATATATATCGCTGACATTCCCTCCTGATAAAGAAGTGATCCATTTGAAATTCTATGTCTGATCTTGACCACTTCCTGTTGTTCTGTATATTGATTTTAGAGAAAACGCTGCCACTTACAACTGTGATTTTTGGCCATCTTACTCAGAGCCCCCCTCCGCTGTGTAGGACAAGAGGGTTTTTCCCATCGATGAAAAATAAAAGATTTATTAGTGTTTAATAAATGTTGAGATTTTCTCTCCTGAAGGCCACGCCTTGTTGAGACTCTCTCTTCTATCAATCACGCCATGAAGATCACACCCCCTCCAGTCGGAGGGGGGGGGAGGGATTATAAAACCTGGAAATGTGGATGTGGCTCAGTCTGCAAGATGGGGGAGGGAGAGGTCACGACTCTGTCTGAGATGTGAATCAACTGAACACACTGAATGTGTTTGTGCTGTTTATGTGGTGTTTTGTGGTGTTTTATGGTGATTTTATGGTGGTTTCACCCTGATTGAAAAGGTATGAAACTGCAATTGAATGTGGTGACCTTGCACCCTGCACGAAGTTGTATGAAACTGCACTTGAATTTGGTGGCCTTGCACCCTGCTCGAAATGGTATGAAACTGCACTTGAATTTGGTGGCCTTGCACCCTGCTTGAAGTGGCATGAAACTGCACTTGAATTTGGTGGCCTTGCACCCTGCTTGAAGTGGCATGAAACTGCACTTGAGTTTGGTGGCCTTGCACCCTGCTTGAAGTGGCATGAAACTGCACTTGAGTTTGGTGGCCTTGCACCCTGCTTGAAGTGGTATGAAACTGCACTTGAATTCAGTGGCCTTGCACCCTGCTTGAAGTGGTACGAAACTGCACTTGAATTTTGTGGCCTTGCACCCTGCTTGAAGTGGTATGAAACTGCACTTGAATTTGATGGCCTTACACCCTGCTTGAAATGGAATTTCAAGGAATAGCCGTGAGTCAACTGCCAGCCCACCAGCCATGAATGAGCTACCAGCACATCAGGCTTGATTGACTGAATTGTCACCCCAAGAATCTAATTGGCCCACAATGTCCATACTAGCCTTCTGGAAACCAGTCCCATCAGCCCACAACACGCATACTAGCGCTCCAAAAAGCCCCCACCCCCCACTGGTCACCAATATTGCAATAGGTGGAGAGGTGGAATATTGCGTTGTGGGACCAGCCCTCCCGTGTGAACATGGGACCCAACAGGTCCCACTTAGTCTAGTAATGTATACAACTAAATCCAAGCATAGGAGATTTTTTTACTTGGTGTGTGCTTGGTGATATGAAGTTGAAAGATGAAATTTACGCTAGTGTAGAGTAGGCAGCATTAGGTTCGCAGACTACAACTAGTTACTTTCACTGGTGATTCGAGGCACATCTTTACGGCACATGATGGCAACCATTGAATCCTGGAATCGCTCAGTCAGACCGTTCCAACCTGCTCCTCTCCATGGTGCCAGAGAAGCAGCTGAGGTTCCATCAAGAAGGCCGGAATAGTCTTCATCAGTTCCAAATAGTCTGGTATATGTCTTGTTGAGACTGCCATAGTTTTGTGCAAAGCAAAGATTCCCCTTGCAAGTTAATTTACATTTACAATATCCCCTCCCCAATTCTTTGATCATTACTCCCAGTGTTGCTTGCCCTGTCATTCATTTATATCAGATCATTTCTCATAATAATACTTTATTAGCTAAGTATTTTTTACACTATATGTGGAATTTGACTTGCCATACAGTCATACCAATAAAAACCAACAGAACACACACAAAACATTTTAACATAAAGATCCATGACAGTGATTCCTCTACATTCCTCACTGTAGTGGAAGGCGAAAAAATGTTCAATCACTCCCTTCTTTGTCCTCCCACGGTCGGGGGCCTCTAACCTTCCGTTGACCGGACGATCTCACTCCCGTAGTTGGCGGCGGGCCTCCTTGTTGGGGCGATCTAGCTCCTGCATCGGGGGGGGGAATCTCAGCTCTAGCGATCTATCCCGGGTCGGGGCTTGTCGAACGTCATGCGGCTTTCGAGCTTCCCAACGCCATTCTCAACCCGAGACTGCGAGCTCCTAGTTGTTAAAGTCCGCAGGCCGCGGTTGGAGCGTCGATCCCAGGGAAAGGATCGCCTCCAATGGAAAGTCCATGCCCCACTGTGGGGCTCAAAGTCAGTCCCGAGCAAGGCCGCCAGCTGCATGATGTTAGACTGCAGAGCAACCAGAGATACGGTCTGGAAGACAATCGCATCTCCGGCAAGGTAAGAGATTGAAAAAAAGTTTCCCCCGACCCCCCCATTCTTAAAATGGTTCTCTACGCTCAAGGTGCAATATAAATGCAAGTTGTTGTTGATAATGATTTGTTTTAACTTATTGGTTTAATGTTTTTTTATGAATGAGATTGTATTTAGGTTATAATAGGAAGTTGTACAAGATGTTAAGATTGTTCCAAAACATTATGAACTTTATGAAACCAACTTTGCAGAACCATGCAAAAATAAATTATTGGAATAATCATTTGAAATTTGCCTCGATAATACAAGAGTCTTCAGTGTTATTCAGCTTTGGAGAGTGATAAAAGAATTTTAGAAAGAACATAAAGAACATTTTGCAATCACCACACATGAAAAGTGATTAGATATTTCTGTAAGAATCTGGAGTAGGATTAACAATTAGGGTGTTACTTGGTAGAAATTTAAATATTAAAAAAACTGCATTAAATGGTAAACGACAAGCTAATATTTTTATACTAGACTAAGTGGGACCTGTGGGACCCAGTCACACGGGGGGCCTGGTCCCCCAACGCAATCCATTCCCCAATGCAATATTTCACCATGGTGTGGGAGGGGGAATGGTGTGGGGGAGGGGTGGTGGTGTAGGGGATGAGGTGTGGGGGAGGGGGGTGTGGGGGTGGGGGAGGGTGGGAACGGAGGGAGGGGTAACAGGGGGGGGGTGTAAGGGGGGTGGTTGGGGTGTGGGGAGGAGGGGTGTGGGGTGGGGGAAGGGGGGGGGGGGGGAGGGGGGGAGGGGGTAGGGGTGGTGTGGGGGTGTGGGGGGGAGAGTGGGGGGGAGGGACTCCACTCAGAGGGCACCAGCCACGGTACCACACAGTAGCTCCTGGCTCCACTCAGCGGCTTGCCCGACTCCACTCATCGGCTTCCTCCAACTCCACAAAATGGCTTCCCCCGACTCCACAAAATGGCTTCCCCCCGACTCCACACAGCGGCTTCCCCCGACTCCACACAGCGCCTTCACCCAACTCCACATGGCTTGTGGACTCAGCCCCGCCTCCGGGATTTTATTCTCCTCGCGCCGAAGGGGCATTGCCTTCATGGTGACTGACAGGCGAGAAGACCAATCTGCTGATCTCACGATTTTTTAAACCTTCATAACTTTTGTAATATTCCACCGATCGGAACAAAACATGGGTGCGCTTGGAGCAGAGGAGAACGGTGAGTAAGGTGGCAAAAATAATCCTAGCTATACAGGGTACGGTTTTGCGCAATTATTTTTTTTTAAAGCAAACTGGAAGTGGTCAAGATGAGAGTTTTAGTAATAGTATAGATAGATGTCCTTCCTTTAAAAGGTGCCAGAAAAAATGACATTAGTTGGCTAAAAAATGCATTCATATCGTGACTGCTTCTAACTGCACATAGTTATCACAACATTTTGTGTGACATGCAAAGCTGTGGACAAATAGCGATTGAATCATATTGCGATTCAGATTTATAGTGACCAAGGAGAATTAAGAGATATAAATTATCTAAGGTGAAGAGGTTAACGGTTGATGTATGTCCCCTGCATTGAAAGTGACAATCCAGCCGACTATGTTTCAGTGTCACACCAGAATAGCACTCATTTGGGAATTCAGTATAACTAGCACTCAGTCTGTAGCAGTATACACTGAATAAACGTTTGCTGGCATAGTAATGTCTTTATTGATCTCCCAATTAGCATTCCAAATATACGTGTGTTTGTGTTTGTTAGATAAATGTAACATGTAAAAGGATTGAAATCAAAGCAGTGTATGAATTTAACTTTTTGAACATAAAACGATTTAGCTAGATTAGAAATACAGATACACTCCTTTATCAAAACTGGCCAGTCCTGATGAGGTCAGCAACCTGAGACTTTAACTATTTTTCTGTCTCGATAGATGCTCTCCATTTTTAGCATTTTCATCAAATGCTTCTCCAGTGTATACCTTAAGGGCCTGTCCCACTTGGGCGTTTATTTGCGCATCATTTACGCTACATCATTTATGCATCATGCGCGCATCATGACCCGCGCATGGCGCATGGTGAGACGTGGTGGAGAAGGCAGTGATGCGCAGTCAATTGCGGTGCCCCAGGAATTTGGGATTCAGAAATCTTCGCCTGACACCTGCGTGACGCGCAAATGACGCCCAAGTGGGACAGGCCCTTTACAGTTTCAGCAAGTAATTTTCCTTGTTATTTTCTTACCTTCTTCTATTTATATCTCTTGTAAGCCTTCATCACTTGGTCTCAGCCAGCACCACTACCACTTGTGTCAAAGAATCTCTCCTGGTCACTACCTCAGACATTCCTTTTGTTCTCTCCACTTCTTCCCCACTGCTCAACTTAAAACATTGGAGCCATACAACATGGAAATAGGCCCAACTTGTCCAGACCGACGGAAATGTCCCATCTAAGCGAGTCACAATTGCCGGTGTTTGGCCGATATCCCCGTAAATGTTTCCTGTCCATGTATCTGTCCAAATGTCTTTTAAATGACGTTATTGTACCTGCCCCATTTTTTGTGTGGCAGCTCATTTCATATTTGCATCACGCTCTGTGAAGCAGTTGCCCTTTAGGCTCCTCTGAAGTAAATTCCCTCACAACTTTAACCTATGCACTCTAGATTTTCATTCCCCTATCCTGACAAAAAAGACTGTGTATTCACCCAATCTATACCACTCAAGACTTTATACACCTCAATTACATTGCACCTAAGCCTCCTGGCGCTCCAAGGAATTAAGTTCTAGCCTGCCCAACCTCCATTTATAAGTTAGGCCCTCGAGTCTTCGTCGTAACATCCTCGTAAATCTTCGCTCCACCCTTCTCTCCGTGACTGTTTGGGTTTCTTCCAGGTACTCCGGTTTCTTCCCACTTTCCAAAGTCTTTCAGTTTTACAGGTTAATTGGCTTCTGGTAAATTGTTCCTAGTGTATAAGATAATATTAGTGTACGTATGATCTCTGGTCGGCACTGACTTGGTGGACCAATGAGCCTGTTTCCATGCTGTATCCCTAAAACTAAAACTAAAATTCCGGAAATGGAAGACATGCCTTGCCTTACAAGTTGGTTATGTCTGCAATTTGCAACTCCTTGTTCTTTTGTCTATTTTATTTTTCTAACTTCTTCCATTCACCATTTGACTAGATATCCTTGGTTAGAGTTTTCCCCATGGTCACCTCAGTTTACTCTATCAGAGACATTCCCCCTTCTCTTCTCTATCAGTTCAACAAACTTAGAGAATCATAGAGTGATACAGCACAAAAAACAGGCCCTTCAGCCCCACTCATTCACGCCAACCAAAATGACCCATCTAAGCTAGTCCCATTTACCTGCATTTGGCCAATATGCCTCTAAACCTTTCCTATCCATGAACCCGTCCAAGTGACTTTTACATGCAGTGATGGTAGCTGCCTCAACTACTTCATCTGGCAGTTTGTTCCATATACCCATCACCCTCTGAGTGAAAAAGTTGCTCCTCAAGTTCCTTATCCCCTTCAGCTTAAGCTTATGTCCTCTGGTTTTTGATTTGCCTCCCCGGCTAAATGTCTCTGCATTCAACATATCGACCATGTAGACCAATGTTTCAAAAGCCTTTTTTACCACTTGTGAAGCTACTTTCTTATCTTTTTTATGTACCTGCTATGTACTTATACTCCTAGTTCCTTCTGATCTATAACAATCCTCATGGCCCGACCATTCACTTAGAAATCCTGCCCTGGTTTGACTTCTCAAAATGCAACACCTCGCACCTATCTGCATTAAACTCTATTTGCCATTCCTAGTCCACTTACCCAGCTGTTAAAGATCCAGCTGTAATTTTTGATAACTATCTTTACTGCCTATGATACCACCTACTTTGGTGTCATCTGCTACCAACATGCCTTGTAGATTCTCATCCAAAGCTTCTTTTTGCTTCCCACAGATGTGGCATGTCTTGGTCAAGACTTTCTATCATTGATATTATTATTGATTTGGTTATTCTGGACAGACTGAGAAGATGGAAAGAATTTTGCTATCACATGCCAATATACTTTACTTTACTTCCTTAAAATATCAAAAGTTAAGAGTCTTAATGTACCAACCTTCTTTTGAAAGGCATATCACGAGAGAGATTTTAGTCATTATGGAAAATGTTTCTGAACCTTTGCCCAGGAGCCAAAGAGTGTCTGGAATTGGATAATTGGGATGAAACCTGTGCATTAAAACGTTATTCCCTTTATCATGTATCTGAAAACTGTAGATGGCCCGATTGTTTGTTATGTCGCTGACTGATTAGCACGCAACAAAAAGCTTGTCACTGAACCTTGGTTCAGATCTTGGTACACTGTGAAAGACACTTACGGTGTCCCAGGAGCTGCATGTGTGGCGGGAGTGTCCCGGGTAGCCATGCGGGCACGATACAACCGCCGAACAACAGCGCCGCCAACGACCAGAATGATGACCGAAGATCAGAACGTGCCCCGGTAGGCCCGACTCGCCCCACAGGTCTCCCAGTGAACTGCAGCGAAGCCAGGTGGTGAGGCCTGTCTGGGCCAAAGGAGCCTCAGAGGTGGCGGTGAAGGGAGACTCAGCAGCAGCGGGGGCCTCAGCGGCAGTGGGGCCTCGTGATCTATGAGCATGATGGGGAGGGGAAGACAATGGGGACCCGCCGTGGGGGGACCACCGTGAGAAATGGTAGAAGAACAAGGGGAGACCCGGTGGGAGGGGTGGGGGGGTGGAAGCACTCTAATTTCTAATCCTCTGCCCAGAGAATAAGTCGGTGTTTGTTTGTTTGTTGTTCATTTATTCCGGTGAAGACACTGTGCACACAGCCAGACAACAGTCGCGCATTTTTCTTTTTGTTCTCACTTTTAATTTCAAGATTTTGTGTACCTTGTGCGTTGTGACTGTCGGCACACCAATTTCCCTCCAGGGATGAATAAAGTTTTATCGTATATCGTATCATAAGAAATTCAGACCAAACTCAGTCTCTAGTCTGGAATGAGTTTCCAACTTCAAGCATGCCTCAGAACTGCACTGTAAACATGTGCAAACTGTTTTTCCTTTTTTTTTTCTTTTCTTTCTAGGGTCTTATTTCCTTTCTTTACTTCTTCTAACTTCTTCCCTAAGGGGCTTTCTTTTCCCAACACTTTCCTGCACCTTCACGATTCTTGCTTACTTTCCTTACCTCTTTTATTTCTATCTTTTTTAAAGCTCGAAAAAACGAAGTCGTACAACAAATGTAATAAGCTATATCTGTTGTGTATTATTGTAATTTACTGTACTTATAATTAAAAAAATAAATAAAATAAAAATAAATAAATCATGTGCAAACATCGTGTCATTTATTTTCTGAAGAAGGGGCTCGACTCGAAATGTCACCCATTCCCTTCTCTCCAGAGATGCTGCCTGTCCCGCTGAGTTACTCCAGCATTTTGTGTCCATCTGCCATTTATTTTATTTGGTTACAGGAAATAGTTAAATTATGACGATGGGATAATTTAAAAAAACCAATAAGGAATCAAAAGCAATTACACAATTCAACAAACATTTTAATAGCCAAATTGTTTGGCAGAGGAGATGTCATCGGGTTGGGTATTGGGAATAAGGCCGATAAAATGAAAAAGGTCAAGTTGAACAAGCTCTGACAACTCAGGTGTTCAGGAGAAGTAAAAATGTCAACACCCAAGGGCAAGCAAGCTCCACCAGTATTCTGTGCTGAAAGGAGAACGTGAGCACGCATCAACGTCCACCTTACAAATGAAAACTATATCTTTATGACACAAAAAGCTGGAGTAACTCAACAGGACAGGCAGCGTCGCTGGAGAGAAGGAATGAGTGATGTTTTGGGATGAGCCCCTTCTTCCAACACAGGAAGAAGGGTCTTGACCTGAAATATCACTCATTCCTTCTCTCCAGAGATGCTGCTTGTCCCACTGAGTTACTCCAGCTTTTTGTGTCTATCTTCAATTAAAACCAGCATCTGCAGTTCCTTCCTATATATTTATGATATTTAACATTCTAACTGAATTGAAATACACTTGGAGCATGCATTTTCAGTGATGACTAAAAGCTGATATTGCAATGTTTTTATCTTTAAGCCAGTCTTTATGAGAACATATGCATGATTTACTTTGCGTCTTTATGTATTTTCCTACATACTTTTCCCATGTGCTATTAAACTAATCAAACTTAGACAAGCGTTGTATTTGTAAAAGTACTCCAATATGCAACTAATAAATAAGTAGTGCCCAGTAAATGTTCCAGCAATCATAATTTATTGCTTACAAATATTTTACACAACTAAAACTATATTGAAGTGGTGTTTGCCATGTAGAGACTATATAATAATTACAACATTAAAATGTTAAGTTCCCCATGTATTTGCCTTGGAAATTAATCTCATATTTGTGTTTTATCTTAAGGTAATAAATAACAAGTGAGGAAACGTCCAATCTTTGACAGGTTGTGGCTAGATTTATATATCTAAACAAATTATTGTTCAGGTAATGACACCAATGAATAAACTGGTAGATAAAAATGCTGGAGAAACTCAACGGGTGAGGCAGCATCTATGGAGCGAAGGAAATTGGCAACGTTTTGGGTCGAGCCCCTTCTTTAGACTGATGTGAGGGTGGTGGGGGCGGGAGGAAGAAAGGAAGAGGCGGAGACAGGGGGCTGAGGGAGAGCTAAGAAGGGGAGCGGAAAGCAGGGACTACCTGAAATTAGGGAATGTTCATACCGCTGGGGTGTAAACTGCCCAAGTGAAATATGAGGTGCTGCTCCTCCAATTTACGGTGGGCCTCACTCTGGCCATGGAGGAGGCCCAGGGCAGAAAGGTCGGATTCGGAATCGGAGGGGGGGTTGAAGTGCTGAGCCACCAGGAGATCAGGTTGGTTATTGCGAACCGAGCGGAGGTGTTGGGCGAAGCGATCGCCAAGCCTAAGCTCGGTCTCACCGATGTAGGGCAGCTGACACCTAGAGCAGCGGATGCAATAGATGAGGTTGGAGGAGGTGAACCTCTGCCACACCATGAAAGACTGCTTGGCTCCTTTAATGGAGTCTAGTGGGGAGGTAAAGCGACAAGCGTAGCATTTCCTGCGGTTGCAAGGGGAAGTGCCAGGAGAGGGGATGGTTTGGGTGGGAACGGACAAATTGACCAGGGAGTTACGGAGCGAGCGGTCTCTGTGGAAAGCGAACGGGGGAGGAGATGTGGCCTGTGTTTGGATCCCGTTGGAGGTGGCGAAAATGTCGTAGGATTATTTGTTGTATGTGACAGCTGGTGGGGTGGAAGGTGTGGACAAGGGGGACTCTGTCCTTGTTACGTGTGGGGGGGATGGGGAGTGAGAGCAAAGTTACGGGACATAGAAGAGACCCTAGTGAGACCCTAGTAGAAGAGGGGAACCCCCGTTCCCTGAAGAATGAGGACATTTCCAATGTCCTGGTGTGGAACACCTCATCCTATGTGCAGATGCGCTTGGAATTGGAGGTAAGGGATGGAGACCTTACAGGAAGCAGGGTGGGAAGAAGTGTAGTCCAGATAGCCATGGTAGTCAGTGGGTTTATAGTAGATGTACTATATACACCCCAGCGGTATGAACATTGACCACTAATTTCAGGTAGTCCCCGCTTTCTCCTCCCCTTCCCAGCTCTCTCTCAGCCTACTGTCTCTGCCTCTTCCTTTCTTCTTCTCTCCCCACCTCCCACCCCACCCTCACATCAGTCTGAAGGGTCTCAACCCAAAACAATGCCTATTTCCTTCGCTCCATAGATGCTGCCTCACCCGCTGAGTTTCTCCAGCATTTTTATCTACCTTTGATTTTTCAGCATCTGCAGTTCCTTCTTAAACAACCAATGAAAGCACTTGGTTGCTAGCAATGCAAAAAAGGACCCAATTTCTTGGTGATGCAGTAGCTTCTAACTTAAGGCAACAGGTAGGTCGCACAGAAGATTTACCATACAGACCCCCAAGGGACAGCCCACACTATCTGATGTGTTAAATATGCTATACAAGAGCACTAGAGGTCAGGTGGGTTAAATAAGCTATGCAAGAGCATTAGAGAGCATAGGATTGGTAAAGATTACATATCCAAGGACACTCATTATATATGCAGGGAAAGCTAAGGAAGAAATTGTAGGAGTTCAGGCTGAGATTTATGGATCATCATTAGACATTGGTGCGCTGACGGAGCATGGCAAATGTTGTGCCTCTCTTTACGAATGTCTGCAAAGAAAAACCTGGGAACTGTATACCAATAAATTTAACATCTGTCATTGGAAAGATACTGGAGCGGGTTCTGAGATACAAGATGTACATGCATTTGGATAGACAGGGGGCAATCAGGGTTTGGCAGCAGGTTTTGGTGTGTTGGAGAAGGTATAACAGAGTATAATAAGAAACAGCAGAGATATAGTTGCTGTGAATGTGACAGGAATTTATGATTGGTATTCCAAATGGTGGTTCTCAGGTCACCTCGCATAAGGTCACAAGGGGTGGATCTCCTCTTGCCTCATGCAAGGTCTCAAATTCACTTACGTCAGGGAATAAATGAATGCGCAGCAGGGGACAGGATTCTCCTTAAGGGCCTGTCCCACTTGCCGATTTTTCGGCGACTGCCGGTGTCATATCAGTGTCGCCAAAAGATTTCGAACATTTCAAAATCCAGCGGCGACAAAAAAAATGTTGCAACACTTGAAAAAACACCGCGTGTCATACGTCAGCACGCCACGTCACACCGCATCGCGCCTCGATTTTTCGGTGACCTGATTCGTCAGTCAATGATGCCGGCAGTCGCTGAAAAAATCACCAAGTGCGACAGGCCCTTTACACTGGAGAAACAGCTTCAGAAACGTGTTTCTAGCTTCAGGTTCCTGGGAGTCAACATCTCCGATGACCTCTCTTGGACCCACAATACCTCTACTCTGATCAAGAAGGCTCATCAGCGTCTCTTCTTCCTGAGGAGACTGAAGAAGGTCCATCTGTCTCCTCAGATCCTGGTGAACTTCTACCGCTGCACCATCGAGAGCATCCTTACCAACTGCATCACAGTATGGTATGGCAACTGCTCTGTTTCCGACCGGAAGGCATTGCAGAGGGTGGTGAAAATTGCCCAACGCATCACCGGTTCCTCGCTCCCCTCCATTGAGTCTGTCCAAAGCAAGCGCTGTCTGCGGAGGGCGCTCAGCATCGCCAAGGACTGCTCTCACCCCAACCATGGACTGTTTACCCTCCTACCATCCGGGAGGCGCTACAGATCTCTCCGTTGCCGAACCAGCAGGTCGAGGAACAGCTTCTTTCCAGCGGCTGTCACTCTACTCAACAACGTACCTCAGTGACTGCCAATCACCACCCCCCCCCCCCCGGACACTTATTATTATTTATTCAAATCGTTTGCTATGTCGCTCTTCAAGGGAGATGCTAAATGCATTTCGTTGTCTCCGTACTGTACACTGACAATGACAATTAAAATTGAATCTGAATCTGAATCTGAATCTTCATTGGCGTGTATACCAACGGAGGCACTGAAGGTATACATATGAAAAGTGCAAACAGGACCTCCAGAGACAGGTATTCTTTCAAAAGAATTAAATGTTTTCAATGGTCCCATTCCACCAGTACTGAGAGAGAGGGTTACCAAGTAGCAAGGCTGGTGCCTGAAGAACTACCCTCCAGACAAGCAGGCATATGATCCTCTGAAGCATGCAAAGGAAATCATGTACAAACTCCATAGATAAGCACGAGATCAGCATCAAACTTAGGTACCTTCCCTTCTCTTTCAGCATTCCAAAGGAATCACTCCTTTACTAAATTTGTAATTCCCTGCATGCTTATGGCATTTCCCCACGCAGCAATAGCTGATGCAACACCTATCCTTTCACATCTCCCCCCCCTCCACACATCCAGGTGGTCTTTACAGATGAAATACCAATTCATGTGCACTTCTTCCAATCTAATGCATTACCATACAGTGTTCACGATGGTGATCGGGTGATTGCTTTATTTGGCTTTATTTCGAGATACAGCGTGGAAACAAGTTCGCAAGACCACCGTTCTATCTTACACACTAGGGACAATTTACAGAAACCAATTAACCTACATACAGTATCTGCACGTCTTTGGAATATGGGACGAAAACGGAGCACCTGGAGAAAACCCACGCGATCAAAGGGAGGACGTACAAACTCTGTATAGACAGCATCTGTAGTGAGGATCGAATCCTGGTCTCAGGCGCTGTAAGGCAGTAGTTCTATCACTGCGCCATCATGCCACCCTTTGTGGTATACCTGATTTCAGCCTGCAGTTAGGTCTCTGAGCCTAGTGTTGGCTGCGACTTTAATCGCACTTGCACTCTGATCCATCTGAGTGTGGCCTCCTGCATTGATACAATAAGATCCAAATCAGGCTTGAGGTACAATGCCTCACTTTCCATCAGAGGACAGTGCAGCCTTCTGGACTCAACATCAAATTCTTTATATTGACAGTTTAGGTAATGAGCTTGTTCTGTCTGAGTCAGAATTGGCCTTTTCTTCCTGTAATCCTCCTGTGATATTGACTCGTGTTTTCTCTTCTCCATTAGTGCAGCTGATCTGCTGGATATGTGCCACAGCCCTGCCATTATCAGTAAAGAAACATAATTACAGCCTAATTTCCCCATTAACCCATTTAACCTGGTCCCATCCTCCCACAGATATCCCATTTGGTCTTTCATTCTTCCAGCCACCTATCCTGCAACTATTTTTTTAATCTCTCTTTGGTCATAAGATCATAAGTGATAGGAGGAAAATTATGCCATTTGGCCCATTAAGTCTACTCCATCATTCAATCATGGCTGGTCTATCTCTCCCTCCTAACCCAATTCTTCTGCCTTCTCCGCATAACCCCTGACACCCGTACTAATCAATAATCTATCTATCTCTGCCTTAAAAATATCCATTGCCTTGGCCTCTGCAGCCTTCTGTGGCAAAGAGTTCCACAGATGCACCACCAAGAATTCCTAAAGGAACATTGTTTAATAGTTAGATTAAACGAGTACTTACCAGTATGAAGTTTGATCTGTATTTTATGAGGAGTTACGGTGAGGGATTAAGTGAAGAACCCAGCAGGTACTGCGCATGCGGCATACTTCGAAGCAGCGGTGTGAAATCACAGAATAGACACAATATGAAGTAAGATAGTAAAGATCACGAGACATCAGTTTATTAGTTTGATCTATATAATGAGGGTGGGAGCGGCGGGCACTTAATCCCTCACCGTAACTCCTCATAAAATACAGATCAAACTTCATACTGGTAAGTACTCGTTTAATCTAACTATTTTACTTCGGAGTCACGTGAGTGATTCCGTGAAGACTTCAAAGGTCTGTGATTTCAAACCGTGTAACAGTTTTTATTTCACTCACTGCCGAAGTTTATGAGGGAGGAAGTGTTATCGTAATCAACCAGTGGATCTGCTTTCAAAAGAAACAGAAAGGTATTTGTTAACAATAACAACATAAAAGAGCTCCTCTGAGCTTAAATTAATATTGCAGTTTGTAATATTCTCCTGCAATTAAATCAGGTTTATCAACGGTTTATAATAAAAACAAAATGTTCTGAACGCCGTTCCCTTGACCATTCTGCTGTATTGAAAATGTGGTCACCGGGATGTCCATTCGTTCAGCCGCTGATACCAATGCTGCCCTAGTGGAATGGGATTAAATGTATTATTATCTATTCCGGCAGCTTTCGGTACCTGTTTGAGCCACCTTGGAGTGGTTTGGCTCGTACCCCGTCTTGGGTTACTGTGGTTGACCCATAGGCTTTCCTCTCCCTCTAAGATTGTGGGTTGTGTCTATATATAGTAGTAGATGGGTCACCACACTCAACCTGGACTCTGGTGGGTAGGCCCGGAATCCCACCAGTGAATTGGGCGTTCCTGGTCCATATAGCCATATAACGACTACAGCACGGAAAACACAGGCGATCTCGACCCTACTAGTTCGTGCCGAACTCATAATCTCGCCTAGTCCCATATACCTGCGAGTTAGATTTTACCAGACCTAAATATGAACGTGATGCGTCTGGGGTAATCACCATGTTATCCAGTCTGGTTTATGGAGTGACCGGACTCTGTGAGCGTGTACGAGAGCCATAAGCATGAGCGTTTTTTAAACATAGATTAAGCGAGCTGAGGGATCTGGCTGGTGCCATCTCTGAGACATGTCAATGTCACACCAATATCCCATACATGGGTATATACCTGGGTGTTTGGGGCTTATATTATAGTTGCCCTTCATAAGTTTACCTTCAGTGGATGGGATCCCATGCTCTGCTGACATGCTGTTTTAGATAAGCAGATAAGGCGCTCCATGCTGTATTTACGGCACTGTAACTCACCTTTTAGTCATGGTGTAGATGTTCCAGGAACTCCAATACGTCAGTGGTTGAATAGTTCGTTGTCCCTGCGTCGTGGCAGTATTTTACCCATGTTAGCTTTTAGTGACTGTTCGCAGGGATGCCGACATGGTGGTAATGGTTCCTTTGGATAATCCCAGTCCCTGGTAAGGTCTATTCAAACCCTGCACCCAGGAGTTTGATGTTTCCCTGGCATGGGTGGCTTGTGCCTGATACTGGGTTGAGTCAGCAACCATGGTCCACTAGGGAAATCCATAGGTGACTCGCCCACCGTGTCGTGATGAACTGGGAACCATGGCTGTGTAGGCCGGTCGGGCACGTTCAATATCTCGGAGACAGATCCCTCTGTATTGCGAAGTGCCCGTCTGATGAGGCAGAAGGGAGGAAGGCAAAGCAGAAATTCCCCCTTCCAGCGTATAGGCATCTATCGCTGCTGCCTCTAATCTGGTTCCTAAGTCACATACATGGGTTACTGGTGATTCCGTCTTGTGCAACCAAATTGATATCTGGCTTTCAAACTGCTTAATAAATTTAGCAGATATTTTGGGTTTGACATCTATTCAATGTAATCATAGATTTTACCCCGTGACATGGTGTCTCCCACTGTGTTCTAGCTTCCTAGGACATAGGCAGCTGATAGTTAAAATGTCTTTTGACACACCATTGCCAGATTTGTTTGACCAATTTGTTGCACAATAATGATTATTATGCTCCCCATATGGTTGATATAAGCCACCACCATAGTATTATCAATCCGTAACCACATATGTACGTGCTGCATTTGAAATGCATATGCTTTTTAGCCCAATAGGCGATCACCAATCCCAAGTAGTTGATGCCCGGTATGTGTAGTAACGATGTTTGTGAATTGGTCCATCTGTTACCTGTGCTGGATATGGAGTTTAGTTGCTCCCCAGCCTAAAGTACTGACATCGGTTTTTAATAACCAGGTTGGGATTGGTGATGATAATAGGGCTGAAAACTATGCCAAATATATGTCTGCCCACCACCTTAATTGTGATATAGCTTCAGTGGGTACATTCATGATTTGATTATAGTGACCCAAGTACCTTGGGCAAGTAACAGTCATATGGACGGAATTATTATTGAAGCCCAGATAATCCACGGTTGTTAACGCATCATTTCTGGTTTATCTGGGCGTGGGATAAACCTCATCTTTAGGGAGCTGTTTCGTAGCTAGACCTGCTGCCACAGCTAATTCCTTTGTTTCCCCTAATATGAGGATATCATCCAATATATGCCATGATTATGCTTGTTTTCTTAATATTTTCATGGCCATTTATAATAGTTTAGGGCTGAGGTTAGACCATAGGGAATGCTATATGCTCCCATGGTTGCCCTAACCGGGATATCCATTATCCAGGTAAAATTTTTTAGGTATCTATAATGATCCTAGTGTATGGGTATAAGATAGTTAGCATCTTCCATATCAATGCTCCCCATAGGTATCCTAGGGAGATCAGATGTCTGGCAGTGACAAGAACCCATCTCCATCTTAAAGTGTATATACTCAACAGATTTATTTAGTGATATTAGATCAATGATGATGCTACATTCACCATCTTTTGTAGTTTTGGTGAATATATTCGATACAAATTCCAATGGCTCATGTTTACTCCCATGATCCGTTTAGTAATGAGCCTTTCTAGTTCAGCTTGACCTTCTCACTTCTCTTTTCTTAGGGGGAGAAAATGCCCTTTGGGCGCATTGCTGAACTGGCGGTAATATGCCCAATTTGAATTCGTTTTTATCCTCTAAGACTGTTGAGTATATTTTAGTTATTTGTGACAGCATCCCATGCTTTATCCACAAGTGTAAATGCCCCCCCACGCAGTTAGTAGAACACCCTTGTTTAGTGTAAACGGGAGGAACCAGACTACCTACCTCCATGTTTGTTGTTTTTTCATGAAGGCGTAGTTTGCTGGTATGCTGGTGCTGTCGGTGGGGCGGCGCATCTTCCCACGGCTCCGCTCTGGGCCCCGTCTAAAAAGAACTTTGGGGGTAAAGTGAAGCGGTCGCCAGGCTTTCACCAGTCCTTGTTTGATTCACTGGTGGATGCCGAGGGGTGCTGCCAGCTGGGTGTTGGATGCGATGTCCTGCTCGTTCCATGGCCTGCCTTCATGAGGCGCACAGGTTTATCTGCCTCTCTTCCCGCAGCAGCGGTTTGCATAGCCCCTATATATTGGGGGTTGCGGGCAGGTCTATATGCACCATTGTTCAGTCGAGTATCCCAAATTTGGGAACATCTTAGGCGTCAGCACCCTGGTAGTGCAATGGGATAGTCTCATCCTGGGAGAGTATAATCCGTGGAAAAGGCGAGCAAAGGCGGTAACATCTTGACCCTTCTGTAGAATTCGCTGCTTGTCTGCGAGTCTGCTGACCCAGCTGCCTGCGGATTTGCCTCTGGAAAGGCCTGCTCCTGCAGGACTTTTGTTGGGAAGATGGTCGCGTGGAGGAGCCATGAAGTGGCCCACGACACCCAGTAGCTCTTCCTGATCCTGCTCCCCTGGCATACTGCTGTTCTCGTCCGCCTGCCCAGCGTTTAAGCCAGCCCAGCCCTGGCCTCCTTAGCTAGCCTCAAAAGAGGGAGCAAAAGGGTGTGCTAAATTGGAGGAGGCATAGCTCAAATTCCGCTGTTGCATCAATCCCTTGACAAGGGAGATGGCTAGTGCAATAGCACTGGGGTAGGAGTCAGCTCCCTTGGCATTCAGCCAGTGCCCCTTTTCTCCTGGAGGTGAACTCCATGACCTCCTCTGGCTTGGGGAGACAGACATACTTATTTTTGCCTTCTCCAACCTGTTCCAGTTTTGGAGGAAGTTGGCTCCTGTAGAACCTGTAAATTGGGAAGATTTTTTTCTTACCTGCATGTAGAGGCTGCCTGCCGTTTTCCAGGCGGCGTTGTGGCGGTTCCCGGGCGGTGATTCTCCTGGTCAGGAGTCTGCAGGGCTGCTGGTCGGGTTTTTTAAACTTCCCGCCGGTCCGCTGCTGTTACCAAACAGCTGTTCAGCGGACCGGTATAGCGCAGCTCCTTGCAGTGGTCCGCAGCGTGTGCGGTCCGGGTAGCGCCTTTTCCCCGTCCACTGTCGGCTCCACGCTGGAGTCGAAACGGGGGCCGCTCACCATGCCTCTCTACTTTGCTCCCCCTGGAGCAAAAACCACAAGGCCCGATTAAGGTAAGTACTTACCTCTCGTTCCTTGGATGCGGGAGCTAGCCCGACTCCCGCTGGCCGCGTTGCACAGCTGTGCGATAAATGCCGCATGCGCAGTACCTGCTGGGTTCTTCACGGAATCACTCACGTGACTCCGAAGTAAAATTCTGAGGCAGTGACCTCTAGTCCTAGACTCTCCCACTAGTGGAAACATCCTGTCCACATCCACTCTATCCAAGCATTTCACTATTCGGTAAGTTTCAGTGAGGTCCCTCCTCACCCTTCTAAACCCAAGCAAATACAGGCTCAGTGCCATCAAACACCAGTCTTGACCTACTGTAGGGTCTCAGACATGAAACCTTAAGTTCATTTCTCTTTCCACAGCTGCCACCTGTGCTGAATGTTTCAAGCATTTTCTGTCTTTACTTTAGATTTCATGAATCTGCAGTTTGTTTTAATTTTCAAACATGATCCACCTGTTAGTTCTGCCACTGAGGATGGCAAAGCACCATGTCAGAAACAATCTCCAACCTCAGCAAAGACATTTCAAAATAATTGGTCTGCTTAATTTATGCTTGCGGTCACATGGAGGTAAGCTATTGTGACTATTGAGGCTAAAGAGAAATCTCAAGCATTTCACTGCTTACAAGTAAATGAATAACAGGTTTTCACAGATTTGGCCCGTCCAATGGAGTGGCAGACTTCAAGTTAAAGATGGGTTCCGCATTGTTAAACTGAGCAAAATGGCTCTGACCTAGTATTGAATATTCTAAATGGGGAAATCAAACCTGAAGATTAGGATGGACAATCTAAGTTATTTATTGGTTACACTTAAAACAATTTTAGCAGTTTAACTTTTGCAATTACAGTTAGAAAATTTTCCTTTTATATTGGGTGAAGCAATTTTAATATCTGTTAAATATCAGTGGCCTTTAAATGTCATCACAAAGCCTTTGAGAGGAGTTGAAGTTTGACCCCAAGCCTTGCTTCCTGTCAATGTCTGCGATGGTGTGCTGAGACCGAGCTTGAGTACTCAACCTGAAGTCTAGGTACAGTTGAGGCCATGATATCCATGTCACATGCCTCCCTGGACCAGTGAGCCACCTTGTGCAGTCCTCTCCATCATGCAGAGATAATTGTGCTGAGGTAGAATTGCAGATTGTTGGCCTGAATCAGGGGAGGTGAAATCGAGCTCAATTTAACCAATAACATCAATGCTTTCCTAATGTTTTTTTCAAATATATTTTAAAAATAAATGTTCATAAGTTCACAAGTGATAGGAGTGGAATTAGGCCATTCAGCCCATCAAGTCTACTCTGCCATTCAATCATGGCTGATCTATCTCTCCCTCCTAACCCCACCTAACCGCATGGGAGAAAGTTATTCTTGTTTCCAATTGCAGGACAGTTTAACTCTCCTTCTACTCCCACACACCAACTTGTCAATCCTCAATCTTCTCCATTGCTATGAAGAGGTCAAACACAAATTGAAAGACCAATACTTCATATTCTGCTTGGGTAGCTTACAACCAAATGGTACGGATATTGAATTTCCCAATTTCAGGTAACCCACAATCCCATTATTCTTCTCCAACACATATTTGCCTACGCATCTCCCTATGTTCATCTTTTCCATTCACACTCCTCCTCCACCTGGTTCCATCTGCCTAGCATCCTCTCCCCATCTGGTTCCACCTATCATCTACCAGTCTCTATCCCACTCCTCCCTCATACTGCCACATATAAACAATCTTTCTTCTTACCTCTCAATCCTGCTGCAGGATCTCCATCTGCAAACTTGACACTTTTTGCCTCCACAGATGCTGTTTGACCATTAAGTTCTTCCTGTGTTTTTGTGCAATACAGCCAATGTCTATCATGCAACGAAGTTTCGTTCAATGTGGACTGTGTTTATGTGTATACCTGAATGACAATTAAAGTTATATTCATTCATTCATATTCATTCATATTCATCCTGTATTCACCAATCTTCTCAGTTCCTTCCTCAAAAATCAATTAATTTAGTGAAATGATTTATTCCACACAAGCTCCCTAACATTGTCTTTTCAAATGTAAATAAATCCTATCTTTTAGTATTAGTTCAGAGAAACAGCATGGAAACAGGCCCTTCGGCTCACCAAATCCACGCAGTCTAACACTATCTAGAAACAATTTACATTCATACCAAGCCAATTAACTTACAAACATGTACGTCTTTGAAGTGTGGGAGGAAATCGAAGATCTCGGAGAAAACCCACACAGGTCAGTGGAGAACATACAAACTCTACACAGACAAGCACCTGTAGTCAGGGTCGAACCCGGGTCTCTGGCTCTGTAAGGCAGTAGCTCTACCGTTAAGCCACCGTGCCAATTTTCTCATACAATTTCCCTGCCATTGATGTAAGGCTCACTGGCCTAATCGACCTGGCTATGCCTGGAATTAGCAACAAAATTAGCAAGCAGAGTTGCTATTCATAATAGAATTTATTTGCCTGGGACCACATTCATTTGAAGATTTTGGAAGTATGACATTTCAATTTCTTTATCATGTTAATAACATTAACATATTAGCCATGACTTCAAGTTCAAAATTAATTGATTAAGAGTGAAGGACTTTGAAACATCCAGAGGAGGTAAGAATAAAATTATATTTATGTTCTTTCCCTTTCTTCCTTTGTGCGATTACATACGTTCTTTTCCCCTTTCAACTGTTACTGATTTTATTCCTAAAATGAACATATACAGTACAAAAAATATATTTTTAGATTGCCCAGTCCATCCTGCAAACCAGCCTCCTCCCTCTTGACTCCATCTAGACTTCATGTTGCATCTGGAAAGCAACCAATATAATCAAGATCACTCGTACTCTAGTCATTCTCTTTCCTTCCTTCTCCCGCCGGGCAGAAGATGCAAAAGCTGGAAAACATTTGCCACCAGCTTCAAGAATTGCTGCTATCCCACTGTTATCAGACTATTAAAAAGGCATCCCATAAGCCAAGGATGTATTCCTGATCTTCCAACCTACCTCATTGCAGTGCTTGTAAGTATTTTTACCTGCACTTTCTCTGTTGCTGTATCATTATATTCTGCATTTTTTTAATTTCACTTTTTGCTCTGTCCATTATTCTCATCTCATCTGGTCATGGAGTCGTAGAGTGATACAGTGTCCTTAGGCTCAACTTACCCACACCGGCCAACATGTCCCAGCTACACTAGTCCCACCTGCCTCCGCTTGGTCCATATCCCTCCAAACCTGTCCTATCAATGTCCTGTCCAACTGTTACTTTGACATTGGGATGGACCCAGACTCAACCATCTCCTCTGGCAACTTGTTCCATACACCCACCACCTTTTGTGTGAAAAAGTTACCTCTCAGATTCCTATTAAATCTTTTTCCCTTCACCTTAAACCAATGCTCTCTGGTCCTCGATTCACCTATTCTGGGCAAGAGATTCTGTGCATCTACTCGATCTTTTTTTCTCATGATTTTATACACCTCGATAAGATTAGCCCTCATCTACCTGTGCTCCAAGGAATAGAGTCCCAGCCTATTCAACCTTTCTCTATAGCTCAGACTGTCTAGTCCAGGCAATATCCTCATAAATCTTCTCTGTACCCTTTCCAGCTTGAAAACACCTTTCTTATAACATGGTGCCCAGAACTGAACACAATACTCTAAAAGCGGTCTATAGTATGGTTGCACATATGCATGGTTTGATCTGCCTGGATAACGTGCAAAACCAACTTTTTCACTGTATCTTGGTAGCATGACAATAATAAACTGATATCAACGTGTCTTTCTTTGATTCAAGTCCAATCAAAATGCACCTCGCCACCTCCAGAAGACTTTGTTCTCCCAGCAGGAGTCTGTAGATCTGAACATGCTCCAATAATAACAAACCATGAAATGATTGTGTTCGGATTAAACAAACTCAGCATTCCTGTTTGCTTCTCTGGGAAATTTAAAAGTTCCTTTCTTTTCAATTTTCTTTGATGCATTGTGGTCGATTATTGCGGGAGGTGGCTCATAACCTTTACAGTGTTTCTGCTCCACTCGCCACGATAAAAAGACTAATTTTAGATGATCTTCGGACAGCATGATCAGACACCGCGTTTCAACATGTTGTATTTCATAGCAGACATCTCTAAACCAAAAAGTTAAACACCTGAAACATGCTGAAGATAGACACAAAATGCTGGAGCAACTCAGCAGGACTGGCAGCATCTCGGGGGAGAAGGAATGGGTGATGTTGCAACACTTCTTCAGAGAAGGGGCTTGATCTGAAATGTCACCCATTCCTTCTCCCCAGAGATGCTGGTCCCGCTGAGTTACTCCAGCTTTTTGTGTCTATCCTCAGTGTAAAACAGCATCTGCAGTTCCATCCTACAAACCTGAACTATACTGTTGCCCTGAAAGTTGCCACGAGCACATCAACTTCTGCTGTCATAATATCATTCAGGCTTAGATTTAGATTAATAGAATGACTGAAATAATGATGGCTATCAGATCCTAAAAGCCCTGAAAGCCAGCAGCCTATATCCTAGTCACCAGAGTCTGGAAGAAGAATAAAAGGTTATTCCATCTGTTGTTGCCAGCAGAGCTGCAGCCTACTTTTGAAGATGTGTTTCTTCCTTATCAGGTGGCCTACCACTGACTACAAGTTGCCATATGCTCCATCAGTGGTAACAGAGTGAGAGATTCCCTGATGGTCCTATAAATGGAAGTGTAGACGCAAGGCACATCTGTTCACTGCTGCACATTACACAGATCAGCTTCAGAGTTAGATGAAGGTTGGAAGTTCCTTGAATGGCTCTCATTTAGTTGAGTACTCAAGGGACCTGTGCCCTGACAATGAAACCATGAGAAAGTTCTACTGAGAAGATCCTCACCTACTGCACAATCCCATAGCCCTATGCCCAATCCTTCCTAATGCTAACTAGGTTTCTCCTGATAGAAGTGTCTAAGCTGTTACACGATATTAAAGAAAAACAAGTACTGCCGGAGGTGAGATTAAGAAAACGTAGAACAATAGACAAATATCAATGCAGAAATTCTCTTGTGCATCAGAATTCTCGTCATTTTTATTATCTTCAGTAATAATTCAGTACAAAGTTTTGTCACTTGTCTTCAATATAATCAGTTTTGTCCTCTTTGTCCTCAGCCACTGTAGACAGTGTGACTGGGTTTCAATTTTATTTTGATCCCAGATTCATACAAAACATTTTGCACGTTCAGAGTAGCCAAGTTGTGTCGATATGTGCATACTCATATGTGCTCATCGCCAGTAAAACTGAAATAAGAGCCGTGGTTTTGATATTCTGTCAGATTCTAAATGGGAATTCCCGACCAAGGTGGAGTCCTGTAGTCTGCATGTTCGTAGATTGTGACAATAATTTGCTGCAAAGCAAAGCAAAGATGGGCAGTGTCATTGGCACCAATGGGTTCCTCTTTGATGTTTTCATCCTATGCTCGCCTTGAACAGAAGATCAGTGGAGGAATGCCACCTGCACCGTCAGACTGAGGCGCACCCCTACCCATGGTCACAGTGGCAGACGCAAGATCGGCCTTCCAGATAATTAATCTGCAGAAGGCAACTGGCCCGGATGGAGTGTCCGGTCGCATCGGGGACTGTGCGAGCCAGCTGGCTGAGCTACTCACAAATATCTTTAACCTTTCACTACTCCATTCTGAGGTCCCCACCTACCATCCCAGTGCCAAAGAGAAAAGAAATGTGCCTTAATGATTACAATAGACAATAGACAATTGACAATAGGTGCAGGAGTAGGCCATTCAGCCCTTCCAGCCAGCACCACCATTCAATGTGATCATGGCTGATCATCCACAATCAGTACCCCGTTCCTGCCTTCTCCCCATATCCCCTGACTCCGCTATCTTCAAGAGCCCTATCGAGCTCTCTCTTGAAAGTTTCCAGAGTACCGGCTTCTACCGCCCTTCTGAGGCAGAGGATTCCACAGAATCACAACTTTCTGGGTGAAAAAGTGTTTCCTCATCTCCGTTCTAAACGGCTTACCCATTATTCTTGATGTCCGGCTTCCGCCCAGTTGCTGTGATATCTACCACAATGGAGTGCTTCGAGACACTGGTGATGGCACACATTAACTCCAGCCTCCCAGACAACCTTGATCCACTGCAGTTTGCACACCATCACAAGGCCCACAGCAGATGCCATCTCTCAGGCTCTAAACTCATTTCTGGAGCACCTATACAACAAGACATCTATGTCAGACTCCTGTTTATTGCCTATAATAACACCAACACCATAATCCCATCCAAATTCATTTCCAAACCAGAAATCAGAAACCCCCTCTGCGACTGGTTCCTTGACTTAGTGACCCAAAGATCACTGAGGATAGATGACAACATATCCACCATAATAATCTTCATATCTGGTGCCCAACACAGATTTGTCCTCAGTCCTCTGCTATACTCCCTTTAGACTCGTGAATGTGCAGCCAAACTTGGCTCTAACTCCATCTACAAGTTTAGGACACCACTGTGGTGGGCCAGCTCATGAACAATGACAGCACAGAGTACAGGAAGGAAATGCAGAGCTTAGTGCCAGGAAAACAGTGCCAGGAAAATGACCTCTGCCTCAATGTCAGCAAGATGAAGGAGCTAATTATCAACCTCAGAAAACATGGTTGAATACATGCCCTAGTCAGCATCAATGGTGTCAAAGTGGAAATGGTTGAGAGCTTCAAGTTCCTTGGTGTAAAGATTGCCAACAATCTGTCCAGGACCAATCCCATTGAAGCACCAACCAAGAAGGCACACCATTGCCTTTGCGTCCTCAGAGGACTGAGGAAATTTGGCATGTCACCAACAACTCTTATACATTTCTAGATGTAGCATAGAAAGATATTGTCTGGTTGCCCTACAGCTTAGTTGGGAACAGCTCTTCCCAAGACCACAGGAAATAGCAGAGAGATGTGAATGTAGCTCACTCCATCACCCAGATCAATCTACACTTCACATTGCCTCAGGAAAACAGTCGATATAATCAAATGATTTTCCAAACCTGGTCATTCCTTCTTATCCCTGTTCCAATCGGGCAGGAGATACAGAAGCTTGAAAGCGAACATTACCAAATGCAGGAACAACTACTTCCCATTTGTTATCAAGATTATATCAACAGTCCTCCATAAGATAATGTAATGGGCCTGTCCCACACAGGCAATTTTTCAGGTCCGGTTAACATTATCGGTCGGTTATCCTGGGTTGTGAAAACAACTGTTTATGTTTTTTTCTCCCAATGAGCCAATGAAATTCACCGGTCAGCACCGGCGACAATCTACGACAACTTACGACAACATACAACCTCCTGGTGACCCACTACCACTGCACCTACGTCACGAGAATTCTCACTACTCTCCATACTCTGTCACTACTCAACATGTCGAAAAATTATCGGCGACCAGGATGAAGCCGCGACTAGTTACGAGAATGCGGGAACTACTCACCACCATGCAGGCGACATCCCGGCAACCTTCGGCGAACATGTGGTGACCTTGTGGCGACCGCATATTCTCCTGTAGTCGCCTAAAAAGTCGCGTAAGTGGGACGGGCCCATATGGTCCTGAATTTCTAACCTACATCATTGCAGACATTGAAACCTTTGCTGTGGATTTTTACACTACGATGCTCAGAACTATATTCTGCACTCTGATCTTTTTTGTCCTCTCGCTACATATTGTACCCAAGTTTAGCGATTGTGTTCATGTTTGTATAATCTGATTTGATTGGCCATCATGCAAAACAATCCTTTCCACTGTACTTTGGTACACATGACAATAATAAACCTAAAACTAAAATATTCATGTTCCTGTTTATAATGCACACTTTAGGGATGCTTTCTTTTATCTTCAGACATAGTAAAATGGAGAACAAAATCCTCATAGCAGTGGTGTACATTTGGAGCAGGAGCAGAAAGGCAGCTTTGGCCCTCTTTCAAAGGCCAGATTACTCAGTCCACTATAAACAGTGAGACTGGGTAATATGCATAACCAGAGTCTTAAATAGGTGACTGGAAGGTGAAAAGGAAGGAAGGAGACACAGTTAAAAGTGGGAAAGGGGATGAAAATTCCTGCAGCAGAGTCAAAAACTTGGTATGGAGCACGATGTAAATGATTGTTGTGGTGAAAGGGACAGGTGAGATAAAAGTAAGCTCCCAGATTCTTAGAACAAACTTCACAGAGCAAGACCTATACATACTCTGTATTCAGATGCTATTCCCAGAATGGAGATATGGAATAAGGAAAATGGTTTGTTTGTGTTTGATGGCTGGAAATCCACCAAGAATATGCTACAGAAGATAGACACAAAAAGCTGGTGTATTTCAGTGGGTCAGGCAGCATCTCTGGAGAAAAGGAATCGTTTTTCGAGACCCATGAAGGTTCTATTAAGATTTTATTAAGAAAGTTGATGCTCAAAACATTGGTAAATGAATAAATGTAATATGAACACATTCTGCTGGTATTAAGCACACTTATACAGTTGGCTACTTGCAAAAAAAAAAAGCCAAACAGAAGAAAACGAGCATATATGCTTTACACTTTTCATTTCAGAGTTCAAAATCAATTTTTACTTCAGCTATTGTCAAACAGCCATTCTTGACACTAAGCAACTAAACTTACTTTGTTATCAGTCACTGAGTTGAACGTGAGAAATGTAATATGCCACAATTTAACAGTTAACCGATGTATACAGCCTGGCTAGTAAGTTCTCCAAGGGTTTCTTGTACTCAAGATTGAAATGATTTTGCAAGCACTTTATCAAAGATGTTCAGTGCAAGTTTTTTTCTGCTATTAGAAGAAACATCTGCAACATTGTGTTCCACAGGGAAGGAGATAATGTTAACAAATTGTGAGTTTTCCCCTTTATAACATACAGAAATATCGAACAAAACGGCATCCACATAAAATATGCATTTTCAAGCTTCTAAATGAGGATTAATCATTTTTTTGTCATTAACCCATGGTAAACAAACAAAATGTTGTGTTATAGCTGAAAAATAATTTCAGCATATTAGGTATGCAGTGCTGCAGCTGGTATACGCTCTGTTACATGACGTAACTGCTCATATCTAATTATGACTACTTAACTAAATCACATGATTCCCCATAGGAAAGTAAAGCACTTGTGAGTTTGCAGAGGCAAAACCAGGAAAAACAATTGATTGGTGTGAGAAGAGTTTTATATTCTCACTGTCAAAAATAGAGGTTTCTCCATGTAAACAGAGGATCGCATATTAATCATTCAATTTAAACATAAACATGAGTAATACGGTGGAAGATTGTAGTACTCTTCATAAAAAGGGCTAAGGCAATTGCCAAATGCAAATTGACTGAAAGATTAGGAGATTTTGTATTCTGTGCAAATGCAAACAAAAATCAGTTCTGCTTTTCTGTAATGTCTTTTTATAGGAGAAAGCAAATGTTAATAAAAGGATAAAAGAAGCAAAGGCGTTTCAGTGAGCAGAAAATGACTTGTATTTATATACTTTTGAACCCCAATCACTTTTCCAAAACAGGAAATGCTGCAGCCAATTTGCAAACAGCTCCGCCCCATTTACAGCAATCTGGCTGATAAAACCAGATAGTCAGCTGGGGAATATTCTCCAATGGATAAATATTAACTAGAGCGCACGGAAGATCTTCCTGGTTTAAACCCAAGATAATACCATTGGATCTTTTGCATCCACCTGAGGATCCAGAGCAAATGCTTATACAAAATAGGCACCGGTGATGGGGTTCCTTGACACCACATTGATGAGTGAGCTTGCATCATGATGTAATATCTCTGCGGTGAGATCTACTTAAAGGTACCATTAAGCCACAACCAAAGCAATGCAAAACCAGACAGGCACAATAATAAAACAACTGATCTTAACATTAATAATGATTTTTATTCACTCATTGTCAAGATGTGGAATCAACTGTGGGGTCTGGCATTTACAACCATAAGGAGGTCATGGATGTTCTTTCCTTTACTTTGATTAGCCAAGGTTGGCATTTCAGGAGACAGTTTGTTTGGAGTCATGCATAAGCATATGGCAGGTTTCCTTTTCTAAAGGATATTGGTGAATACTAATTGTATTTTATGGGAATTTGAGCATTTTGTGCTTTTGAGAAAGTTGATTTTAAGTTGCAGAATTTTTTGCTGCTGAATTTCAATTCATAAAAAACCATGATGGGATTTGAACTCATTGGATTATTCTCTGGATTATTAGTCCAAGCCTCTTGATTATTAATCCAATAACATGGCTGCAATGCATTGTATGTAACTGAAGAATCTGTTGTTTGGGGGCTATAGTAGTCATTGAAGACCAACATTTATTCATGTATTTTCCCGCTGGGTATCAATTTGATAAAAGACTCCTGCCCATATCTGAGCCTGAAGAAGGGTCCCAGACCAAAACGTCACCTATCTTGTGCTCAACAGAAGCTGCCTAACATGTTGAGTTACTCCAGCAAATGGGCAGTTATCCAGTTGCCAAGAAAGATAAGGGTATTGGCCCAGGCGCTAAGTCCAAGTTTCATGTCCTCTGAGACCTCTGACCTCTGATGTCCTCTGAGCCCTCAGTTGCCTCCAATTTAATCATATTGGACAAAAAGGCTAAGACCACCCAGTCCTGAGATCCAACCTTCAAGGCTCATTTTTTACAGCTCTACTCTCGATAGCAAAAAACAAAGGGCTGGAAGTTCAGAACTGATCCAGCAGCATCTGTGGAGGGAAATAGGCAGATGATGACTTGCTTCTTCATACTTCTATTTTCAACAGTATGTCTGAGGTCCTTAATCTTCCTACTTGGCCCTTCCCATTGGTTCCTAATTATGTCTGATATTTACAACCATAAGGATGCAATGGAAGTTCTTTCCTTTACTTTGACAAGCTTGATTTGGCATTTCAGGGGGTAATTTGAGCATTTTGTGCTTTTGAGGTTTTCTATGAATTTAAATTCAGCGGCAAAAAATGATGCAACTTAAAATCAACTTTCTCAAAAGCACAAAATGCTCAAATTCCCATAAAATACAAGTTTCATTCACCTATATCCTTTAGGAAAGGAAATCTGCCATTTACTTATGCATGACTCCAAACAAACTGCCCCCTTGAAATGCCAAATCAAGCATCAATATAAAGGAAAGTAGGTCCATTACCTCCTTACAGTTGTAAGTGTCAGACATGATTGGATCCTAATCATAGACTCCTATACAGTTCATATTTCAGTCATCACTTAACTTGAAATGGTGAGAGTTGTGAATCTGTGGAATTCTTGCCACGGAAGGCAGTAGAGGCCAATTCACTGGCTGTTTTCAAGTGAGAGTTAGATTTAACTCTGAGGGCTAAAGGAAACAAGGGATATGGGGAAAAAGCAGGAACGGGGTACTGATTTTTGGATGATCAGCCGTGATCATATTGAATGCATCGAAGGGCCAAATGGCCTAATCCTGCACCTATTTTTCTAAGTGTCTATTTTTCTGTTTCTATGAGATTGAAATTGTTAAGAATTCTCCAGTCGTGTCATCAATTATTAAGATAATTGTCCACACCCCCCCAATTTTGGACTTCCACCCCAATCTCTGCAAGAGCCCATCCTTAATTTAAATGCAAGCTAATAAAACCATACAATTAAGAAACTCGACAAGATATCCAATATTTTAAAGTGTAATTGGGAACAATTTTTTAAACAAGGAAAGTTGCTTCTAATAGATGCATATACAGTAAATATGTGATTTCGCTCTGGAATAAGATCCACTTCTGCATTTCAATTGAAACAATGTTAAAAGAATTGATTTCTGTCCAAAATGTTTAATCTCCCTTTAGTGTCTGAGTTATTTTGGCTGCCTTCCAACATTAAGAAATGTATTATGTCTTACATAATTCTATTTTTATGGAGACATGTGGTTGACCCTGAACATTAATGTCTTCACCACAATTATATATTATTGGTAGATATGCAATCTCTCAAAACCTAAATCAAAATTGATCCTGGTTAACATTTGTTCTTCAGTGAACTTCACTAAAACAGATTATCTGGTCATTATTTTGCTGCTGCTTATGGCCTCTGTCTGTGCATAATTTGATTGCCGTGCTTCTTGTGTTACAAAATCCATTAATTGGAGTCCTGTTAAAGTTATGAAAGATGTTATCTGAATTCCCACTGATAAAATAATAATGTGGTGCCACATTGGACCATTCTCACTTTAAGTGTTCTCACAAGTAATACAAATATTCACTGGTACCCCTCTTGGTGCTACCCTGCAGACCGCTAATTTATTTTAGCACTCCTGGTCTTCTGCTTTAAACATTCTCAGGTATATATACTCCAGCAGAACATGATTAGAAGCATTTTGAAATGAAATGAAATGATTCAATTTATTGTCATTGTCAGTGTACAGTACAGAGACAACGAAATGCATTTTTAGCATCTCCCTTGAAAGGGAGACACAGGGCGTCGCGGTGTGCCCGCGCCTGCCGCCGTAATTACATTCCATTACAGGCAAAGGTGGGTGAAGTGTCTTGCCCAAGGACACAACGACAGTATGCACTCCAAGCGGGATTTGAACCGGCTACCTTCCGGTCGCCAGCCGAACTCTTAGCCCATTGTGCTATCTGTCGCCTTTCTTGGGCTTCGTATGCTGTTGTGCTGGGAATGAAACGTAAAACCCGACCACCACCATTGCTGTATTTAATTCCATTTCTGCTTTTAACCTGGAAACACATCCTGTACGCTTAGAGGCATACCAGTGTGATTCAGGATGTCACTTTGGAATAAAATTAGATAACTAGATGCACCACTTAACATCGTGGGAAGGAACAGGCTTAATTGAAAGAACAAGAATGTGGCTTTGGTTAGGTTGGGCATTTCTGGTTGCAAAATATTCCGCAAGGACAAACCTAAAGTGCAGGGAAGAGGTGGCAGTACGAATTGGAGATTGTACTGAAACTCAGCAATAGACAATAGACAATAGGTGCAGGAGTAGGCCATTTGGAACTTCGAGCTAGCACCGCCATTCAATGCAATCATGGCAGATCATCCCTAATCAGTACCCCGTTCTTGCCTTCTCCCCATATCCCCTGACTCTGCTATATTTAAGAGCCCTGTCTAGCTCTCTCTTGAAAGTATCCAGAGAACCAGACCCTCTGAGGCAGAGAATTCCACAGACTCTCAACTCTGTGGGAAAATGTGTTTCCTCATCTCCAGAGATGGGGATGATATAGGAGATGGCACAAGAAACAAGTTATTTTGTTGAAAGTTAGAAAACAAACTGATCCTCTATTGGGTGCATGCAGTGGAAAGGAAATACATTTTTTTACAAGTTACAAAAAAATTCAAGAATTACTGTTTATTAGTATTGAACTATCTAAGAATATATTGAGCAAAACGTATGTGGCAAACAAGGGAAAGCTGCCAACATAATTACATTCATGACATTTTTATATGAAATAAGATTATTCTACAAGGAACCAAGTTCCTATTAGACCCTCGCCAGTCAGATCTCCTCTCTTGCCGAAAAAAATAATTGATTTAAACCAAAGTCATGAATAACATTTTTTGTGACTCTGGGGTATTCATCCCCCATCTTCTTGAAACAATCCACAGATTTTAACATGATTGACTATACCACTCTTCTATGTCCCACTTTCCTCTCCAGCTGTTTCCTTTCCGTTCCTTTCCTGTGTTTATGTCGATCTGGCCTCATAGCCCCTATGCAACTTACACCGATAAAATTTTTCAAAGAAGTAACATTAGGCTCCAAAAGTAACTTGACTGCACCAAGTTCCAAATGCACTGTAACTCCACCTCATCACCCTGCTTGATCATACATTGCTTTCTTGTTTTGGGAGATTGTTCATCTTCAGTTACAGTAATATAGTATTTTCTTCTATTTTTTAGTTGGGGGGGGGGTCTGGGCATCAATGGCATTGCCAATATTTATCCCAAATTGGCCTTGGGCAGATGGGGATGAACTAACTCCATGGATCTCTGCAGCCCTCCTGGTGGGGGTATTTCCACAGTGCAGTTGAGTACGATTTACAGGATTTGCACCTAGCAATTATGGAGAGCCAGCGATATATTTTCAAATCAATAGTATACATTTAGGAGGGAACCTACAAGCGGTGGTAGTTCCATGCCCTTGTCCTTCTTGCTGATGGAGGGTTTAGGAGGTGCTACCAGATTACCCTGGGCGAGTTGCTGAAGTAGACTTCATGGAGATGATACACATTTCAGCCTCTATGAGCCAGGGCTAAGCAATGAATGTTTTGGGTGGGAGAAGACAAGCCCATCAAGCAGGCTTGGATGTTGGTGTTGGAGCTCCACTCATCCAGGCAAGTAGAGAGGAATCCACTTCAGATTGTAGGCAGTGGTCAGGAACTGGATAATATACCACAGGATACCCAGCCTCTGACTTGTTCTTCTTTTCAGGCTACTGATATGGCTGATCTAGTTACGTTCTTGGTCATTGGACACTCTCAGGTTAATGGTTTGATAGTGAGCAAGAGTAACGCTATTGAATGTCTCAATTTGGAGATGGACATTGTTTGATTCTTGTGTGGGATAAATCCATTCTGGCAGTTAACACCCCAGGTCTAAATTATACCTAGGGCTCTTATAATGTGCAGGCTCAGAATGCTTCAATTGTGCAATCGTTGGCAAACATCTCACTTCTGACCTTATGATGGAAGGAACATTTGTGATGAAGGAGCTGCAGGTGGTTGTGCCTTTGAAGAATTCCTGCAGTGAAGTCCAGGAGTTGGGATGATTGGCAAACACCCACAATCATCTTTCATTGTGCAAGGTTCAAGGTTCAAGGTCAGTTTATTAACACAGTTTATTGTTTTACTCTAACTATGTAAATGCTTTCTCTAGATGCCTATAGCCTTTAGATATATCACAGCTCCTTGATGCCACAATGACTTAAGTACAGTTTGAAGGGCAAGGGCACTCACCCTTACCTCACCTCTGGAATCCAGCTCTTATTCCATGTTGGATCAAGACGGTAATAAGATCCAAGTTGAGTCTTAGTGAAATCCAAATTGGGCAGTGGTGAGTAGCTTATTGTATAGTAAGTGCTGCTTGTTAGCACCATAAATGGCATTTTCTATTACTCAGCTGATGACTGAGTGGTAATTAGCCAAATTAGATTTGTCTTGCTTTTTGTGTAAAGGACATACCTGAGCAATTTTGCAAATTGTCAAGTAGATGTCATTATTATATAGGCAGCTTAGCTTGAAGCAATGACATTCAAATCTAGAGCAGGGGTGTATGTGGCTTCATGGCCTTTGCTGGGTCAAGTGAGTTGAATTGGCTGAAGACTAGCTTTTGTGATAGCAGGAATCTCAGGAGGAAGTTGAGATGGCTCATTTATTTGGCACTAAGATAAAGGAGCAGTATGAAGAGGCTTTGACTATTGATCCGGAGAAATGTTTGTATCCTATTTACATGAGGAATTTAAATGCAAGTAATGCGCTTGTCCTACTCAGGCGATTTTCCAGGCGACTGCCAGTGACTGTCAAGTTGCCGGCAGTCGTCCGAAAAAACGGCAACTGGAACGGCAATTGTCAGAGTGGAACACACACACACACACACACATTGCATCCTTCACCAGCCCATTATGCAGGCGGGGGACAGGGTAAGCGGGGGAAGCACTGTCTGAGTGAAATTCACACGGTGCAAAGCCAATGTGATAGACACACACCGCGATGAACAGGAAGGTTGGCGCTGTAATTAAGAAGCTAAAAAGCACAGTGTATGGTAAGTCCTTTAAGGGGGGGAAAAGAAGGGGGGGGGGGGGGGGAGAATGGGGGAGAAGGAGTGGAGACAACATTTAAGAAGCCAGAGAAACACGGTTGTGAAACTCGGCGGACATTAACATTACCGGTCCGTTATCCTTGGTTCTGAATACTACTGCTTACGTTTGTTTTCCCAATGAGCCAATGAAATTCACCGGTCAGCACCGGCTACAACCCACGAGAACCTAAGAGATCCTTTGACCTCCTGGCAACCCACTAGGACCTCCTGGCGACCCACCTACGGCACGTAATTCCCGCTACTCTCCATGGCAGCTTCATTCTAATCGCTGCTAATTTTTCTGGGTAAAAACAGGTCTCCCTCAAACCCCCTGCAGATCTCTTATGTCTTTCCCTAAATCCATGTTCTCCATGATAGTGGTGTTAAGAGGCTTAGGTAGGCACATGGTTATGCAAGGAATGAAGGGATATGGATCATGTGTAGGGAGTTGGGATTCGTTTAACTTGGCATCACGATTGGCACAACAATTGTGGGCTGGAGGGCCTTTTCCTGTGCTGTATTTTTCTATCTTCTAGTTTTATTCACCTCTGATAAAAGGAAAAGATTCCTAAAGCCTATCATTTCAACACCCATCATAATTTTATATCTCAATCTTGTCACGACAAATTTTTTCTGCTCCTAGGAAAACAGACCTAACCTCTCAAGTCTTTCCTCATAATTAAATTGCCACTGGTGAAGCTTTTCAGCACCTTCTCCAGTGCCATCACATTCCTTCTAAAGTGTGGTGATCACAACTATTTTTGAAAGCATTCTGTGAGTGACCTTCTTAAACTGTGCAATGTACAGATTTGTGATTATTAATGTCAAAACAGGGTATTTTCTATCAAATAAAACTATATGGAAAGATACTTAAAATTTTATTTTATGCTCTTGATAGCAAATGTTAGAATGACATGTGTAACATAAGACTGATCAACTGCATTGAATGGAAATTTACACTGCTTCATTTGAAATCAAAAGGACTGCTCACCTGACGGCACAGGTTTACAATACATGTCCTTGTAGTCCATTGTTCAGGCAGAAATTGGGGGTGGATGAAGATGTACAATAAATATGAAAAAATAAAAACTCCAGTCTTACAAAAGTTTCTCCAATGAACATGGGAAGGTTTGGTCCTGTAATAACAAATGCATCCATGCCATGGATACCACCTCGATCAACATTTCCGCCCCTCAACCCACCATCCCTCCAGATTACACAATTTCCAATTCCATCTTGGATTGGCAAAATACTTGTAGGCCTAATCATGCTCTTCAACTGAGCTACTTACTTTGATCATAGCATTGCAATAGTGAGGATCATCATTCACAGTGTGGAACGTCCTGGTCGCCTAAAAAGCAAATTTACTTTTTTGCGACCATCTGACCAGTAGAGGGAGTTGATAACAATAGAATCATCTAAAATAACCTGTCCCAACAAGGATTATTACATCTCCTCCCCCTTAATTTGGACAAAACACTCATGAATAAAGCAACAACAAAAAACTCCCAATTATGCCCCAGAACTATGTAACAAAGATTTAATTATATAGAAAGGCAATCATTCTGCTGGTGATCTTACTCACTGCAGATGATGTAACTGAGCTTTCTGGAGCATCAACAGTCACTGGCGAAGTCTCTCTACGTAGCGAGTTCCTCTTCACGAAATCAGCTTCAGGGGTGAGTGAGATGATTTCTCTTATTTAATGATTTCATAGCTCTATGAGATGGCCGAGAAGGCTTTTGGCACATTGGCCTTCATCAGCCAGAGTATTGAGTATAGAAGTTGGGAAGTCATGTTGCTGTTGTATTAGACGTTGGTGAGACGGCATTTAGAATATTTTGTTCAGTTCTGGGCACTGTTATTCGAAAAATATTGTCAAGCTTATTATAGGGAGAGGTTGAGTAGGCTGGGTCTCTATTCCATGGAGCGCAGGAGGATGAGGGTGGATCTTATAGAGGTATACAAAATCATGAGAGGAATAGATCGGGTAGATGCACAGTCTCTTGCCCAGAGTATGGTAATCGGGGACCAGAGGACATAGGTTCAAGGTGAAGGGGAGAAGATTTAATAGGGATCCGAGAGGTAACATTTTCACACAAAGGGTGGTGGGTGTTTGGAACAAGCTGCCAGAGGAGAAAATTGAGGCTGGGACTCTCCTATTGCTTAAGAGACAGTTAGGCAGGTACATGGATAGGACAGGTTTGGAGGGATATGAACCAAGCACAGGCAAGAGGGACTAGTGTAGATGGGACACCGTTGGCCGGTGTGGGCCAGTTGGGCTGAAGGGCTTGTTTCCACACTGTGTCACTCTATGTCTATGACTCTATGACTATGACTCTGGTGGGAAGTCTCCCATCTTTTAACTTCACACTTCAGTCCTGCTTTTGTTGGCTTGCAGTGGATGGGATAATTCGATTGAATGATCACATATCTATTTATTTTAAAGTATGATAAAATTAGTGGCGGAAATCTTATATCAATCTATATATGAATTATGTCCACAATGAACAGTAGAGGTGAAATAGAAGTTAAGGCCAGTTCAGCTTCATAGTTAAACTGAGTGAAACAAACTATTACTGAACAGGATACAAAAGTGGTCAGGCGGTTAAAATGGTGATTAATCTTGAGAATGTAGTCAAGTCTGCTTATATTGGACAGCCAGGAGTCCAAGGAAAGAAATAACACTTGATCTGCCTCTGGGAAATGTTGCAGGATGATTAGCAACTGCACTGTTAAAATTAATTGGGTAGAGTGACCTGAACATAACTGGATGAAGGCTGAAAAGGATGAAAAATGGTCAACGCTGCAGCAGAGTGAAATACAATATTTTGTAGGAGAAAAGTTAACAGAAGAGACTGCAGATGCTGGAATCTGGAGCAAAAAAAATATCTACTGCAGGAACGCAGCAGGCCAAGCAGTGGGTAAAGAATTGTCAAAGTTTCAAGGTGATATCCCTGAATCAGGACTGAAAATGTAGAGAGAAGTTTGACTATATAAAGAGGAGAGGGGAGCAGTAAGACAGGGGGTCATCAGGTGATTTGTGGATCGAGGAAGGTTGCAGAATGACAAGCAGAACTAGGTAGGGGAGGGTGGACACAAAATGCTGGAATAACTCAGCGGGACAGGCAGCATCTCTGGCGAGAATGGGTGACGTTTCGGGTCGAGGCCCTTCTTCAGTTTCAGGGAGTGGGCGGGACAGAGATAGAATGTAGTTGGAGACAGTAAGACTGGTGGGGGAACTGCAAAGGGTGGGATGGAGAGAGAGGGAAAGCAAGAGCTATTTGAAGTTAGAGAAGTCAATGTTCATACCGCTGGGGTGTAAGCTACCCAAGCAAAATATGAGGTGCTGCTCCTCCAATTTACGCTGGGCCTCACTCTGACAATGGAGGAGGCCCAGGACAGAAAGGTCAGATTGGGAATGGGAGGAGGAGTTAAAGTGCTGAGCAACCGGGAGATCAGGTAGGTTAAGGCGGACTGGGCGGAGGTGTTCAGCGAAACGATCGCTGATCCTGCGCTTGGTCTCGCCGATATACAGGAGTCCACACCTGGAACAGCGGATGCAGTAGATGAGGTTGGAGGAGGTGCAAGTGAATCTCTGCCTCAATTGAAAAGACTGTTGTGGTCCTTGGATGGAGTCGAGGGGGGAGGTAAAGTGTCAGGTTTTGCATCTCCTGCGGTTGCAGGGGAAAGTACCTGGAGAGTGGGTGGTTTGCGTGGGAAGGGATGAGTTGACCAGGGAGTTGCGGACGGATTGGTCTCTGGGGAATGCAGAAAGGGGTGGAGATGGGAAGATGTGGCCAGTATAGGGATCCCGTTGGAGGTGACAAAAATGTTGGGGAATTATATGCTGTATACGATGGATGATGGGGTGGAAGGTGAGGACAAGGACAAGAGAGCTGGAGTTGGCACACAGAGGCAAGTGAATAATAGGTAGAGGCAGATGCAGGAAAAAGGCAGGTGAAGCCAAGGAGAGAGTGAGAAAAGAGCTGAGGATGATAAACAGGAATACAAAGGCTACAGGTGCTGGAATCAAATAGTGAGGTGGTAATGGGAACCATTAGGGGAGAAGTGAATGACAGAACCAAACGGGGAAGAGTAAGAATTGTTTACATCAAGAGTGGGAGGGGGATCAAGATGGGAGATTGGAGCAGTTGGGATTATGGGAAAGGGACAACAATTGGGAAGGCCCAAAGTAAATCAGAAGGAGAAGGAGACTCTAAACACAGGAGGTAACAGTCACTAGAAATTGGAAAATTTACTGTTTATACCATTGGGTGTAGACTGCACAGGTGGAATAAGAGTTGCTGCTCCTCCAGGTTTGCATTGGGTCTCAACCTGGCAGTGGAGAAGGCTGGGCAGTGATAAGATAGTGTGAGAATGGGAAGTTGAGGTGAAATGGCATGTGACCGGGAGATTGAGATGGCCATCGTGCTCTACAAATTAGTCACCCAGATCTGCACTTGGTCTCGCCAATGTAGAGAAGGCCACGTCGAGAGCATCAAATATACTCGATGAGATTGGGGGAGGATAAAAGCTGATATGGTCTTGAGCAAATACACAGAAAAGTACTTAACAAGTTAACAGCTCAGCAGTGAAGATATAATATACCTCTGAACAAAAGCTCATTACGATGAGCAGCATGAAGAAAGCTGTTTGTTTTTGATCAGAAAAATCAATTAAAGTAAATGTGCTTGGGGCCAGGTGTGAATTCAATATGTCTAATGTCTATGGTGAGTTAGAATTGTGTGAAACTGCAAATATGAATGATGTGTTTTTACACTCCTCATCACCACTCCATGTAGTCACCCATTTATAAATTTTACATACTTCTACTGTTCAACCAGTCATTTTTAGTATCTATTCTTCAAGAGAATTTGCAGTAAATATGAAAAAAACAAACATTATGCATTAGTAGTTTGTATTGTCATTCTCTCTGGCATGGTGATGAAGTAAGACCCATCACATTGTTTCTATGCAATACTTGCAAACCTAATTTCTATTTTAATTGAGGAAAAAATAATACATTTTCTCCTGAAATCTATTTCATCTCATGTTCGAAGAATGAAAATCTCCTGCGTTGATTATTTTTGCAAACACTCTCTTTCCAAACAGCAAGTTTTGTAGTGCACTGTTCAATATCATTGCCTGAATTTTCCAATTGACAGTTAAGGGAGCACTCACTGCTAACCTTGAAGAAAATTACCCACAAAGGTTAACTAGTCTCAGTATAGATTTCCTCTTCTCTGAAATGACATCTGGCATAGCAGGATCTGTAGCATCTACCAATGGTGCTGGATTCAATCAGTCTGGACTGACAATCACAATGAAGAATTCACCCAGAGAGCACAACAAGCTCAATTTCTTAAGTATTTTATGCATGGTTTGTCCATTTTAAGACAAAATATAATTAAGATTTACATGGTATTAAAGTAGAAACTGAAATACAACAACCATTCTTTATATTATTATTTTAAATATCATGGAATTAGTAAAGGTTGCTCATATATAAAACATGAGTTTCAGGACCAGAGAGGTTGTTCAACTGTATTATGACCGAGTTTACAGAATTTGATTATCACTTTACAGAAGTCAATTAACCTACAAACCTGCACGTCTTTGGGGATGTGGGAGGAAACCGGAGCACCCGAAGAAAACCCAAGCTGTCACTGGGAGAACGTACAAAATCCGTACAGACAGCACCCATTGTCAGGATTGAACCCGGGTCCCTGGTACTGTGCCACCCTAAAAACCCTTGCAACAAAAAGTGTACTTCCAACATCTCTTGATACATTTTTCGCATGGCCAAAGTGTGAGCCTTACTGGTGTGCCATTCACGACCTTTTATCTTTATGCGTCTATGTTTATCTTTACTCCTGCTAGCTCTGCCTTGTAACCTAAATACCTCCTAATCTATTTATCACTTCTTCTAACATGGCCTTTAAGTTACTTTCACTATGTAGGCCTCTTTAGCCATCACGCATGTAAACTCTTGGATAAAATATATTACAAATGTGCTCATATTTATTATAATTTTCAGAATTTTCTCCATCATCCACATACATCATCCCATAACAGTTGAAACTCTCAGTGGGCCGATTCAAGGTGGATTTAGCTTATTTCACAAAGCTTTATCTCTTTGGTTCCCTTTTGACCAAACCCTTTTGCCTACATTGGTTAAAATATTCTCTACTTCATCAATACCAGGTTGAATAAAATTGCAAAATGCAAAATGTAGAGAGGAATTTAAAGTTGGGAATTCTAAGAGACAGAAAGAAAAGTAAAAAAATCTCCAGCAGTAATTAGAATGCTAAGCAATGAAACTTTGCAGTTACACAAACTATTTTTCAGTGCAGAGAAACTGCTTTGTTGTAATTAGGATTTATTATGCCCTTAAAAATTCAATTGCACATGCACAGACCACCATTAACATTTCTAGCGTATGTAGATGGCACCTTTGTGCAAATAAAAATTTCACTCATTTTACAATTAGTATTTAATGTACCTTCAGGTTACTACTAATGTAGCAGAGCTTATGAAGATTGGAACTGTTTGCTCTGCTACTTTCTGATTTCAGTCATGGCCTCTGGATATGTGGACTCTGCAGGATGTTGTCTGTTATGTGGTACAATAACTATGAATGTTGTAAGGTGGCACAGTACCAGCTTCGGTGATCAGGTTTGATTCTGATGACTGCTCTCTTAGTGAAGTTTGCATATTCTGCCTGTGACTATGTTGGTTCCCTCCATGTGCTTCAATTTCCAAGACCTGCTGGTTGGGCATTGTAAATTGTGCCTAGAGAAAGTAAATTGTAGTCTAATGTGAGATAATGGGAATCTGTAGAGAATAAGATGGGTTTAGTATCGGATTAGTGTCAAGGGATACTAGATGATTGGCATAGACTTGCCTGTATCCATGTTGTCCAAGTCTATGACTCATCCATACATCATTTAACTTGCATGAAAGCTGGGCCATCATTTGCCTCAATAATTAATTTCAATTGTGAATAAAACCTGTCTGGAAACAATCATATTTTGTTGAAATTTTCCATCTTTAGAAGTGAAATTTGATGGGGTGTTCAGCAAAAATTAAAAAAAGAAAGAAAGGATTTCTAGTTACATAAGAACTTTACAGTGGTATAGCAGTTAGTGATATTGCTTCACTAATCTCACAATCTTGGTGGCATATGTATGGAGTTTGTACATTATCTTTGTGACCATATGGAGTTCATCAGCATCCTCTGGTTTTCTCCTACATTACAAATTTATGCTTGTGTTAACAGTTTATCCCTTTGTGTAGGACAATGCAAAAATTCATTTCACTTGCACTTTATGTGCAATGTGATGAATAAAACCGTATTGTATTGTATTGTAAATACAATTGAAAGGAGTGGCTTCAGGAAGCCAGTGGCAAGATCCAAGCAATTGCTCTAAAAGGTCTTATCTGCACAATTTCATAGATCACAATTGAATCTATACCTCGTCCACTTTCCAATATGGTCTACATAATTCTGAATGTTGTTTGTGTTCAAAGACATCTCTCATATTCAGTCTTGACTCTACTTAGCACCTCAACATCCATAGTCCGTTGATCTAGAGATGTCCAAAGATTTTCAACTACCCAAATAAATTAATTTCCCTTCAATTCAATATTCACAAATGTTTTCCCTGAAACTGTGCGACATGATTCTCGATTCTCTGTCCAAAATAAATACATTCTTGGCATCTCCTTGTCCCACAGAGGTTTATGTTTCCATAATAACATCCCTCATTCTTCTACACTTCTTTGAACACGGGGAAATCTTAATCAACTTTCCCTCCTGGGACTATCGTGCCAAAAATCTATCGTGAACCTAAACTGTGTTGCCATGAAGGCAAATCTTCCCTTAACTATGAAGAATAAAATTCCAGAACATACCTGTAGAGTCATACAGCCATGGAAGCAACTTTGGCCAACTTGTCTATGCTGATTAAGATGTCCTATCTAATTAGTCCATTTGCTTGTGATTGGCCTATATCTTTCTAAACCTTTCCTATCTATGTACCTTTTGAAGCATCTTTTAAATGTTCTATAGTGCCTGCCTTAACTACTTCAACTTGTTCCATATAGCCACCACTAGGCAAAAAAGTTGCTTCTCAGGTTCCCATTGAATCTTGCACCTTAAACGTATGTCCTCTGGTTCTTGATTATCATATTCTGAGTAAAAGACTCTGTGCAGTAAGAGGTGTAGTCTTCAGAATGTCCAGTCTAAATTTTAACAGGAAATCCTTACTTTTGTAAAAGAAAACGGTTTGCTTTTCTAATTGAAGGTAGACACAAAACGCGGGTGTAACTCAGCAGGACAGGCAGCATGTCTGGAGAGAAGGAGTGGGTGACGTTTCAGGTCGAGACCCTTCTTTCTAATTGTTCACTGTATCTGCATCAATAGTCTCATCATCACAAATTATCTCACCATGGTCCCTCTGTACACCAATGTTTACTCATTTCTTTCTGTTTGAAAAATATTCAGTTTATGTCCTTACAAATGCACATTACTACATATTTCCTGACATATTACAGCTACCATTTCTCCGACCCCAACATATTGTCAGTAACTTTGAGTGCCAAGAGTCCTCGGTAATGACTAATGAGACTGAGCTAAATCAATGAGCTAGAAGGGAGATGAGTAATTGATAGGAGTCAAGCACATTTTACAGCACAAGCACAGTTATAATTTGTTTGCTGAAGGGGCATGGAGAGGAATATTCCCCTCCTGGCTTCATTGTAGGTAGGTAAATAATGTTGTGCTTATATGTTTGGGCAGCATGGAGGTGTAGTGGTGGAGCTACTGCCTGACAGTGCCAGAGACCCGGGTTTGATCCCGATGATGAGTGCTGTCTGTGCGGAGCTTGTACGTCCTCCCTGTGACCTGCGTGGGTTCTCTGTGAGATCTTCGGTTTCCTCCCACACTCCACATACAGGTTTGTAGATTGATTGGCTTTGTATAAATGTAAAGTTGTCTCCAGTGTGTGTAGGTAGTGTTAATGTGCGGGGATCCCTGTTCGGTGCAGACTATGTGGGCCAAAGAGGGTGTTTCTGCACTGTATCTCTAAACTAAACTAAATTAAACCTTGGGTGAGCCCCCTTGAAAAAGTGCTTCAGGAATACAATCTCCAGCTCCATTTCAGTGAGATTAGAAGTAAGTAGAGTGCCTAACATTCGTGCCGAACATTTCTCAAGAGGGATAGAGGGTGGAGGTAACGTCTGCAATGGAGAATTCATCTTGGACAATATCATTCGATAAGCTCTGCCTACCTGGATACAAATGCTGGCACCTTGCAAGCTGTTGGGAAAGCTGGGAATCACCAAGCCAAGGGAAACAATGCAAAATGCATGGAATGGCTTTTAAAACGGACTTACAATAATTAGAGAGATAATAAAGGAATCCTCAAGCATTAGGGATGAAGGATGTTCAATGACGACTGCAATTGTAATTTCTTCCAAGGATAGAATTCCCAACATTGTGGATTATCATAAGGTGCAATCAAATGTGCTGCATACCTTCATCATCAATATGCAGCTGGTGATATCAACATTGGTTAATGTATAAATTTGCCTTGCATCAAAGTTTACTCCAGCACAATGGTAGCGTTGAAGTGCAGCTGGATCATGAGTAGTGAGAGAGATTATGAAAGTGGTAATTCAGATGATATGTTTCCATTTCTCACAAGATCTGCCCAGATGCCGTGCACTTGGAGCAGCCTGTGTCCAAGCAGTATGTTACAAAATCTAGAGAGCATTAAAGAAGGTCATCTTAGCAGCAAAACAGGAATACTGTCAATCACCATCTCTGCTGAAATCACGTGGGTTGCATCTCATAGCAGTAACACCAAAAAGCTTTACAGCTTTGAAAAAAAACATGCACAAAAATGTTCCCCTGATACATTTTTGTTCTTTGCTTTGCTCATATAAATATTACTCTTTTTCATAATTTCTTTCTTGCTATTTGAGTAATGAAAAGATGAGAGCAGATATGGTAAAATGGAGCGTTGATGGAGGAACAGATAGTTACTTCTTAGCACAGTCATAAATGTAGGAGAGGGAGAAAAGTTGCTGCTATATTTTCTGGTGACATGGGTTTACTGATGTGACCACAGTAAATACAAATACATACATACATACAAAAGCATAAAAATAGGAGTAAGATTTGACCATATGGCCCCTCAAGTCTGCTCTGCCATTAAAGAAGATGGTGGTTTATCTGCCTTAAAACCTTTCCTTGCTTTCCCTATAAACCAAAAACCTGTCTTATTAGCTTTGAATATTGTTGATCATTCCCCGTCATTGATTCTCTGGAGTAAAGAATGCAACAGATTCACAAACTGCTGAGGAAAGAAGGTACTCCTCATCTCAACCTTGAAATGGCAATTGCTTATTTTTTACCAATATGCTCCATTGTTCTATATTCCCCAAGTGGGGATGTATCCTCTCAGCACTACCAGAAAAGTCTCCTAAGAATGTTTTATGTTAAATTAATAAGAGTATTAATAGTGATGGAATCACCATCACCTTGCTTTTTTTTCTTCATCTCCCCCTTGAATAGACAGCTGATGTGCGTTGACAGACACTTCCAGAACTAACCAGAAACTGATGCACATCTTTAGCCTGTCGGTTCCACATTTGCTGGTCTTCATTTTCATGCTATTTTAATTCAGTGGTCACGTTTCTGATAGGTGCTGTGAAGTAAGTTGTCACTTGGTATCCATGGCCAACCACCAAGTACGTCTTAACACTCATTGCATGTACAACCAATTCAGAGTTCACTTCAGTGACTACATGACAGCCAGCTCACCACCTTGCATACATGCTTATAAATACTTTTTTTTGTGGTTGGAAACCCATCGATCCAAAGTTAAACAGAAAACAGTGTCAATATCACTCTAATTGAGCAACCAGCAAATGAAAATTGACAACCTGTCTCTCCAGAAGGGGTTGCATGCATGAATTCAAATGTGATCCAGTGAAATCCAAAGGTTAGTGTGTTGGAACCAGCTTTTAGCTACATTATCAATTTCATTGGATTAATTCCCACTTCCCAACATTTTCTGCCAAATTCATGTATTCTTCAACGTTAAAATACAATCTAATAGTTATGGCAATCCTTGAGGACATTTGAATGGAAAAGTCATGTATAGAGATCTAAGCATGAGAATTTACTTAATTGGCACAAAACTATTTATAAAGCATTTTAAACATCATATGTGATCATGTTGAATTTATTAAAATAAAACTCCTAATACAGCAACAAAATTTGTGCTTATTTCAAAAGGTTAAGTTGGATATCAATGTGTCACACATCCTACCATTTGCGATGATCATATCAGAGACAGTTATCAATAAAAATAATTCTTGTTTTCACATATTGCCTAATGTGACACTTCAAAGAGCTTCACAAGTGTTATCCAGAGAAAAGAATAGGCGAGTTTCAATACAGCACATGTTGATTTTGCTTTATTTTTTTTTTCCTTAGATAAATCCCAGGCCTCTGATTTGTTCATGGTTTTAGACCACAATGATAATCATTAATATGCTTTCAATAGTTACTGGCAACGACCTGGGATTTTATATATGCAATAAGATTTGTGCTATCTTTCAGAAGACCACCCTGGTTAACAGTAACACACAGACAGTGTGAATCTCACTCTCTGCCACAGAGGGTAGTTGAGGCCAGTTCTGGCTATTAGAGTAAGTGGCCCTTGTGGCCAAGATTTGAGGTACGGGCCAAGCCATGTCTATTAAATGGCTGCAGGCTCGAACTACACAGTGACCATCATGGTTTCTAAGATCCTCAGTTTGGCCAAATTGAACTAGTTTGCCATATATCGCTTCCTGGGGAGTATAGTGTTGGGATGGCAAGGACTGAGGGAGGGATAGATCAAACCTTAAGTGATAATTTCATGTGGGGTTGCAGAAGATTTCATAGAGGAGGATGGAGATACAACATGTTGTCTTTATCTGGCAGTGTAAGGGGATTGCCTAATCCTAGGGAAGGAAGCAGATTATCATGTGAAACCATGGCTGCACCACATTCTGTTCAGTTGAAAGAAAATCCTTCTGCTCTTCCATTAGTTCTTACTCCCTGAATAGCCATTCTTCTTTGATTTCATTCCCATAGGGGCTTGGAGAGATATACCAAACATGAGCAGGTGATAGTGTGGCTGGGAGGCCGGTGTGGGCCACATATTTCCACACTGGTTACTCTGACTCTATTAAGTAAGTGCAGATTTGAAGCCAAGGTCCCTTACACCTCTCATTTTTAAGCAACTGTTGCTATCCTGGGGATTCATGTTTACATCTTTACAGCCTCTATCAGGTTGTGTTATTGGAAAATTGGCATCTACGGCCATATATGGCTGTTGAAAGTCCGAGCTCTGGGTGAAAATCCACACTTCCATTAGCTCCCTGATTAGCTTCTTTGATTTCCCCATGGGCCTACCACTGATGGAGGCCACATATGCCCATGGTTACTCTCGCAGAACCCCTTTTCCTCTCACCGTTGCATGCGCACTCTCCGGCTGACATTCATTTATTGAATATGTCTATGTACATACTTAGCAACCTTCTGTACAGCCAGCACATTGAAGTACCCACCAACATCGTTTGCATTAGAATCAGCTTCAGTATGTTCTTGTTACTGATTAGCTGACTCTCCCAACCTCCACTGCCACCACCAAACAAGCTTTGCAGTCACTCGAAGGCATGCACAAAGCTGATTCATTGCTAAAGAAGGGTCCTGAGCAGAAATATGCTGCCTGACCCTCTGAGTTCTCCAGCAACTTATGTTTTGCTTAAGATTCCAGCATCTACAGTTCTTTGTTTCTCCAAGGGTCTCCTTTATCACATTGTGTTCATGCTGCCCATTTTGACTTTCCAGAGTAATGAGACGTGTCAGCTATATTATCATGGAGACGTAACTCTTTATAAGTAAAACAGTTTTTTGTTTAGTCTAGTTACACATTTTGACCTGATAGGACCCATAAATATGTGGGTTCAGAAAGCATTAGGTGTTTTTGGATTGAGCTCAGGTTGAGATTGATGGAGGTTTGTGTGGGGTTTTAATTTTATACTGAAAGAAATCTTTACACTAAATATTCGATTCCTTCTGATATTCAGTGTAGATTTATTTCAAGGATATACCCTGATCCTAATTGACTCAGTAACTCCTCAAGGTGCATTATGTCACCAAGCTAAGAATATAGTGTTATTGTATCACAAAGACATTTTCCATCTACTTCTTATTATTATATTGCACATTATATTTTTCTTTACAGATAATTAGTCATTATTGACTATATATTTTTGAATCGTGTGGGCAGTACTGGTGGTATGGTGCATACTATATATAATTTTGCACTGTACGTGGAAATGCTTCTCAATCTGATATAATTTATTTGGCCTTCTCACAGTAGCTGTCAATAGAGGATATTCTGCATGAAAACAAATCATTGGGAGCAAAGAAAGTGAAGTTAATTGGGAAACGCACCTCATGCTGCTTTTAAAAAGCTCCAAATCGGAAGTTGACAGGTAGTTTTGATCGTCACTTGGGAGCAGGTTTCTTGCTGACTAGCATGGCCAAGAAATGAAACATGAATTCAGTAATCCTGAAAAAGAAGCATAATAATGAATAAATACTAAAGTGTGAAAACAAAATAAATATTTCTCTTTATATTGCCTTCATTATTATTTTTCATTTTCATTCTCCCAAAATAATTAATCTTGAGACCTAATAGAAATTGTACTCAAACAGCTCACTTCGATGCTTTTTTCTTTACACCTACATAATTAAAGTTTTTGTACTTCTGAAAGTATTCTGAAAGTATTTCAGGACAATTTTTGTGGATGAAAAGATGAGTTAAGGCAGAATTATCCTCCTACACAAGTAATCCATAATGATTTATTTAGTACATACAATTAAGTCAAGTTAAGGGAGTTTATTGTCATGTGTCCCAGATAGGACAATAAAATTCTTGCTTGCTGCAGCACAACAGAATATAGTAAGCATAAATACAGAACATTTCAGTGTGTCTACATAGCAAAGACCATATAAATACACATAAATAAACCGATAAAGTGCAATAGGCTGTTATAGTCCAGTTTGTTTGATGGCGGTTTAATAGCCTGATGGCTGTGGGGAAGAAGCTGTTCATGAACCTGGATGTACCAGATTTCAGGCTGCTATACCTTCTACCTAATGGCAGCGGAGAGATGAGTGTGTGGCCAGGATGGTGTGGGTCCTTGAGAATGCTGGCAGCCTTTTTGAGGCGGCGACTGTGATAGATCACTTCGAAGGTGGGGAGGTCAGAGCCGATGATGGACTGGGCAGTGGTCACAACTTTCTGCATTCTTTTCCGCTCCTGGACACTCGAGTTGCCGAACCAAGTCACGATGCAACCGGTCGGCATGCCCTCTACTGTGCACCTGTAGAAGCTCTTTGACATACAGACTCTCCATAATCTTCTCAGGAAGTAGAGGCGCTGATGTGCTTTCTTTACAATTGCATCAGTGTGCTGGGACCAGGAAAGATCCTCGGGAATATGCGCGCCCAGGGATTTGAAGTTCTTGACCCTTTCCACCACCGTTGATATAAACGGGATTGTGGGTCCCTATCCTACCCCTTCCAAAGTCCACAATCAGTTCCTTGGTTTTGCTGGTGTTGAGAGCCAGGTTACCAATCAATCAACCTTTATTGCCATCTTGCAAAGCTGTACAGTGCAAAATGAGAAGACGTTTCCCAGGGAATACCGGAGCATCGCACATAAAACTTAAACATTTCACACATAAAATAAAAACAATAAAAACAATCCAGTCCCTGATAAAACAGTACGAATAGTTAAAAAGTGCAGGTAAAAACAGCAACATTAAAATACAAGTAAAAACAGTCATAAAATGTCCAGAACAGCTGATTTAAGTGGCCAGTGCCAGAGTTATTAAATTGTCAGTGCAAAAGCAGCAGAATCAGGTGGAGTGACTGTTTAGCAGTTGTCATAATATTAAGTTGGTGCTATTCATGTACATAGTGAATGAAAATATAAGTATTATTTTATTGATTTCTGCAATATGTTATTTTTAATTCTTTTGGAAAAATAACTTTATCACGTTGAATGGTAGTAGCATATGATAGCAGTAAGGTTAATTTAATTTCTTCATCCATTCCATTGCTGCTTGCAGCAAGTTGACCTTTAAACAAAAGCCTGGATTAAACTGAGTCTGTGCAGTCTGCTTAGTATCTTTTTCCATTAATCTGTATAAATAGCACTTTTAATTGCAAATTAATAGGCAGTTACTTCAGAAATGTTGTAACGTAGGCATGAATCATACATTTTTCAAATGTGGCCAAAAAATGAGGCTGAGTCATTTAGTTTGAAAATGCAAATTTTAAGTTCTCTGTTTTTTCTATAACTGCTTCTCTTGTTAGTAAATTCATTTAGCCCATCAAAAAAATCACTCCCAGAAGACATTTTGACAGGCTTTCTCGTGGAAATCCTCCATCATTTTTGTGTTAAATTATATCCGATTTTCAGTTCCAAGTGGATTTTAATTTAGTGCTGATGGCATGCCAAATCAGTTGAATACACAAAGTGAACCACGATTTTAAACGGAAAATGATAATGAAATAAATCACCATAATACATAAAAAATACAAATTTTGATTTTATCAGAGAAGAAAACAACAGCTGAATGGAGTTTATTTCCATAATCTGAACATACCTACAGAAATGGATTTAATTACATTTAATTACATAGAGAATATTACAATGAATATGCCCAACTACAAAAAGGAATTAAACATCCAAGAGTGCAAGAGAAATGTTCCAGATAAGATTTACCATTGTGGTGAAATTAATCCAATGCTAAATATCATAAATTTCGTATACAAGCTTAAAGTCATATAAATGTAAATTTGGCTGGTTCACAGATGCCAAAGCCTTTTAGAAACATAGAAACATAAAAAAAATAGGTGCAGGAGTAAGCCATTCGGCCCTTCAAGCCAGCACCACCATTCAATATGATCATGACTGTTCATCCAAAATCAGTACCCCGTTCCTGCTTTTTCCTCATATCACTTTTCCTTTAGCCCTAAGAGCTAGTTTGCAGAATTTTGCAGAAGGAGGATTTACAAAGAGAGCATTTGTAAACATGCCTGGTGTCTCCGTAATTTGTCAGATGATTAATATCTTTGTTGACAATTTAAATGCGTGAATATTCCCAGTATTTTTCAGTCTGAATAGAAAGAAAGTGTGACGTTGTGCACACGACAATCTTCCTTGGGGTAAAGCTGAGTAGCCAGGTGTAAATAACCCCATGCCCTCTCTCCAGCACACTAATGCTCCATCAAATGATTCAATGGTGAGGCCAGTGGCAGAATGGTCAGTGAGATGACTGGAAATCCAAGACAAGTTGTGTTCTGAATGGCTAATGAATTACAGAGTGGCTCTGTTGGTTGCTAAATTCTGTTTGACCCATTATATTACATGAGAATTAATATATATCAGATATATTTTATGTTCTCTGAAGAAGTAGTCATGAAAATTTTGTAATATAAAACTCAAGAGAACATAATTCCAAAACCTTCCAGGTCATAAGTGATAGGATCAGAATTAGGCCATTCAGCCCATCAAGTCTACTCCACCATCTAATCATGGCTGATCTATCTTTCCCTCCAAACCCCATTTTCCTGCCTTCTCCCAATAACCAATAAACCCCTAACCCTTGAGTAAGGTGAATTATATAATTTGGCTGTTCAGAAAAGTGGATGAAGAGAATGGTCGATAGGTATCAAAAGCATATGAGTCCGAACTCACCTGAATGTATAAAATCTATATTACTAAAACTCTCATCTTGACTGCTTTTGGCCTACTGTGCTGCGATTTCCGACAAAACGGCGCCACCTACGGCCGTCATTTTTGGCCACCTCGCTGAGAGCCCCTCTCGGCCTTACAGGTGTGGAGGATTTTACCCATCGATGATAACTCAGAGAGATATTAACGTTTTTTTTAAATTCACCATTCGCTCTGCTGCCCCTGCTGGAGGGAGAGGGAGGGACTATAAAACCAGGAAGTGGTCTGCCTCACTCATTCCCTGCAAGATGGATGAAGCCAAGGGTCACGTCTCTCTGAGCTCTGAATAACACTGAACAAATGTCTACACAACTGTGAGTACCCTTAAAGTGGTTTGAAAATGAAAATATGGTTTGTTTGAAGTAAAAAGGCACTGCCTGCAAATGGTTGTTTGGGTGCTTTGGCTTGAAGTTGAAAGAGACTACTTACTGCAAATGGTGGCTTGAGTGCTTTGACTTGAAGTTGAAAGGCACTACGTACTGCAAATGGTGGCTTGGGAGCTTTGGCTTGAAGTTGAAAGGCATTACTTACTGCAAATGGTGGCTTGGGTGTTTTGGCTTGAAGTTGAAAGGCACTACTTACTGCAAATGGTGGCTTGGGAGCTTTGGCTTGAAGTTGAATGGCACTACTTACTGCAAATGGTGGCTTGGGTGCTTTGGCTTGAGGTTGAAAGGCACTACTTACTGCAAATGGTGGCTTGGGTGCTTTGGCTTGAAGTTGAAACACTATTTACTGCAAATGGTGGCTTGGGTGCTTTGGCTTGAAGTTGAAAGGCACTAACTGCTAATGGTGGCTTTGGTTCTTTGGCTTGAAGTTGAAAGGCACTACTTACTGCAAATGGTGGCTTGGGAGCTTTGGCTTGAAGTTGAAAGGCACCACTTACTGCAAATGGTAGCATGAAGTTGAAAGGCACTACTTACTGCAAATGGTGGCGTGGGTGCATTGGCTTGAAGTTGAAAGGCACTACACTGCAAATGGTGGCTTGGGTGCCTAGGCTTGAAGTTGAAAGGCACCACTTACTGCAAATGGTAGCATGAAGTTGAAAGCCACTACTTACTGCAACTGGCGGCTTGGGTGCTTTGGCTTGAAGTTAAAAGACGCTACTGCAAATGCACTTACTTCCTGTTTGCACTGTATATTGATTTTAGATAAAACGCTACACTTACGACAGTGATTTTTGGCCATCTTACTCAGTCCCCCTCCGCTGAGCAGGTGCAGAGAATTCTTCCCATCAATTAAAAATAAAAGTGTTATTAGTGTTTAGAAAATGTTGAGAATCTCTCTCCTGTCAATCACGCCCTGAAAGCCACACCTGTTCCAGTGGGAGGGGGAGGGGTTATAAAACCCAGAAGTGTGGGTGTGGCTCAGTCTCTGCATGATGTGGGAGGGAGAGGTCATGAATGTCTGAGCTGTGAATCAATTGAACATACTGACTGTCTTCTGAAATGTGAGTTTGGTGTTTTGTGTGGTTTTATGGTAGTTTCACCCTTCATGAAATGGTATGAAGCTGCATTTGAATTTGTTGGCCTTGGACCCTGCTTGAAGTGGAATAAAACAGCACTGAATTTGGTGGCCTTGCACCCTGCTTGAAATGGAATTTCAAGGAATTTGGTGGCCTTGCACCCTGCTTGAAATGGAATTTCAAGGAATAGTCATGAGTCAACTGCCTCATGAGTCAACTGCCAGCCCACCAGCCGTGAGTGAGCTGCCAGCAGATCAGGCTTGAGGGACTGAGCTGCCACCCCAAGAACCCATACCAGCACTCCAGAAAGCCCCCCCCCCCCACTGGCCACCAATATTGGAATTGGTGGAGAGGTGGAATATTGCGTCGGGGGACCAGCCCTACCGTGTGAACATGGGACCCAACGGGTCCCTCTTAGTCTAGTAATATATATTTTCCAAACATAATGGGGAAATTCTCCTTGCCAATTTTTCATTTATTCATTCATCTCCCCAAAATATATTTTCAAAATGAGCGATGCTAGTGGGTAGGAAGTGAACCCAACAATATTTCAGTGAACTTCAAGAACTAACATCTAGATGTGGAGTATATGGAATGAGCTGCCAGAGGAAGCAGTTGAGGTGGGTACAATTACAATGTTTAAAAGACACCAACATAGGTACATGGATAGGGAAGATTTGGAGGGTTATTGGCCAGGCATAGACAAATAGGGTTAGCTTGAGAAGGTAATTTGGTCAGCATGGATGAGTTGGGCCAAAGGGTGTGTTTCCATGCACTAAGGCGCTATGATTCAATTATCCTATCTACTGATTCTAAAATGGTCAGTTAATGCACTTTGTAATTGCCCGGTTTTCTTCAGGTGGGAACCTATTCCAGGCCAAATTCAACTTCAGGGTTTTTTTGTTTGGAGGAATAAACCGATCATTGTAGAAGTAGAAAACCTACTCAAATAAGAAGAAATCAATAAATGTCCATAATAAATGGTTATAGATCTACAGAAGACATTGCAGTATGAATTCAAATGTAATGGTTGTACTACATGAGTTATTGTTAATTGGCAGCCAATTATACCCAAGTTTTTGTTCCATGGATTTATAACAATTTTTACTGACTTGTGTCACCTAGAAAAAGGTTCACTGAAAATAAAAGTTTATACTATGAACAAAGCCACAATTATATCTGCTCCAGACCACTCAGTTACATAGTTCTTCTTAGGATCTTAGCTTAATGCTGCTGATGAGATCTATATTTTTTTCCAAAAATCCCAACCTCCCCACCATTCACCCGGCAACTAACCGAACACCAATACCCCATCTCCCACTCGCTGCTAATTCCCTGTCTTATTCAGTCAAACAGAGAAGGAAAGTGGAGGAAAAGAAACTTCAATCATTGCACAAGTTGCACATTTCACTCACAAGCTGTGGTGGCCAGTGGCTTAAAACTTTTCAATGCATTTTTAATGATGACTCATTGTTGCCTCAGATCTTTGCCTACAATAATACAATACAATACAATAATACTTTATTAGCCAAGTATGTTTTGCAACATAAGAGGAATTCCATTTGCCAATTCAGTCATATAAATAAAAAGCAACAGAACACACAAAACACATTTTAACATAAACATCCACCACAGTGAATCCTCCACATTCCTCACTGTGATGGAAGGTGAAAAAAAGTTCTTCCCTTCTTTGTTCTCCCGCGGTCGGGGGCCTTGAGCCTTCCGTTGACGGGACCATCTAGGCTCCTGTAGCCGACGGCGTTTGGGCCCTCTGCTTCGGGGCCATCAGGCTCCTGCATCGAGGGGATATCAGCTCCCCACGCCAAGCGATCGGACCCTGGGACGAGGCTGGTTGAACCTTCTGCGTTGTTGGAGCTCCCGACTTCCAGGGTCTCTACCTGAGACCGCGAGCTCCTGATGTTAAAGACCACAGGTTGGAGCGATCCCAGGCAAGGGATCGGCTCCGATGCAAGTCCACACCCCGCGGTGGGGCTAAAAATCAGTCCAGAGTGAGACCTCCAGCTCCACGATGTTAGGCCGCAGAGCAACCCGAGATGTGTCCTGGAAATCAATCACATCTCCGGAAAGGTAAGAGATTGAAAAAAAGTTTCCCCCGACCCACTCCACTCCCCCCACATAAAACAAACCGGAGAACATTTACATAAACTTTTAAAACACGCTAAAAATAACAAAAAAAGACAAAAGAACAGACAGACTGATGAGGAGGCTGCCAATCGTGCGGCGCCAATATATGGAGACAAGCTGGATCAGTTTTTATTATTTAAAGAATGGATAATTTTCCCTTATGAATAGTGGAACTAATTCTTCACTGTTTGCTATACTATACATTTCTCAGCTTTCCTTTGCTTGCGATTTTATGGGTGTGTGTTATGAAACAAAAAAAAAGAATAAATGAGCTTATAAACCAAATAATAAAATATAAATAATTTGAATAAAGTGCCCGTTTCCCCATGATTCATCAAGGATATTCCCGAGCAAATACATTCAACCTTATTACAAATAATATAATTAATGAACAGTGGCTTTCTAGTGCATCTTGATTACCTGAGGATGGGGTGAAAATTTGCAACCATCACGTGGTCTGCCCTGTTTCAACGAATGCAATCAACCTGGTGTGCACAATCAAATAAGATCCAATAGAACAAGTTGTCCTACAACTTTAGGCTGTACACACCATACGCAAGAAGAAGACCTGAGGATGCATGGACAACTATTGTTCGGGCCTTCATTGATAAGCTGTAATAGATAATCTCCATTCAGCTACTGCAGCATCTGACCTCAAAACCTGTCCTGATATTTAATGGGATGATCTGCATCTTGTCCATTTTACGTCTATGCACAAAATGCTGGAGTAATTCAGCAAGACAGGCAGCATCTCTGGAGAGAAGGGATGGGTGACATTTTGGGTCTCATAGAAACATAGAAACAGAAAATATGTGCAGGAGGAGGCCATTCGGCCCTTCGAGCCAGCACCGCAGTCTCGACCCGATACATCACCCATTCCTTCCCTCCAGAGATGCTGCATGTCCCATTGAGTTACTTCAGCATTCTGTGTCTTTCTTTGGTGTAAACCAGCATCTGCAGTTCCTTCCTACACATCAGCTCTACGCACAACTGCCTATCAAGTGGTTAAGCAAGTTGGCGATCACTGTTTTGGTTTGTGGGAAAGGGGTCCACAATGATAGTCCCTTTGTACGTTGAAATTTTACTAACCTCTCCAGTAGGGTCAGATTCTGATTTAACTGTTAGATTACTTTGGCTTAGATTTCTCCACACGTGAAAATTTATTATCTCAGAAAAATGATTTCATCAAAATTAATAATCCTGAATCAATCACTCGTTAACCTTTAATATTTAAGAAAATTATAAATTAGTTTCTATAACCTCAATTTGTAAAATTACACTTGAAGCCAACATGATACAGCAATTGTGAATGCAATCAGACAATCAGACAATCAGAATGCAATGATCAGCAAACATCTCCTCCGAACCTGAAGCTTTCGACCATCTCTTCTTCGGCATCATCAATGTGTACCAGGGTATGTGCACTGCTTTGCCAACTGAAGCCAGTCACAGTCTCCTTTGCCTTGCTGGCATTGAGGGAGAGGTTGTTGTCTTGACACCAGGTTATAAGATTCTCAATCTCCTTTCTGTACTCCTTGTCGTCACTCTTTGATTTCTGACCCACTATTGTGGTGTCGTCTGCGAACGTGCAGTTAGAGTTGGATTGGTATTTGGTTGCATAGTCATGAGTGCACAAGGAGTATAGCAGTGGGCTATATTGATTCATTGATGAAGCACCGGGTGGTGCCACCGTAGTGGCTGTCTCGCCAACAGTCTGGCTGCCCCCCTCTCTGTTTTTATTATTTTTAAGTATGTTTTAAAAGTATGTTTTAGTATATCTTAGTCTGTTTTATGTGGTGGTGTGGGGGGGGGGGGAGGGGAATTGGGGGAAACTTTTTTTCAGTCACTTACCTCGACGGCAATGCATTTTTTCTCCATGTCTCGTCTCCGTCCCCTCCTGTGGCTTAAGACGCGGAGTAATGCGGCCTTTCCTGAAGAACAGCCCGGTTCTTCAAGCCGCGAGCACAGCGCGGACTTTAACATCCAGAGCTGCGATCCTTTGCTGAGGATTGTGAAGAGTACCAACCGCGGGGCCTGTGGACTTTAACACCGTGAAGCCCGCGGTCTCCGGTAAGAAGAGGCCGACTTGGGAGCTCCGTGTTCCAATCCGTCCCTACGCCAGAGTTTCCATCATCCCGACGTGAGGACTTCGGACATCGAACCATCAGCAGCGGCGAACGGCGGAGGGTTAAACAGCCCCGACCATGGGTGAACAAAGGAGGAAGATCATTGAACTTTATTACCTTCCGTCACAGTGAGGAATGTTGATTCCACTGTGGTGGATGTTTATGTTAAATTTTATTTTATGTGTATTGTTTTTCACTTAGTATGGCTGTATGGTAACTCAAATTTAACTGTACCTTAATTGGTGCAAATGACAAAAACGCGAACTTGAACTTGAACAGATTCACCACCCTCTGGTGACATTTGTGCTTTATTTGCGTTTGGTATCATTTTCTTCAGCTGCTTCCTCGATGACATTCTTTCCATCATGCAGCCAGAAATGGTAATGTTTGCTGATGATTGCACAATGCCCATTGCATTTACAAGCACTTTATCATGAAAAGAAAACACTACTTTGTAAAGTTGATAGCACTGTCCACAACATCTTCCATCCATTTGATGATGAGTGTAATGAGACGACTTGGGTAGCAATTAGTCAAATTGTGTTCTTTGTACTTTGGGGGACAGGATGTGCCCGGAACAGATTGGCCAGAGGCCCGTAATTCTGGACAGCAAATTTTGTTGGTGAAAAACCACTCATCCAGCAAAATGGATACTATTCCATTAGATGCTAGAAAATAAATTGCAGGAGCCTTGATGGAGATACACTAAACCCTCGCTGTAACGGACCACAGTGGAATGAATGGTTCCTGTTATTCATGATTGTCGGCTATAACCGAGTAAAGGATTCTCGAGAAATAGAGTATCATTGTATAAATAGTAGAAATAAAGAAACTGCAGATGCTGCTAGACTAACAGAACACTTTATAAAAGGCTTGGCAAAAGATAAATATGGAATAAGTCATTAGATTCCCTGGAGAAGTACCAAGTGGATCAGCCACTGGAAGATTCAAACAATAAGGCCCCTCTGAAGTGACTCTCTGGTAAATGTTTCCTTTGAATCAAAATATCAATCATGTCAGTTTAATTCTGATCTGAGGGATATTATCAATAGACAAAACCCAATAACAACACCACTGAGGATGGCCTTTGTGGACAGACATTAAGTTCATGTGGGAAAAAAACATTGATTACTTAATAGCATTTGTGACGTAGCCATAATATTAAGCAAAGATAGTTTGATGGTATTAGACAGGAACTTGGGAAATTGATGATAGTAGGATGTTTGCAGGCAAAGGGACGTCTGGAAACTGGGATGCTCTTAAAAGAGTGATGGTGAGAGATCAAGGCATGCATGTTCCTGTCAGAGTGAAGAGCAAGGCAACTGCGAGTAAGGAACCATGGATGACGTGCAAAATCGACGCTCAGGTCAGGGAAACAAAGAAGGCAGAGGCCAGGTATAGACAGCCGGGATCAAGTTTATTCCAGGAGGAGTTCACGGGACTGAGGATCATACGTCAGAAGGAAATCAGGAGGGTAAAAAGGGGGCTGGAGCTGGCTCTAGCAGATAACATTAAGGAAAATCCAAAGAGATTTTATATGTACACTAATGCAAAGTACCTCAGAAAACAAGAGGCCATATGTCTGTGGAGCTGCGGCAGATGAGCAAAGTCCTCAATTAGTATTTCTTTGCTGTTTTTACTGTGGAAAAATACATGAAGCATGTATGGGATTGTAACAGTTCAGGAGACCATAGAGAGAGAGTCAGTGTGAGAATGGGATGGTGAATGAAAGTGGAAAACAATTGGAAGCACAGGGTTTCTCCTCAAACTGAACACAGGTGTTCCACTTGTTACTCATCCAAACTGTGTTTGGTTTCTCCAATATCGAGGAGACACAATTTTTCACACTCAGTTCAGTACACTAGACTGGACGTATTGCAAATGAATTCATGCTTCACCTGGAAGGACTGTTTGGGTCCCAAGGTGTTGGGAAGAAAAAAGTTGAAAGGACAGGTGTTGCATCTCCTGCTGTTGCACAGGAAGATGCTATCAGATGGGAAGAGGTAGTTGCGGGTAGAACACTGGTCCTTGGAGTCACAATCGGAGTGATCCATCTGAAATACTGGCAGTGGAGGGGAGAGAAATATTTGGCTGGAGGTGTAATCTTCCAGGGATTGGTGGGAATAGTGATCTGTTGAATGCTGATGAATGATGGTGAGATGGAGGGTGACTACCTGGGAGCACTACTCATGCACAAAGAGAGGAAGATACGAGAGCAGAGGTGTGGGAAATGGATGAAATGTAGTAAAGGCCTCTGCCCCCTGTAGTAAAATGCAAGGCATGGTTCGGGAAGAAGGACAATGTTTTAGAGGAAGGCATTTCCAACTTCAGATACCTCACTCTTTCCTTCAGCCTGCATCAGAACTGCCTATGTCTGCCTTTCATCATTTTGGCTCAGGTTTTCTTAAGCCCCTGTCCCACTTAGGTGATTTTTTTCAGCGACTACAGGCGACCAGGCTGTCACCACATAGTTGCCGGGTGATGCCTGTATCGTCGTGAGTAGTCTCCTCAAGTTGACTAAAAAGTCATAATGTTTTTCTGGTCACCGCTGGATTTTGAAATGTTCAAAACGTTTTGGTGACAGTGGGCTTGACATAGCTGGACGTAGCTTGTTTTCTCCTGTCATAGGCGCTGTCAAAGGTTGTCGCCAGATGACGTTGGTTGTCGGCGCGTGCTGACTTCGGTGAATTCCATTGGCGACTAACTACATCAACCTACGTCAACTGGTGACAGGTACCGGCGACTAAATTGTCTTCAGTTGTCACCGACAGGGTCGTTGCTTGTCATAGCTTGGCGCGGGTGGAAGTAGGTTGACTTTGGTTGTTGTAGGTTGTCGCCCGTGTGGTCGTAGGTGGACATCCTAGTGGGTCGCCAGTTGTCGATAGCTTGCCGTAGCTTGTCGTAGACATTGTCATAGGGGAGGGTCAAGTCGCCGATTTTTCGGTGACCTGCTACGACTGTGACAGTTGCCGGCAGTCGCCAAAAAAAAATCGCCTGTGGGACAGGCCCTTTATTCTGTTAGTGTAGACTGGTCGGCTGGGCATGTTCTCAGGCCTTCCTATTAGCAACACATCACATGGAAAAAGAACATAATCTGGCCCTAATTTCTCCTCTAGCTGTGACGCCTATCTCACCAGGGACTAACTCTACTGAACATTTTTCCTTCCATTATTTATTATGTAAAAGAATATGTGTGTTATGATTGTGTTTATAATTTGTTTGGTTGTTGTTTTGTTGTTTGTCTTTTGCACAAAAGTCCGCGAGCATTGCCACTTTCATTTCACTGCACATCTCGTATGTGTATGTGACAAATAAACTTGACTTGACTTGACATTAACTCATTCAGACTCACCCATTCATCTCCCCTGAATTGTAAAGAAAGCAAACGCAATGCTAGCATTTACTCTGAGAGGGCTTGTATACAAAAACAGGGATGTAATGCTGAGGCGCTATAAGGCGCTAGTCAGGCCACATTTGGAATATTGTGAGCCATTCTGGGCACCATATCTGAGGAAGGATATGCTGGCTCTGGAAAGGGTCCAGAGGAGGTTTACACGAATGATCCCAGGAATGACTAGGCTAACGAATGATGAGCATTTGTTGGCACTGGGTCGGTATTCGCTGGAGTCTAGATGAAAGAGGGCGGATCTCATCGAAACATACAGAATAGTGAACGGCTTGGATAGAGTGGATGCGGAGAGGATGTTTCCACTAGTGGGAGAGTCTAGGACTAGAGGTCATAGCCTCAGAGTTAAAGGACGTTATTTTAGGAAGGAGATAAGGAAGAATTTATTTAGTCAGTGGATGGTGAATCTGTGGAATTCTATGTTACAGAAGTCTGTGGAGGTCAAGTCAATGGATATAATTAAGGCAGAGATAAATAGATTCTTGATTAGTATGGGTGTCAGAAGTTATGGGGAGAAGGCATGAGAATGGGGTTAGGAAGGAGAGATACATCAGCCATGATTGCATGGCAGCGTAGGCTTGATGAGTCAAATGGCCTAATTTTGCTCCTATCACTTATGACCATCTTATGATCTTAACTATCCCTCTCTTTCCAAAGATGTGCCAAACGTGCTGATATTTCCTAGCATTTTCTATTTTTATTTCCGATTTCATCTGCAATTATTTTCATTCATAGTTACAGTATATGCTTGAAGAAAATTAAATTAGGCCATCCAATATTTAATTTGCATTTCAAGAGTTATCCGGTTAGATATTAAGGCCTGAAACTACTGCATAAATGTAGAAAACTGAATTTGAACATAGCAACCGAGTACATGATAACTATTTGCAAAGAGAGGGTATGGCAAACATTCTGGGTATGTAGGTATTCAGAAAATTGATTCCATTGAAGAATAAGAGCCTGGAGTCTAGTACAATCTAATGGTCTTAGCAGTGCTGCACCGATAAATGCTACAATCATGGCCTATCCCCCGCAATCAGTGGCGGACTGGGTCTAAAAATATTGGTTGCCAGGAGACAAAGGGGGCCCACTTCATCATGGGCCCACTTGATATAGGGGGCCCCCTTCATCAGGGGCCCACATGCCATCGGGCAAGCTGACACCCTGGCCAGTCCGCCACTGCCTGCAATCTTCAGTCATACCTGATGCCATTATCTTGCACACTACTAAATGGGCATTGCACCATTACACAAAAGAAATGTGCTGCCTTGTGTTGAGATGACCGCTGGAGAAGGCGGTGGAGAGATAAGAGGAATTGGCGTTTAGACAATAAGGAAGTGGTGGGATTAATGGGAAGTCAGTATGTTGAAGACTGGATAATCAAGACCTTGATTGGGATCAATTGATGGGTGGGGCAGGACTGATGGGAGGATTAAGGAAGGCAAGACGAAGGTGTTCAGTGGAGTGGTTCAAAAGATAAAAGGTTAATGCGGGACTTATCTTGGCGTGTTCCTGGCCTGGAACTGTACTATAAAGATCAGGGTTTGCTCCTCCTGGGAAGTGTCCAGAATAACACAAAATGACTTGGAAATGGTTATTATCATTTTATCTTTTTTGGTAAATATATTTGTAATCTTGAAGCACTGTATCAAACATCATTACACATTGCAATTTTTGAGGTAATTACTCATTTGTCTTCAGACGAGCTGACTGACCTGCAGTATATGTCTAAGTTTTAATGCTGAATTGTACATCTGGATTCAATGGCCAAATGCACAAAGAAATTCCTTTTAGGATCTCCTTTGCAAAGAGTAAAAAAAAAAAACCACATTATGGAAATATGCATTAAATATGAGGTATGAAAATTGATTAACTTCAGCTAAAAAAACAGCTTTCACCTTCAAAGAAGAAAAAGATCTCTGGGATGATTTATTCCCGAGGATGAGAAAGATCAGATACTGGGGAAATTTACATTGAAAGTCTTGTTCAGCTGCAAAGCAATTTCATTTTTGCACAGGCTATAAACTGATAGTATAAATCCAAAGTCAGGCCCCAATTTCACTCCAGAGCAAAGCACAGTAAGACATTGCAAAAAGGTTAGCCTCACACTACTTGACTGCAAATCTGGTGGACTGTCAAACCTGATTTACCCACTACACAATCTGTAAACCTACTAGGTTTCACTTAAAGATATTGGCTGTGAAATTGAACTCAATACCACCCATTGTTTGAGCACCACGGGTACAAATTCAATTGCACAGTTTTTTTTATGGCGTCCTACAATGACTCTCCATATTTCCATTTTTGTTTGCAACTTAAAGGGAGGCTATTACAGTCACTGAGTCTATACCAACTCCTAAAGCAACCCCATTCTCCTACTGATGTTATCAGTAACTCGTTCTACTCACATTCCTATCAACTGCCCCTGTTGGAAGAAGATTGGAAAGGGTGGACCTGAGAAACATATCCTATCCCACAGAAGAGCTTAGTGACTCATTCTCCTTTGGGCATTGCAGAAAGGACTGAAGGGGTGAGAGGATTCAGAGGAGGACTGCCAGTTGGCAGATGCCAGGGGGAGAAGGAGATTATTCTCGGCAGAGGACACTTTCCACCAGATTCGTTCAGGATGCAGGGCCAGAAATCTAATGCCAATGGCAGTGAAGGTATAAATGACCATAACTATCTCCCCATAACTTTCTCCCCTATTTAATATGTAAAAGAATATGTGATTCTGTTCCATTCTGTTTGCAGTTTGTTTGGTTGTTTGTTTGTTTGTCTATTTGTACAAAGTCCACGAGCATTGCCACTTTTCATTTCACTGCACATCTCGTATGTGTATGTGATGAATAAATTTGACTTGACTTGACTTGACTATAATAATAATCATAATCATAATAATAATAATAATAATAATAAATAGACAAGGGGCAACATTACATTAAAAATGCATTGCATATCAAATATCATAAATATATATAAAATCGTGGTATATCACATAAAAACATCATAATTTATATTTAACAAAAACCCACAATACTTAAGTTAAAAATCCAGATTAAAAGATGATATTATGTTTGTCAAGGCCACAATAAGCACATTTTTAGAGTAATTTATCCTGCAAATGAATTTATACATGTGGTGTCTTAGGATAGCTTCTAAAGTACTGACTCCTGCAGCCACAAACATATTACTGGCACTACACCATCTAGGTTGCCTTAGCAGTGTTCTCATGGCATCGTTATATGCCACCTTTAGTCTCTGCATACTTGTCTTTAACTAGTTCAACCACAGGTGCGCAGTGTAGAGTGGTGTGCAGTATGCTCTAAATAGCAACATCTTCACCACATCTGCACACGCACCAAATTTACGCAAGAGGATATTCGCCTGTACATACAGTATGCGTCGTTGCCTATAAATATCCTCATCATCTGTCATTTGTTCTGTAATAATATGCCCTAGATATTTTATCTTATTACAGACACTAAGATTGTTGTCAGACAATTTAAAAACAGGATATTTTAAGCATTTATCCTCTTTGGCTCTACAGACCATAACAGCACTCTTACTTGCATTATATTTAATGTCATATTCCACACCATACACGGAACATAAAGTATGGAGCTGCTGGAGACCAACGCTAGATGGACATAAGACCACAAGATCATCTGCATACATAATATGGTTCACTAAAATATTACCAATCACGCACCCAGTGTTACAGGCTTTCAATTGTTTAGACAGATCATCAATATATACATTAAAAAGGACTGGGGACAACATTCCCCCTTGTCTAACACCATTGCTAACCCCAAATGGGGCTGAGACCCTATTGCCCCATTTTATTTGCATAGTCTGGTGGGCATACCAGTAGGCCAGAATTCTCACAATGTATTCAGGCACCCCTCTTTGACTCATTTTACCAAACAGCTTTCTGTGATTAACACGGTCAAAGGCTCTGGAAGCATCAGTAAAGCACATAAGGATTGAAGAGTTTTTGCCTCTATATTTGTTTACAATCTCCTTTAGGGCATATATGCATGTCAGTGCCATGTTTAGCTTTAAAGCCAAACTGGTTATCTGTGGAGTTAACAAACTCATTTATTCTATCCAGCAGAACGCTTTCTAAGACTTTTGACAATATGCTGGCTAAAGCTATGGGCCTGTAATTATTTAGGCTGCCTACTTTACCAGCTTTGTCCTTAATGACCGGCACTAACAGGACAGACAACATTGAGTCTGGTAACAAGCCATGAATCATAAAGCCAGTAAAACAAATAGCTAGGAGAGGAGCTATCCTCATACTCGCATACTTAAGATGTTCAGCAGAGATATGATCCAAGCCACTATAGATATATTCAAACTGATGATTGTGGCTTCACTAATATCTCACGATTGCATCAGGAAGATTATAGAGACTCTCTACTTCAACAGAATTAACTTTGTCCTTGAGAATCAAAATCGTTCAAATGTAGGAAATCTGAAAACAAAATGTGAAATGCTGGAAATATTCACCAGCACAGACTACATTTGTGGAAAGAGAAACAGAATTAATGTATCAAGTTGATGAATATGCAAGGAGCTGCAGATGCTAGAATCTTCAGTAAAACACAAAGTGCTGGAGTAAATCAATGGGTCAGGCAACATCTGTGGATGGAATGGACAGGCAACATTTCTGGTCAGCACTCCTCTTCAGACCGAGGGGAGTAGAGGTGGGGGCAGGACTGAGCATAGTAAGTGATAGGTGAATACAGGTTAGGGGGGCCTTGATTGGCAGATGGGTGGTGCAAATTGATGACTTTTCCTCTGAACTCAAAAAAGTTAGAAATAAAACTAGCCTTAAGTTGCAGAGAAGGGAGAAAGCTGGAGGAGACCAAAAAGACAGAAACCAACGCAAATGGCAGTGAATTAGTTGAGAGAAAGGGCAATGACTCGTTAATCTCAAATGATCTGTCTCGAGAAAACTTTTTAATACTAATTTTCATGGGTTTGAATGTTTCTTCTCTGTGGATTGTCACCTTGTCGTGGTGGAGAAACTTGTGTGGACCTGAGATCCTACGAGCAACGCCATCTGGAGCTATGATCCTGGTAGGGCCACCCATGGCGGTAAGGTCAAGGGGGAGGTCCTAGTCAAAGACCAATCCAACCAAGACCTCAACGGTGGAACTGCCGGAGGATGTTGACTGGCTTTAGTGGGCGGATTGAGGCTGCAGCTGAAAAGGGTCCCTGGTCGTCTTGGACTCCATGCCACTGGATCCTGACCCAGATCTGTCAAGGACTGGCTGTCTGTGCACCAGTCTCCCCACGATAAATAAAGTCAAGCACAGGTATCCTCCATGGAGAGGACAGTCATACTCTTTTCGAGTGATCGCTGATGATGATGATGATAATAAGGCAGCATTTATTGTTCATTTCCCATAGCCCTTAATGTAGGGGTGCTGTCTCCTTCAACTGCTATCATCTTCCTGTGCAAAAGCACTCTCACAATGTTGCTGGATAAAGAGTTTCAGGATTTATCCAACATCAATAATGAAGGACTGGTTATATATTTCAGTTATTATGGTGGACAGTTTGGAGGAGAACGTGCTAGTGTTGTTATTTCCTTGGGCCTACTTTCTTTGAACTTACTAGTGGCAGAAGTTATGGGTTTTGGGGGATTTGACAGTTTAGTAAGGACAAGTAACTGCAGTGCATTTGATGTATGATATATACCGGAGGTGAAAGGAATGAACGTGTACGATGATGTTAAGATGTTAAATAAGTGAGCTGCTTTGTCTTGGATAGTCTCAAGCTTCCTGAAATTGTTGCCGTTTGTTCCTGCTCTATATCATAAGGAGCGCAGGAGGTGAGACATAATCTGCACTTGTGGTTATGTGGTCCAGTTGAAATTCTGGTCAGTGATGACTCTCAGATTATTGATGGTGGAGTCTCAGTGATAGTAAAGCAATTGAATGTCGAGGGTTTGAGATTACACTTTTCCTTTGTCAATGTTGTGGTTACTTGCCACGAATCAGTCCATGCCTGAAGTTGCCTAGGTCTTGCAGTATGCAGACAAGGTCAGCTAAGGAGTGAATAAAACTGGACATTGTGCAATCTTCTGACCTATCTGAAGGAAGAATAATCAATGATGAAGCAGAGGATGATTGACCTCTGGCATCCATAACTAACTTCCTTTCTACTGTACCTAGACAGTGTTTTGCCTTTGATGCCCATTGTCAGTGTGACTTGATCAGGTGCTGTTTTAATATTAAAGAGAGGTCATTTTCACGCCATTTCTATTCATCATGAGCAAAAGCAAATTGCTGGAGGAAATCAACTAAGTCAGGCAACATGTGGAGGGAAATGAACAGGCGATGTTTTAGGTAGGAACACTTTAGACGTATGCTACCTGTTGCTCCACAAATGCTGTCTGACACTTTGAGTTCCTCCAGCACTTTTATTCTCACTCATGATTCCAGCATCTGTAGTCTCTTGTGTCTCCATTGCTATTCATTTATTTGGCTCATATTTGGACAAATGCTGTAAAAATGTCCTAGAGAGGAAAAATGGGATGATAAGCTATTGGTGTGTAAGTGTTGCTTGATGGCACTCTGCTGATGATTGAGTGTACACTGATTGAGCTGTGTTTGGCTAGATTGGATTCTCCTTGCATTTTATGAGCAGCCTGGGCAATCTTCCACATTGTCAGGTAGAATGCCAGTGTTATAACTATGCTGGAACAACTGGGCTAGATATCTAGCTTGTTCATAAGAACAGATGGCAATATATATGAATGAAAGCAGAAGAGGAAAGAGAAAGACAGAGAGGAGAGAGGAAGAGGGGGAATTAAATGCAAATACAATTCTGGAACCGTGAAGTAAGAATCATTGGAGAAACAAACACACTGTAGTTCCCCAATTAAAAACAATGTAGGAACTATTTAGCACATCAGGCTACTTCTGTGGAGAGTGCTCATATGAATCAATGCTTTATAAAGATGAATTCTGCAAGACACGAAGGGGTGAGGTTAAAATGGCATCTTGCATCTCCCGTGGTTTCATGGAAAGGTGCCTCAAGAATGGGGAGTGGCAAGAGGAGTGGCTTATTTAAAAATAATAATATTTCATACATGAAAACGCCATGTTGTACAATTGATATTCTGGACAATTTTATACATGGACCACTGAGAATTTAACAGTAAGATGGAGTCCAACATGTGACGTTGTAAGGGATCATCAACTACTTACAGCTTTGTTCGTAGTTGACTTATATCATGAAGACGATAGTCTTCTTTGACAGAGAGCAGTTGATAAGATGGTAGATGTAGATTTGTCCGAAAAGAGTTTGTGGATAATTGAGCAGATCAGTGGCTGGGTATTCTGTTTTAACATTAATGCACAGTCAACAAGGCGTCCTGCAGAAAGTCAAACAGGACAATACATTGTCATTTTAGGACGAAATGTCATACATATAATTGACCAAAGCACTCCGTTGCCAAAATAGAATGGGGAACTAGCATCTTGCACTTCTTCCTTCAGAGAATGGGCAGTGTTGGAGATCCGGGATCGATCCTCACTACGGGTGCTTGTCTCTGTAGAGTTTGTACGTTGTCCCTGTGACCCACGTGGGTGTTCTCAGGGATCTTCAGTTTCCTCCCACACTCCAAAAACGTCCAGGTTTGCTGGTTAATTTGCTTGGTGTAATGTTAAAATGGTCCCCAGTGTGTGTAGGATAGTGTTAATATGCGTGGATTGCTGGTCGGTACAGACTCAGTGGGCTGAAGGTCCTGTTTCCACACTGTATCTCTAAACTAAACTAAAAAAAAACAAAGAACACACCCCTCTGCCATTAAGAGATTTATCAAATATATACCATTAGTTAGCCAAATGTAATAAAAATTAATCACATAAAAAAACTTTTAAAAAGTAATATTCTAGACTATAGGACACTGAAAATGCAAATTCCAGTCAAGGTTAATAGGTTGAGAAAGGTTATTTTACAATTCTTATTATTTAGTTTGATAATAGCACAAGAGAATCGATGCTCAAAATGATTGCTTAAAGCATGGACGATTAATGGATGGTGTAATAAAATAGACCCGGACAATTTATTTATCATCTCCAAAGGAAAAGGGAAAATTGACAAGGTTACATCTACTGCAGTGCAAGTGTGATCAAACAGACCATTGGAGTGCTCACAATATGCTTCCGTTACATTGTAGGGAGCCTTTCAGTACTTAACACGTGCTTCAGTACTTCCTTTTGCTGAGCAGTGGAAGTTAATCCAATACTCCATTGTTAAGTGTGATTGGGTCCTTAATATGTAGATTACACTTGTTTGTTTGCACATGTAAGTTTGTTCTGGAGATTGTACATTTGATGTTCAAATGGATGGTGGCTATCAGGTATACACCGTCAAATCAAATACATGTAATGTCATCACTTGCATGAAGTTCATTAGGCCATTATGTGCACATGAACTGTGTGATCAATCCACGCAGAAGCAAAGCAGTTTAAGTCTGTCGCTGTATTACTGATACTGGGACTCATCTCCGGGGGGGACGAGTACGCCTACCGGGATGAGGTGGAGCAGCTGACAGTGCGGTGCGAAGAAAATAACCTGCTCCTCAACACCTCAAAGACGAAGGAGGTAATAATAGACTTCAGGAAAAACAAAACGGACATGGTACCACTGACCATCAGAGGGGACTGTGTAGAGAGGGTGGCGGATTTCCGCTTCCTGGGAATCCACATTGAGGAGGACCTGACGTGGAGCGTGAACACCACTGCGCTGCTGAAAAAGGTCCAGCAGAGACTGCACTTCCTGAGGGTGCTCAGGAAGAACAACATCACTCAGAGGCTGCTGCTGTCCTTTTATCGGTGCTCCATTGAGAGCATACTAACATACTGTGTATGCGTGTGGTACACCAGCTGCACAGCGGCTCAGAGGAAAGCGCTCCAGAGGGCCATTGACAACGCCCAGAGGATTGTCGGCTGCCCTCTCCTTACCTTGGAGGACCTACACAGTTCCCGCTGCACCAAAAAAACCCAGAATATAATAAAGGACATCTCCCACCCCGGACACTCCCTGTTTGAACTGTTGCCGTCAGGCAGACGGTACAGATCCACAAGGACAAGGACAAATAGACTAAAAAACAGTTTTTACCCCACTGCTATAAAAGCACTAAATGTAGCCGCCAAGGAACGCAGGGGCGATACAGACTAAGGGACTGTGGTAACGGTGAAATCGACAGAAGGATGGAGGGTTGGGTGTGTATGCGTGCTTTGTCTGTGATATTTATTTATTTGCTTATCTTTATTATTTTACCGTGGATGTTTCGTTAGCTTTAGAAATGTTTGAATGCTGCACTGACTGGCTGACATTTTAAATTTCATTGTACATGGCCCATGTTACAATGACAATAAAGAAAACTATTCTAACTATTCTACTGCATGAAAAGCAACCAGGGAGCTTGATTTTTTGTCATATAGGCCCTCTTCTGCATTTTCTGCTTCATATTGTTCACCAACCTCCTCTCACATCAAGGACACTACCACCATCAAGATTACAGTCACTTCCTAATACTTAATGTCCTGACCTGATCCCATGTCCTGACCCCACATTCTCTGTTAGGAGAGTGCTCATATGAATCAATGCTTTACAAAGATGAAGTCTGCAAGGCACGAAGGGGAGAGGTTAAAATGGCATCTTGCATCTCCCGTGGTTTCATGGAAAGGTGCCTCAAGAATAGTGAGTGGCAAGCGGAGACTCACCATTGAATTTGAGTTTGAACATTGAATTCTTCCAATTTTGTTAGCCCTTGCTGTCTCCTCCCCATCCTCAGCCCTTGCTGTCTCCTCCCATCCCCCAGCCCTCGGGCTCCTCCTCCTCCTTTTTCCTTCCTTCTCCCCGCCACCCCCTATCAGTCTGAAGAAGGATTTTGGCCCGAAACGTTACCTATTTCCCTCGCTCCATAGATGCTGCTGCACCCGCTGTGTTTCTCCAGCATTTTTGTGTACCCCAAATTCTCTTACGTGGTTCCTGTCCTCTTGGTGTGTCAGATATCTCACACCACCAATAATTGAAGAATTGCAAAATCTGCTTCTTTCCCTTCTCGGTGCGAACTCCATCCTTCTTGTCCTCTGGATCATGTGTCTTTTCAAAAGTATAGTTCATTTTGCTGGCCCACAATTATTAGAAACCTCATAATTATTAAGATGTTTTAAAGCCAAGTGCATATTGCTGGTATTGCTTCAGATGTGCAAGCATACTGATAATAAGGGCTGTTCTGTATTTTACAACTCTTTTCGCTATGAGATTTAGTGGTGGATTTCTAAAGCTTCACTGACCCATTTTATCACAATTATTTAGCCAGTTTATTTTAACCGGGATTTTGGTATAATCTATGTTGTGAAAATTGCTGTACAAACTCTGCTGCTCCACCCCTCCCCCCTTCCACAGGGCACCTCAATAACGATGGGTCTCCCCTTTCCCCCTCTTTTAAACAGGTTACATCGACCACACCTCACCCATACATTGGGCCTCATGCACCCCTACTCTCTGAAAGTCCCTAGTTAACTCATCCCTTCCCGCACAAACCACCCCCTTTCCCAGGTTCCTTCCCCAACAACTGCAGAAGATGCAGCACCTGTCCCTATACCTCCTCCCTCGACTATCAGGTTAGTCCGAGGTTCACTTCCACCCCCTCCAGCCTCATCTACTGTCAAGTCAAGTCAAGTCAAGTTTATTCATCACAACATTCGTTATACTGTATCTGTTGTTCAAGATGTGGAATCTTATACATCGGTGAGACCAAACGTAGACTGGGCGATCGTTTTGCTGAACACTTTCACTCAGCCCGCCTGCACCTACCTGATCTCCTGGTTGCTAAACACTTTAATTCCCATTCCCACACAGACCTTTCCTAGGTCTCCTCCATTGTCAGTGAGGCTAAATGCAAATTGGAGGAACAGCAAATCGTATTTTGTTTGAGCAACGTACAGCCCACTGATAGGAATATTTATCTCTCTCACTTCAGGTAGCCTTGGCATTTTTGCTCGCTCTATCCCTCCTCCACTAGCTTCTTGTTTTCACCCAACAAACAGCTAACAATGGCATGTCCTTTATTATCGTTACTTATTTGCATATCTTTTATTCATTGTTTTTTATCTCTCTACATCATCATCTATACCTCTCATTTCCCTTATTCCTAACCAGTCTGAAGAAGTGTCTTGACCTGAAACGTCACCCATTCCTTCTCTCCAGAAGTGCTGCATGTCCCGCTGTGTTACTCCAGATTTTTGGGTCTAACTTCTTATATTTTATCCCCTGTGGTTTTCTGCAATTTGGTGAGTCAAAGCTACATTTTTCAAACTTCAATGTTCTCAGTGGTTTTTATCATCATTGTAAAAAATATAGGTTTCCTTCAGTAACTAAAAAGGGGCACAATGCCAGTTTTTTTGCATGAGGGCCCCTCCAGTTCAAAGTATAATTACGTGATAGTGAGTCTTCCTTGCCCAAATGCCAATCAACATCTTACATCTCCAGCACTGTGGCGCAGGGGTAGAGTTGCTGCCTTACAACGCTTGCAGCGCCAGAGACCTGGGTTCGATCCTGACTAAGGGTGCTGTCTGCACGGAGTTTGTACGTTCTCCCTGTGACCGCGTGAGTTTTCTCCGAGATCTTCGGATTCCTCCAACACTCCAAAGATTTCCGACGGGTGGCATTGCGAGCCTGCAGCCTCGCCAGCAGCTGTTCGTCCTTTCCACTTTTTATTTGTTTCAGTGTGTCTAAAAGTGTGTTTTTGTGTGGTTTAGTGTGTGGGTGGGGGTAGAAATTAGGGGGAACTGTTTTTATAGTCACTTACCTCGGTGGAATGCGACTTTTCTCCTAGTTGCATTTCGCCCTCCCTCGCAGCTTGGATTGGTGCGGCCTTTCCCGGAGTCGGGTCCAGAGCTTCAACAGCAGGCGCAGTGCGAACTTTCCTTCACGGAGCCGGGCAATCCCTTGCCGGGGGTCGCTTGAAGAAGTGCTCCGATCGCTGGCCCGCGGATTACGACATCCTGAAGATCACTGGCCCGCAGACTACGACATCCTTAAGTAGCTTCGGTCTGTGGAGCTTCTAGCTGCGGGCGCGGCGTGGACATTCCATCGTGGAGCGGGTGAGCTCTTGCCGAGGGTCGCCAGAATAAGTGCTCCGACCTACAACTTACTGAAGCCGCGGTCTACGGAGCTTCTAGCCGCGGGCGCGGTGTGGACTTTAAGAGCTCCGACCACCGGCCTGCGGCCTATAGCATCGTGAAGCCTCGGTCTCCGGTAGGAAGCGGCCGATTCAGGGCCTCCAAGCCGCGGAATGTCCATACGTCCACGTTGGAGTTTCAATCATCCCAACAAGAGGGCCTGTACATCGGGCCATCCGAAGCAGCGACTGCGGAGGGTTCATGGCCCCGACCATGGATGAACAAAGGAGGAGCTCACAAAGTTATTGCCTTCCACCACAGTGAAGAATGTTGATTCAACTGTGGTGGATGTTCATGTTATGGGCTCTTTTGTTTGTATGTCTGCATGGTAAATCAAATTCCACTGTACCTTAATTGGTGCATGTGGCAATAAATGTGAACTGCAACTTGAACTTGAAGACATACAGGTTTATCAGTTAATTGGGTTTTAAGTGTAAAAGATTGTCCCTAATGTGTGTAGGATAGTGTTAATGTGCGGGTATCACTGGTCGGCGCGGATTTGGTGGGCCGAAGGGTCTGTTTCCGCACTGTATCTCTAAACAAAACTAAATGAAACGAGGCTGTCAAACTGGGCAAGAGATGATCAGATAATCAATGGTTTGGCGATGTGGGAGAAGCTTTTATGGCTGGTTTCTGGAAAGTTGTCCCAGCCTTTATTGGACTTCATGCATAAATGAAATTTCTGCAAATAAGAATAAATATGTTGCCCGCTACTTGACATTACCCAATGTTAAGGTGGCTTTTCTGTATAACACTGAGTATATTTTCAAATATAAATTGAATGGCCAAGTTTTAGATTGATTTACCATGCATGGTGAACAATATTACACACACAATTGCAAGCCGGAAATATTGAAGTTTTTCCTCTTGACTCTCTTCTATCTCATTGTCTGTTGAAAATTATTTCCTAATAATTTCCTTCATGGTCGCGAGGAGTTCCTGCATTCTGGGAATTAGTCGTGGCTTCATTATGGTTGCCGCAAATTTTTCAACATGTTGAAAAATTAGCGGCGACCAGAATTAAGCCGCCATGGAGAGTGGCGAGAATTCTTGTGCTGTAGGTGTAGTGGTAGTGGGTTGCCAGGAGTTCGAAGGTTCTCGTAGGTTGTAGCCGGTGCTGACCAGTGAATTTCAATGGCTCATTGGGGAAAAAAAGGTAAGCAGTAGTTTTCAGAAGCAAGGAATAACCGACCGGTAATGTTAATGTATGCTGAGCTTCACAGCCGTGTATCTCTAGCTTCTTAAAATTTGTCTTCACTCCTTCTACCCCCTTCTACCCCCTTCTCCTCCCTCTCCCACCCCTCTCCCCCCCTCTTTTAAAGGACTTACGTGACCCTTCCTGTACACTGTGTTTTCACCGTCTTAATTACAGCGCCAACCATCCTGTTCATCGCGGTGTGTGTCTGTATCACATTGGCTTTGCACCGTGTGAATTTCGGTCAGACAGTGCTCTGCCCGCTTGCCCAGTCCCCCGCCTGCATAACGGGCTGGTGAAGGAAACAATGCGTGTGTGTGTGTGTGCGCTCCACTCTGACAGTCACCATTCCAGTCGCTGGTTTTTCAGGCGACTAAGTGGAACAGGCCCATAAGAAAGTACTTTTTTTTCTCTTATACAATGTAAGTTTTAAAAAGTAAGCATGTTTAAAAGAATGAAGAGAATATATTCGATGCATAGTTTGATGCATTTTCTGCAAAATGAAACCATCGAAAACCAATAAACAGGGGGTGAAGAGTCTATCTTTGTCCAGGGGGAGCAATAATGTGTCAACAATTACACACACCGTTCCTTCGATATGAAGCAGGCCCTTTTGGTTCTTTGCTAATTCGAGGCTTCAAATGTAAAGGCAGTAGTCAGAGACAGGTTATTGATTCATAAAGTAATACTTACAGAGCATGTATAAGCTCAGTTCGCAGAGCAAGGAAGCTATAATGAGAAGCTCTGGTTCCTTATCGAAACATTATCTTTTAGGCCTTCTCCAATCACTGTCACATAACAATGTTCTAACTGCAAGTTCCTTGTTTCTCAGGCTTCAGTAGCTTATCTCTTCAGCTATCTCTAAAACAAAGCACCACTAAGTCTACTTTCTGAACATGGAGAGATATTAAATCCAGTATGGAGGCACAAAATACTGCAGTAGTCGGAATCTGGAGCAATAAATAAACTGCAGGAGGAAGTCAGCAGTTAGAGCAGCATCCATGGACGCAAAGGAATAGTTGATGTTTCAGGACCGTGAGTGCGGAAGGGAGATAGTTTGTATGAAGTGAGGAGGAGGATTTGAGTAGGAATTGGCAGGCAATAGGTGAGGTGTGGGCAGATGGGGACAGATGGAGACAGATAGGGGAAGGTGAGGGTGGAAGTAGAGACACAGACTGGAAGATGATGTGGAGACACAAAGGGCCAGAGATTCTGGAATCAGACTAGGAAGAGAGGTGTGTGTGAAGGAACTGCAGATGTTGGTTTAAACCGAAGATAGACACAAAATGCTGGAGTAACTCGGCAGAAAAGACAGCATCTCTGGAGAGAAGAAATGGGTGACATTTAGGATCAAGATCCTCTTCAGACTGAAAGTGATGGAAAATGGAAACGAGAGATATAGACGATGATGTGGAGAGATGTAGAACAAATGAATGAAAGATATGCAAAAAAAGTTCCTGTATCATTAAAGGAAGCAGGACATTATTGGCTGTAGTTAGATGTGAACAAAAGCCAGTGTGACGGGTGGGGGAGGGATGGAGGTGATGTGAAACCAGATAAAGGAGGTTAAATGGGAGATGGAACCAATGGCAGAGGGGATAGGAGATTCAGTGAGTTAAGGACAAAAATAGGTGGGGCAGATATGCTAGTTAATGGGGGGCTGGGGCCGGTTGAAAGAGGGGAATGCATTTTGTTGTCTCTGTACTGTACACTGACAATGACAATTAAAATCTGAATCTGAATCTGAAGGGGGTGAGCAAACCTAGATGGATCAGAAGGAGGAAGAAAGGAACACAGGTGGTAGAAGTTGTTTGAAATTGGAAAATTCAATGTTCATTCCATTGTGATGCAGGCTTCTGTGGCAGGACTTGAAAATACTATTCCTCTAGTTTACTGAGGTAGTGGGGAAGGGTAAACATGGACAGATTGATGTAGGAATGGGTAGGGGAATTGAAATGGCATCAACAAGGAGCGCAAGATAGCCATTGTGGATAGTGTACGGGTGCTCAGCCAAACAGTCGCCCAGTCTACACGAATTCTAGCCAGTGTAGTAAAATCCACATCACGAGGAGGTTGGAGGACGCATGTGCTTATCTCTGCCTCACCTGGGAGTCCTGATAAGATCCTGGATGATGGTGAATGGTGAGGTGTGGCGGCAGTGTTGGATAAAGATCAAGGTCACACAAAGTGATTAGAATCCATAGTCTTGTGTCAGCAATTCTGCAGACGTAACTCAAAGAGCTTTCATCTCAGCATGCATACTACCTGTCTAACAGAGAGAGCTAGAGAGAGAGCTCTCCAATAAGCCTGTCGGTGGAGCACAGTATGAGTGAAAATAATCTACATCCTCCCTGTTAAAGAATTAAATGCAAATACAAAACTACTGAGTAACTACCAAGAATTAAAACAAATGGATACTGCTGACTATATAAACCAGACATAGTATATGGCAATAAACTGGAGGAAGTTCAAACATAGCCCGAGTACTTTACGGTGGGATTACAAACACGACCAACACGCGTAGGGTAAAGTCCATCCACCACCGGGGACACAATCGGTGGTGAAATAGGTGTCGGAGATTGAAACGGCATTCCTGATGACGAAACAGGAAACTTTGGCACAGGCCATCGGCAAAGTAACCGAATCAGAAACGGTTGTCATGCTCGTGCAGGCAGGCCGATGACGCTGGATGTGGATGGAAGTACACTTGTGCGGTCAGGATGGTATGAAGGTGGTGCTGGCTTATTCACAGGCAGGATATGTTGCCTATTACATCTGCATTGTAATCGGCATCGGCATTGACCAAGTATGAATGTAGCTCAGAGGCAGCTCTAGAAATTACGCCGATGCGATCGTGACCTTTGTCGGTTTGCAGATGCACCACTTGCCCCTTGGCAAATGGTGGAAGAGGTTTGCTCGTTTTGTCATATCACCCTTTCTGAACGTCGCACTTTTGTGGCAGCCTGGACTGGACATCTGATGGTGGGACCACCTGCGGGGCTAGTGTCTGACTCGCCACGGGCAATGTGGCCCGGGTCTGCCTTGACAACAGACACTGAGCAGGCGAACCCAAGATAGGGTCGCAGGAGATGTTGCACAGGTCCTGGTACACATCTGATTTTGCTCTGTGGGATTGTTCCATTATTTGGTTGGCACTCCTGCGGCACATTCAGTCAGCCCAATTGGCTGAGGATATTCAGGGCTGCTGGTGACGTGACGAAAACCCCAGCGTACAGCAAAGTCTTTTAAGTACTGGCTGGTAGATTGACTGCCATTGTCAGATAGTAGTTGACATGGAGCTCCGTGGTCTGAGACATGGCGAGCCAGCTTTAGAACTACCCCGTGAAAAGTGGGGCTACTAAGAAGATCGATGTCAAAACAACCGGAATACGAGTTGACAAGAACCAGGTACAGCTTGCCATGCCACTCATACATGTCAGTTGCCACTGTAGACCACAGGAGGGCAGGAACCGGGTGTGAGATAGGTGGTTGCTTTTGTTGATGTGGTGCTAACACTGCACAGGATTCCACTTTCTTGTGAATGTAATCAGTCATGCCAGGCCAGTAAAACATGTTTTTTTTTCTCATAGGACAGTTGCTTCAGTGCCTGGGTGTCCCTCATGGACAGCGTCAAATTACTGGCTGTGTAGAGAGGCAGGGACTACAGCCTTGTGGCCTTTTACGATAATGCCATCTGGTAGTACTAGTTCATCACGGACAGCAAAGAAGAGCCGACTGGAAGTGGTAGATTGTATTGCTTGTCAGGCCAGCCGCGCTTAATGACGGAGGAGAGCAAACAGAAGGTATCATCAGCAGCAGTGTGGGTAACCAGGTCCTACAAACAAGACAAGGGAATAAAGGAAATAGTCATTACCACAAAACCACATTACCACATCTGGTGAGGGTGGACCCTCGCAGGTCTTTTGAGGAGCACGCAGAGGGTGTCAGTCAGGTGCATGTCCTTGCCACGTTTGTAGGTCAAAACAATGTCATACATCTGAAGCTGTAGTAACATCCATCCACGAGAGGCATGTATCGGTTTGTTCAAGGTGCTGATCAGGGGTTGGTGATCAGTTTCAGTCGTGACCATATTTCCAAAGATAAAGTCACTAAACTTGCATGCGAAAACGGTCACTAGCAGCTCTTTTTCAATCTGGGCGTAGCGTTGTACCGTTGCTCTAGCCAGACCCAAACAGTGTCTTTGTGGGTCAGCTGGTGCAGTGGGGCCGATATTTCACTGAAGTTAGGAATACATTTTCCCAAGTGGTTTACCATGCCAAGGAATCTCTGCAAACTGAGAACGTCTGTGGGAGCTGGTAACTCATTAATAGCAATGGTTTTCGATGGATCAGCTTTGAGGCCATCTTTAATGGACACGTGGCCTACATAGTTCACCTCACTTACTCTGAATTTGCACCTTTGAGGGTTTAACGTGATTGATTTCTTTAGCATGGTCCAGAACTTTTTTTAAATTTGCATATGTTCTTGAATAGTTTGTCCAGCAATGAGGATATCATAAACTATGATGGAGCATAGGTAGCTTGCAAACAATTGTTCCATAGCGTGTTGAAATACCTCACTAGCAGAGCTTATGTCGAACGGCATACGAAGAAATTTGTACCGTCCGAAGGGTGTGCTGAAGGTAGTTAACTTGGAGGAGTTATGTTCCACTACATTGAACATCTTACACTTGCAGGTGAAAATACCTGGGGACGAGGAGATGTGTGTGGGGAGGAATGAGTGATGAGGGAATCGTGGAGAAAGTTGTCCCTGTGGAAAGAAGAAAGGGGTGAGGAGAGGTTAAGATGTGACTAGTGGTGGTATGATTGTGTTGCAGGAAATTACAAAGAATAATATTTTGGATGTGGAGGTGTGAAGGGTGAAAGGTAATGACCTAGCCTGGGGGGTGTCGGGGTGAGAGCAGAATTGCAAGAAATAGAGGAGATGAATAGTAGAAAAGAAGTCACATTTCCTGAAAAGGAAGATAACTCAGATGCCTTGGAACAAAAATCCACATTTAAAATCAGATGCAGTAGAGATGGAGAAACTGAAGGAAAGGGGTGGCATTCTTACAAGAAATAGGATTTACAGCATTGCAACTGTAAAACAAAATTGTTTTAACAAATGATCCTGGCCTAAACATGGTAAAATTGTTAAAGGTCAATTTGAGTCTTAAAGATAATTTACATTTTGGACACAAATGGCATTAATATCAATTTTGTAGTAACAGCAAGAGAAAAACTAATGAAGACCTAAGAGACTGAAAATACTGGAATCTGGAGCAAAATGCAAACTGCTGGTGGAAATCAGCAAATCAGGCAGCATCTGTGTCTATCTCCAACTGCCCCTGAGATGGTAGTGGTGAACTGTTGCCAACCCTTTGCTGAGGGATTGTACTGGGTAAGAAGTGTGGAAGAAATGATATACTGGCCCGGCACTCCAGGGTCCTGATTTACCTCCGCTGAACTTTAAAGTGATCAGTGTTCCAGCCGTTCCAGTTCCTGCAGCTGCCAGCCCTGCCCACTCCCCACATCGGTCTGTTCCCTCTTTCCACCTTGGTAACCAGTTCACCGGTGTCCCCGCGACGGTCTCATCGAAACACGCCCTCGACTTTTCAGAGGAAAAGGTTAATGAGGCAGTTCATTACCGTACAAGGACCGGGCGGGTTAGCAAGCCACCCGTTAGATATGGCGATTATGTTTAACCCCATTATTATTATTAGATGTGGCGATTTACATTTAACAATTTATTTACTCAATGTAGTTGTAATGCTCTACTTGCTTTTCATTTATACAAGAAGAGATGTAGATTGGCTATAGCATGTTAGCCAATTAGAATGCTTAGTAATTATAACCCCACCTAATTATAACATTCATAGTGTAAGATCCTACCCACTGTTTAGCAGTACGAGTAGCGAGTGATGACCTGCTTAGAAGATAACGACCTGAACAATAAAGATGCTTGTGTTTTAATCTGTGTGAGTTTGAGCTCTTTACAGTAACTAATATATTGTGTTTAAGAGGGAACTGCAGATGCTGGAGAATCGAAGGTTACACAAAAAAGCTGGAGAAACTCAGCGGGTGCAGCAGCATCTATGGAGCGAAGGAAATAGGCAACGTTTCGGGCCGAAACCCGTCTGAAGAAGGGTTTCGGCCCGAAACGTTGCCTATTTCCTTCGCTCCATAGATGCTGCTGCACCCGCTGAGTTTCTCCAGCTTTTTTGTGTAACCAACTAATATATTGTATCTGGCAAGACTTCGAGATGGAAGTTAACACAGATGAATAATGCAACATATGCCCTGGGATTCAGACAACACAGCCAAAGCTTAACATTTCAACTAATGAACAATTAACAAAGTAAGGCTTCCCAGCATTGTTCACACTATGTATATCTGGTTTGCATTGACCAATTAGCTTCATGCATTTCACACCTCATGGTAAGACCTCTGCAGATGTCCCATTATTTCTCTGCGGCTTTTACCTGGGCCACAGACACACTGGCACCATCCAGCAGCTTGCCTCAGTTCAGCAAAGGCACATTTAACGACCAAAATGGCCTAGCAGTGCAGAAGCCCTTACACATTTTTAATGTCACGCTGCTCCAATTTAGCCAGGATTAACACAAGCACTCTCATGGAATTGTACTATAGCACCCCTGTAATGAAATATAAGAACGTTTCAGATCAATGACTAGAGATGGAATATTTTGATGAGTATAAATAACAATTTATTCAAGCAAAATGCAGGAAGATTATGAATAAATTAACAAGTCTCACCTCCCATTGCACATTCGAGACCTGTCTGCAACGGTTAGCCTGGGGACGTTGAGAATGCAAGATGAAAGGTTCTTGAGTAAAGTAGCGATTTCAGGCATTGCAGCTGCTAAAGAGGTGCTGTGCTTATTTAGCTGCCAACAATCGATTGCCATTCACCAGCTACCATCAGCTTTTTTAACTGGCCAGGATGTGCTATAATAACTGGAAACAGCAGGACGGATAACTCCTGCCTGCAAGAGTCCATCTATAGTTTATCCAATTTCTCCCTGGCCACCCGGTATGGAGTATTGCTTTTAGGTACACAACACGCCTCGGTGTCCCTGTTCAATGTTGTTCAACACCACTGTCACTCTCTGTATCACAAGAGAGAATGTTGTCTCTAGTCTGTATAGTGGATCCCTTTAACAGATCAATGGCCAATATGTTTTCAGATATATTTGTGATTAAAACAGAGACAGTCTATGGTGCGTCATGATTGACAAACAATCTAATGACAGTCAGTACTGCGAGAGTGAATGCACTCCTGTATCCATGAACCGATGTTTGCTTGCCTGTATATCCAGCAGGATTGCCATATATCAGAGTAGCTTAAGTCTCTTCCAACATTTAATAATCAAGTATGGTGGCTTTGCTGGCTTTTCTTCAACTCCCCCTCCCAATATTTAGCTTCAGCAGCACATATACTAACATTGCAGAGGAACAGTGCTGGTGGCCAATGCTAAGTGGGAACCTGTCCTGATTCGGACACCCAGCCGTGTTGTGTGTTTAAAGCACACTGCAGTACAGTGTGGCCAGAGAGGAATTGGAGAAACTATAGACGGACTCCTGCAGCCAGGAGTTATCTGACCGGCTGTTTCTGGCTATAATAGACATGTCTGATGAGAAAGCTGATGGTAGCTGGCTAATGACAATTGACCATTGAGAGTTAAATAAGCACGGCCCGCTCTTTAGCAACTGCAGCGCCTGAAGTTGTTTCTTTACTCGAGAATCTTTCATCTGGGACATGAGGAAAGGTATCGGATGTGCAAAGGAGAGTGATACGTTACTTTATAAATAATCTTATTGTATTTTGCTTTTATAAATGTAGTTATTAGTACTCTTCAAAAAGTTCCTTCTGGAGTAATTGATTTGAATGGTAGGCTGATTCATAGAAACATAGAAATTAGGTGCAGGAGTAGGCCATTAGGCCCTTCGAGCCGGCACCGCCATTCAATATGATCATGGCTGATCATCCAACTCAGTATCCCGTACCTGCCTTCTCTCCCTGATCCCCTTGGCCACAAGGGCCACATCTAACTCCCTCTTAAATATAGCCAATGAACTGGCCTCAACTACCCTCTGTGGCAGAGAGTTCCAGAGATTCACCACTCTCTGTGTGCAAAAAGTTCTACTCATCTCGGTTTTAAAGGATTTCCCCCTTATCCTTAAGCTGTGCCCCTTGTCCTGGACTTCCCCAACATCGGGAACAATCTTCCTGCATCTAGCCTGTCCAACCGCTTAAGATTCAGAAGATTAATGTACACAAGTTTAATAGTAACATGGTTTGCGTGGATTCAGAACTGGCTTACTGATATAAGACAGAAAGGAGTGATGGAAGAACAAAATTCAGGCTGGAGATCTGTGACCAATTGAGTTCTGCAGGGATCTGTGCTGGGACTTCTGCTGTTTGTCATAGATATAAATTACTTGGACATAAACGTAGATGGGTTGATTCGTAAATTTGTAGATTGCACCAAGATTGATGGGATCGCGAACTGTGAGAAAGGCTGTAAAAGGTATATAGCGGGATATAACGGTATATGTACTGGGGTCGGCACTGGGCCACTATTCTTCACATTGTATATCATTGGTTTTGATGAGGGAATTGAAGGCATTGTGGCCAAGTTTGTGGATGATACAAACATAGGTGGAGGGCTGATAGTGTAGAGAAAGCAGAGTCTCTGCAGAAGGACTTGGACAGGTTGGGAGAGTAGGCAGAGGTGTGGCAATGGTGCAATACAGCATAACAAAGAGCGGAGTCATTACAGCATAGCAAAGAGCGGAGTCATGCACTTTGGTAGTAGGAATAAATGCGTAAATTATCTTCTAAATGGGGAGAGGATTCGGAAATCAGAGGTGCATAGGAGCTTGGAAGTGCTGGATGCGCAGGATTCCCAAAAAGTTAATTTGCAAGTTGAATAGTTAGTAAGGAAATGTTAGCATGTGGCGGTCCCTGGGGGGTAGGCCACTCCTTGGATCATCCCCCTCGCCGATTGAGGGACAGGGGCGTTGGTCTGCCACGGGGTTTACCGGTCGACTCCCGAGGGGTAGAGATAAGAGTGTTGGTGTGTGTCTTGAACTGTTGGAATTAAAAAGCTTCTTTTGAATCCGCCTGGCGTCCGGTCTTTTCCTGACCTTGACCAGGCCACTACAAGCATTTATTTCGAGGGGGCTAGAATATAAAACAGGGATGAAATGTTGAGTTTTTATTAGACACTGGTCGGACCATATTTGGAGTATTGTGAGCAGTTTTTGGCCCCATATCTAAAGAAGGATGTGCTGGCATTGGAGAGGGTCTAGAAGATGTTTACCAGGATGATCCGGGTATGATTAGGTTAATGTATGATGAGCATTTGATACACTGGGCCTGTACTCACTGGAGTTTAGAAGGATGAGAGGGTAACTTACCAAATAGTGAAAGGCCTGGATAGTGTAGATGCAGAGGGGATGTTTCCACTAGTGGGACAGTCTAGGACCAGTGGCCACAGCGTCAGAATAAAAGGACATGCCTACAGAAAGGAGATAAGGAGAAATATTTTTAGTCAGAGGGAGGTGAATCTGTGGAATTACTTCAGACAGCTGTGAAAGACATTCATGAGTATTTTTAAGGTGGAGATTAACAGATTCGTGATTAGTTAGGGCTGTCCCACTTGCATGCGATTGCGTGCTTTCGGCGCGACCAAATGGAAGCAGAGTTCACACTAAGTACGCGCTAAGTTCGCGCGTGACGTCATTTGCGTCATGCTTACCAATCAGCTGGGCAGGAGGCGGGCCGACTGAATTTTGGCGTCGCACGGCGCCATGCGGTGACGTCATCACGCAATGCCATGCCGGGCGTTGACGTCATCGCGCAACGTCACGCGCTAGGCATACGGCGTCAAGACGCCGCGTACGACGCCAAGACGCTGTGTACGACCGCAATGCGCCTGCGTGCCGACAGGCCGTTGGCACACAAAGATTTCGGCCACTGCAAGAATTTCGGAGCCCCGCACGATGTCGGGACCAGCCCCGCACAACTCCGCGCTTCTAAGTCGGACCAGCCCCGCGCGTCCATACGGTGCCCGTACGCCTCAAGCGACCACGAGGTCGCGTAATTTGCGAGCCAAGGTTGCGTAAGTGGGACAGGCCCTTAAGGGTGTCAAGAGGTCCTATAGGGAAAAGGCATAAGAATGGGGTTGAGAGGGAAAGATACATCAGCCATAATTGAACGGCAGAGTAGACTGAATGGGTTGAATGGCCTATGACATATGAACTTAGATGACTGTGTTTAGGCCACATTTAGAGTATTGCGTGTTGTTCAGGTCACTCTATGACAGGAAGGATGTGAATGCTTTGGATTGGATGCAGAGGATGTTTACCAGAATGATGGCTGTATTATAGGCCATTAACTACACGGAGAGATTATACAGATTTGAATTGTTTTCTACAGAACATCGGTGGTTACAGAGAGTTCTGATAGAGTATATCAAATTACGAGGGATATAGATAGGCTCAACAATCAGAGCCTTTACCGCAGGATTGAAAAATCTAATACTTGAGGGCACAGCTTTAAGGGGAGAGGGTCAAAATTTAAAGGAGAGGTGCAAAGTAACTTTTTTTACAGAGAGAGTGGTGAGTGCCTGAAACGTGCTGGTGGTTGAAGCAGATATGATCACAGCATTTAAGGGACATTTGGATAGGTATGTGGATATGCAGGGAATGAAGGGATAGGGATTATGTGCAAGTAGATAAGAGGTGGTCGTAGCATTATACTTGGCGCAGACATTGTGGGGCGAATGGCCTGTTCTTGTGCAGCACTATTTATGTTCTATACAGGAGCTTGAAAGCTCTGATGTCCGAATGAGAACAGATTCTTTCACAATGCTATCTGATTTTAAAACCAATTACCTCTTTCAAACCCCATTCCCTGAGGTTCTGCCATATACTTTTATTCTTAACTCTACCTCACTGCGTTTTTCAGTTATTGTCCTTCAATATTCTTTTGCTCTACTTGGATTTTTGCACTACAATCTTGCACCGTCCTTCAGTTTGTACTCATCGCTGTAGTTATTGATGTCTTTATCATTAATGTACGTATAATATGTTCTCTGTGGGATTCACGTAAGTAAGGAATTTCATTACACGCTGCCATGACAGTAAAGGAAGCTGAATCAGAATCCCTCTATGATATCATTACTCTTAGCAACGTTGTCGCACAAATTTTTGTGTTCACAAATACGCATTTCATGAATTTCCCTCTTGGAACAAGTAAGGGTTGCCATATTTTCTTCCTCTGAAGATGGGTCTCAACCCGAAACGTCACCCATTCCTGCTCTCCACAGATGCTGCCTGTTCCACTGAGTCACTCCAGCTTTTTGTGTCCAACTTCCTTATAATTGTCAGTTTACCTCACACTTTCAATTAAGATTCATTGAATGTTGTCAGCCATTTGGAGCAATAAGGGGTTGAAGCCATACTTGGTGAGGTAGTTTTCTGTGACATTTTCACATGGTAAAACTACATGGAGTCTCTGTGCTACACATTGGACTTTGATTAAACCAACAATCCCACACAATTAGATCATCATGTTTTGTTTGCATTTTGCTGTGATACCATGGTAATGAATTACCCACATTCATGTAAATTATGTCAATCATCTGACAAAATACATTTTCATAATCTTGCTTAAATTGATTCATGGATGAAGGAGTCAAAGGTTAGTTGTTTTGTTGTTTTTCTGATTGGACATCTGTGATCAGAGGAGTGCCCAGATGGTGGATGCTGGGTCCATTGGTGTGTGTTGTAAACACTATCGATTTGGATAATAATGTAGTTAACAATGCTGGTTAATTTGCAGATGGCATAAAAATATCTGCAAAGTAGACAGTGAGGAAGGATATCTAAGTTTCCAACAAGATCTAGATCAGTTGGGAAGGAGGGCCAATTAATGGCAAATGGAATTTGAAAATTGTGAGGTGTTGCTCTCTGGCATGTCAAATCAGGACAGGACAAGTTGAGCCCTGGAGAGTGCTGCCGAACAGAAAGATCTGGATATACAGGTGCATGATTCCCTAAAAGTGGTGACGGGTCAATTGGACAGAGCGGTGAAGAAGGTGTTTAGTATACTTGACCTCATTAGGAAAGGTATTGAGTACAAAAGTTGGGACATCATGATGCAGTTGTACAAGTCATTGGTAAGGCCACACTTGGTGTATATCATTAAGTTAGCAAGAGTGCGAAAGAGATTTATCAGGATGTTACCTGGGCTTGTGGGCTTGAGGGCTTGAGTTATAGGGAGAAGTTGGATATGAGCATAAGAGGCTGAGGGGTGACCTTACTGAGGTGTACAAAATCATGAGGCAAATGGATAAAATAAATGTCCACAGTCTTTTTCCCAGGATAGCGTGTTATAAAACTAGAGGGCAGAGATCAAAGGTGGATGGGGAGAGATTTAAGAAGGACTTCAGGGGCAACTGTTTCGCTCAGATGGTAGTCTGTATCTGGAATGAGTAACAACAAGAATTAATATTTTGAAAGAAATCTGGACAGGTACATGGACTGGAAGAGTATAGATGGATATGTGCCAAATGCAGGCAAACAGGACCATCACAGATTGCCAACTTGGTCAATATATACAAGGTGAACTAAAGAGCCGATTTCCATGCTGTACAGATTTATGATTCTATAACCCTCCTCCCATATCACCTCCATTGCCTATTCATTCTGTTCTGACTTGGTCCTTGCATTCTTCTAGCATCCTCCCCCATACGGTATAATGTTTGTACTGCTCCCAGTTTTCCTTCTCCACTATGATAACAGCAGATCATTTGCCATGTTAAATTTTACTGTGGGTGTCTCCCAATAGTTTTGCCTTCTCATGAGCAGTTGAGAAGTAATTGTCAAAACCCTTCTTTTCATCTTTCTCAGGAGGTTCTAGCCACATCTAGCTTTTATAATTCGGGCCGAAACCCTTTTATAATTCACAGTCTAACTTACGCAAGTGCAAAATCATGTGACCAAGAGCTTTTCAAGATCTCTAGCCACATCTAAGATTAAGAATTTTAAAAGATAGATTGTGGCCTATAAGCACAAGGACTTTGAGAGGACACATTTTAAGCCAGAAAACCAGAAGAAGCAACAATAACCCCAATGTCTTCCAAATTTTCTTCCCCAAATAATATGCGAGATTTGTGCTGAGTGTGACAAAAACTGTGAAAAATGATGCAGTTTTATTTTATGGTACTGAATGTAACACTGAAATGTTCCATGTGTAGCTCAAAATTACTCAGATTGTTTCCTGCAGCAACCATTTATTTTTTAATGCTTGAAAAATAAATGATCGGCCAAAGAGAGATTGTTGCCCCCAGCAAATAGACAGAATATAATTGTTGAAGATGAGAAACAAAGAATGATTTATCAATAGATTCCGATAATGAAATAAACACTCTTTTGTCAGTTGGGACATAACCTGGGCCATTTCTTGCTGTTTGCTATCTGCAGCCATCAGAAGGTATTTACGACACTTCATCTGGCTGTCGTAGATGATATGCATGCTTCTGTATTGCAAGTGGTGCAAAGAGAACCATCTCGTTTTATATTCTGATCCAGTGGTGGTGCTGACGTGATGCATTGTCTGGTGAATTACTCACTGTTAGCAGTTTTGTGGCTCCTGGATGACAGAATGAACTGGGGGATTGCACACAGCTCACTTTTATCCTGCAACACCAGGAGAGGGTTGTTTAGAATTTTCTTTTTATCTGTATTGCCAAGGGAGATGATCTATTGCTGAATTACTTTGATCTCTTTCTTGCATTTCCATAAATTACAACTAAAGACATTCAAAATAAAACTAACATTACTATTGTTATACTGTAGTTCTTATAACTTGTTAGGTCAGTTCCAAATGTACATTTATTTCCACGTACATTGATAAATATAATTAAATGTTTTAAATACATATTTATTGATATTTGCCTCTAACTGACGCTAGATTTTCCATTATTTGATCTCTTCACTTATGGTCTACTCTTCAGTCTCTTTCTTGGTGATTCCAACTTTATTTTGATGTCTACAACAGCGCTTGCCATTCATCTTCAATTTGAATGTACCTGTACTACAGACCGTGAGGCAATTTAAAGCAAAGAGAGGAGAATTCTTCAAATGTTTGTGTTTTTTGTTAAATAATTGTTGTTTCCTTACTAAGGATAGTCCTAATTATTCAGGGGAAATCGTGATTCACAAAGGTAAAGAAGAGGAAAGATGGATTGAAAAACGTTACTGAATCATTGAGGAATGCTGGAATCTGGAGCAACAACCTGTTGGAGGAACTCAGGGAATTAAGCCCCTGCCCCACTTTGGAAACCTGAACGGAAACCTCTGGAGACTTTGCGCCCCACACACGTTTTCTATGCCGTTCCCAGAGGTTGCAGGTGGTTGCCGGAGGTTGCAGGTAGTGGAAGCAGGTAGGGAGACTGACAAAAACCTCCGGGAACCTCCGGGAACCGCACGGAAACCTTGGGTGGGGAGCAAAGTCTCCAGAGGTTTCCGCTCACGTTTCCTAAGTGGGACAGGGGCTTGCGGCAGCATCTGTGGGGGAGGGTGGGCAAATCATCAAACCCCTGCATCAAGACTGAGAGCGTAGAGGGAGGATGGACAGAACATGAGGAGGGTGTGGGTTGGGGGAGGGGGGGGGGTGATGAGGTATAAGCCAATAGGTTGATGAAGAGGGGGTAAAGGATGGCAGGAAGATAGAGACAGGTGGGTGATGGAGAGCGGTGGAGTTGGGGAAACAGGACAAGTGGATGATGAGGGAAAACATAAAAAGGCAAATTGAGCTGAGGGGGGGGGGGGGGGGGGGGGGGGGGGGTGAAAGTGTAAACAGCGGGGTGGATGATAAGAAGGCACATAAACAAAGGCTACCAGTGCGGGAATGTAAAAAGCAAGTAATGTGAAGGAAGAAACATTAGGGGAGAGATGAAGGGAAGATAGAATCAGTGGGAGAGGGGTTCTGGTGGGTCAAAGTTGTGGGTAGTAGATTAATGGAATTAGGAGGAGAGAGTATGACATTGGCTGGTGGGGAAGCTGGAAGGGATGTATGGGAAAGGGGACATAAAATTGGGCGAATGAGAGATGGACAGGACGGAGGGGGTTGAGGAACACAGAAAGTAAACATCCATCTCCCAATTGAGTCCTCCTCCTCCCCTACTTCTTGCTCCTCTTTATACTGCCTATCTACCCTCTCTACCCTTAATCCTGATGCAGAACTTTGATGCAAAACACTGACAATTCCTTTCCAGAATTTCTATTCATGATCCCCACATTCCCGTATGTACATGGGTTGCAGAGAGCTTGTCTAACTACTCCCCTGTTCTTTCAAGGCATAAGGGGTACGGCTGAGGACCTGAACTAGCAAGTCCTAATGGGCTTTGACAAATGGTAAAGCTGGAATCAGAGCTACGTCTATATTTTCTGCCAAAATCTTTTGTGGATTCCAACAGTTTTTAACATTTTCTGATATTCAGAGATATTAAGAATTATTAGGATTCATGAAAAATATTTTTTTAAATATTCAAAGCAAATAAAAAAACAAATGGAAATAATTAAAAATGTAAAATCACAAAAGTGACCTTTTCTTTTAAATCACTTACTCTTAATCGGCAGGCCTTAGATCCTTATGGAAATCAGTAGGAACACAGATACTGCATCAGATCAGAGCAGCACAGACATGAGTAACAATTCAAGTAGATTCTAAGCAAGACTGTGCTCAACCACTGTAGTCCAGCCACAGAGCGTAGGTACAATTCTACACGGCCATCATAGAGTCTGATCTCACTTTCTCTATCATGGTCTGGTTTGGCTCAGCCACCACGCACAACGCCTGGAGGCTGCAGCGAATTGTCCGACCATCAAAGAAGGTTATTAGCTGCAACCTTCCCTCCATTGATGAACTGTACACTGCAAGGGCCAGGAAGCGAGCGGGCAAGATCATCTCTGACCCTTCTCACCCTGGCCACAAACCTTTTGAATCGCTTCCCTTTGGAAGGCGACTCCGATTGTCAAAGCTGCCACAGCCAGACATAAAAACAGTTTTTATCCACGAGTAGTTGCTCTACTCAACAGCCAACAATCTGTAGCCTCCCTTTGATCTGGTATTTTGTTGGTTCACATGCTTGGTCTATGGTGTTTTATCGTTAGTGTTTTATTATTATTAATGTTTAGTGTTTTCTGAGTCATTCGTAACTGTCACTGTATGTCATGTTGTTACTTGTGGGCAGAGCACCAAGGCAAATTCCTTCTATGTGAATACTTGGCCAATAAACTTACTGACTTACTTATTTACTTACTTACTTATTTACTTACTTCGTGGCAGATTCGATCCACTGATGTTCAGCACTTACTTATACATAGAATCCCAGAACTTATTTAACACTGAATATTGAAAAATGCTGGCAGATCTCTTTGGAACAAAAACCATAGTAAGCGAACATGCCGCAAATTATCTGTTCCAAGTTAAATATTTGCTCTTATGATTACCAGGTATGTCATTCATACATTCGCAGAGAGTTCTTGAGAATAATTTATCTCATGTCTCAGGTTAATTATATTTTTTATATTAAAAATGACATTTGTTAGTTAGCTACCCATTCATTTGCTTTGAACTCATTATCCTTTCTATGCATGACTCCGGTCAAGTGGAATTACTAATATCTAATTCATGCACTATAAAATTGTTGTACTGTTAATGTAATGGCATGTGTTAATGAAATTTCTTTCAGGTCAAGAATCACTGGTAGAACCAGCCTACTGATTAATAAAGTACGTCATTAAAGTAAATTGTACAAAATGCCTACTAGCATTGTGTATAAGAACATGGATTAGGCCAGGCTAAGGTATGGAAGGATGCTTTTAAAACACTACTCATATAATTAATTTGACAGCCTCAAAGGTGGATTGAATGCTGATCATTTTTCATGCAGACATTATATATGTAGATGTGATATATGTGTTCAGTCTGTGCTAGAAATGTGTCCAAGGCCCTTGCCTACCATAAGCATGAGGCTTATTCCATATCCCACTAGAGGATTAATGCAGTTTTAAGCTCCCTTTAGAAACAAACAAATGAATGATCCTTAAAGAAGGACAACACTAATCAAAATCAAAATGAAAACTATAGGTTGATGACTACTCTCTGTGATATTTTACTGTGTGTGGATTAGTCTGAGTCTTTACTGTATATCTATCACCAAAACTGATTATGACATGCTGCACACTTCCTTAAGTGGCAGTCCAGTCCAGATCTTCATCCCCTACCCTGGACTGTTATACTATTCCCAAAACACTTGCTGGCAGATCTCTTTGGAACAAAAACCCATTAAGCGAACATGCCGCAAATTATCTGTGTTCCAAGTTAAATATTTGCTCTTATGATTACCATGTATGTCATTCATACATTCGCAGAGAGTTCTTGAGAATAATTTTCTCTCATGTCTCAGGTTAATTATATTTTTTTATATTAAAAATGACATTTGTTAGTTAGCTACCCATTCATTTGCTTTGAACTCATTATCCTTTCTATGCATGACTCCGGTCAAGTGGAATTACTAATATCTAATTCATGCACTATAAAATTGTTTGTACTGTTAATGTAATGGCATGTGTTAATGAAATTTCTTTCAGGTCAAGAATCACGTAGAACCAGCACTGATTAATAAAGTGATGCTACTAGCATTGTGACCATTAGGCCAGGCTAAGGTATGGGAGGATGCTTTTAGCATGTAATGGATTTCCCATCCGCTGTTGTACTGCAATAAAATTAAAACTGTAGGTTGATGACTACTCTCTGTGATATTTTACTGTGTGTGGATTAGTCAGTCTTTACTATATCTATCACCAAACTGATTATGCATGCTGCACATTCCTTAAGTAGTCCAGTCCAGATCTTCATCCCTACCCTGGACTGTTATACTATTAAGATAGCACGTCACTGTCTCCCGGCAGACTTGATGCTGACCACGGAGACGATAGCATGTAATGTTCCCTCCGCTTGTACTGCAATAAAGAGTATGAGATATTACTCCTGTGTATGGGTCTCACCTTTCAACATGGTGTCAGAAAGCATGGACCCCTTACTCGCCTAATTTGGTACCAACTTGTTTTAGTTTGTTTTTTTGGCTCAGTTTGTAATTTCACTATGGCTGGCATACTTCGTAAGCCTGAACAGGAGGGTGACCTCACTGAGCGTTGGCGTATCTTTGAAGAGGATGTCACCATTTATATCCGTGCAGCGCATCATGCTGCATGGCCAGACATTCGTGCCTCCATTCTCTGCAATTTGGCTGGTACAGAAGCCATTCGACGTGCACGCTGATTCCACTACGCCCCAGCCCAGGTAAACGCTGTGGGTATTCAGATAGTTCCAGCAGAATCTATAGACGATCCCGTCTGCCTACTAAACAAGTTCAGACAGCTGTCTGAGCTACGCACCAATCTCGTAAAGGAGCGCCACAGATTTTTTTTGTGCAGCCAAAGGCAAGCTGAGCATGTCAAAGCCTATATCAGTTCTTTAAAGCACATCGCCAGCCGATGCGAGTTTGAAAACCTGTGTGACAGTCTTATTCGGTATATGGTATATGATATTCTCAATGACAAGGTGCGTGATGAACTTATACATGATGGAAAGAGCTGAGAAACTCACTCTGGAAAGGGCTGAGAATCGCTGTTGTGTTGCAGAGATTACAGACTCTCACACTAAATCTCTGGGACCATTCCCCACTCTGCTTATGATGTAAATGTTACCAGGCTCGGCGCCAGCCTTCGCATGTCCCCGCAGATCCAATGTTGGATTTATTAATAATTGTGTGAACTGTGGAGATTCGCATGCAGGCATTCATGAACAATGCCTGGCTGATGGAAACGTTTTCCATTACCCTAAACGCAGAAATCACTTAATCCGCTGCTGTCGCTCACATGGGAACAGAGCAGAGACAAAGCAATCACTGCACCTGCTACAGCCAGAAGGTTTACAGCCAGAGGCTTCCCACGTAACCTCCACAGCAACCTCTCTGACTAACGAGGAGATGCTGCCTGCTATCGATGGACTGAGTATAAACATACATTCCTTGTCAGACTTGTCTTGTAAACACAGAGTTCCCATGGTCACTGTCCTCATTAACGGAACAAGTGTTGTTGTTAAGCTCGATACAGGAGCTCGTTGCAATGTTGTATCCTTATCTGAACTCCACAAGATTCGGAAAACTGAAGTCATCAAACAAACTGTTGCCACGTTACTTCCATTCAGAGGGGGTGCAGTGTATCCTGCTGGAAGAGTCAAGTTGCAGTGCCATCTAACATCAAGTTGAACTTCTTTATTGTCTACAATCTGAGCTTCTTTATTGTCTGTGAGAAAGTGACTTCTCTGCTTGGCATTGATGCCTGTAACAACCTAGGTTTGGTCACCTTCGGTACGGCGGTTCATCAACTGTCTACAGCACATGGCCACACTCAACAGTTCCTGTCACAATACGGAAATCTCTTCGACAACAAGCTTGACAAGCTTCCCATGAAGTGCACAATCATGACCGACCCAGAGGTCCTGCCAGTTGTCCGTCCTGCCCACTGGATTCCCCATGCTATGCGGGATCGCATACAAAAATAAATTAACAGGAAGGAGACTCTGGGTGTGATTGCCCCCATTGTTGATGCATCGGACTGGGTCTCAACCATGGTTATAGCAACATAAAAGAATATATGGATTTGTATCAATCCCAAAGATTTAAACACTGCCATTAAACAACCACACTATCCCATGCGAACAGTTAAATATGTCGCTGCACAGTTGGACCAGGCAACAGTATTCTCAGATACTAAGAGCTCATTCTGGCAGATTCCGTTGGATTACAACTCTTCCCAGCTAACCACTTTCAGCACACCTTTTGGACGTTACAAATTCCTGTGTATGCCGTTCGGCATACACTCGGCAAGTGAAGTGTTTCAGCGCACCATGGAACAACTATTTGCAGGTTACCCATGCTCAATCATTGTTGATGAAATTCTCATTGCTGGACGAAATGTCCAAGAACACGATGTAAGTTTAAAGAGAGTTCTGGACTGCGCCAAAGCGATCAACCTCATTTAACCCCCTAAAATGCAAATTCTGGGTGAGCGAGGTGAACCATGTGGGTCATGTATTCACCAGTCTCAAACCCGATCCATCAAAAGCTATTGCAAATAAAGAGTTACCAGCACCCACAGATGTGACCAGCCTGCAGAGATTCCTTGGTATGGTAAACTGCTTGGTAAAATTCATTCTGAATTTCAGCGAACTATCGGCTCCACTGCGCCACCTAACTCACAAAGACACTGTTTGGTCCTGGCATGAACAGCAGCAGAAGGCGCTCTTAAACAACAGATTCTGGTGCACCCACCCTCACCTACTTCGATGTTAAGCTGCCTGTTACACTGACTTGCGACGCCTCTCAGTATGTATTAGGAGCAGCTTGCCTCCAAAACAACGGTGACGGCAGACCTATGCTTCTTGCACCATGACCAACACGGAACAACGCTATGTTCAGATTGAAAAGGAGCTGCTAGCGGTCGTTTTTGCTTGGAAGAGGTTTAATGACTTTATCTTCGGAAAAACAGTCACAATTGAAACCGACCATCAAGCCCTGATCAGCATTCTGTACAAACTGATACACACTATGAATGAACCAGCACCACCTCCGTACCATCCCGACCGCACAAGCATACTTCCATCCCCATCCAACGGCCCCAGCCCGATCATACCCCACTGGTGCCTGCCTCTCCTGATCCGATCGTATCGCCCACGACCACGCCACCTCAACCCCGCCAAGGTCTCCAGTTTTGTCACCGGCGATGCTGCTTCATTCTCATGTTCTTGTTCTACAACCGCTCTCATCTCTGGTGAAGGGAGGAAATGCAGGACTGTACCGTACACGTGCAGGTCGCACCTGCAAGCCTAACCCAAAGTACCAGGATTATGTTTGGACTGCCTTTGGTGTTATTCCCTTATTCCCTTCAGCTTATTTATACTTACCACATGTAATCAGCGGTACATAAATTTTGCATGCGATTATCATATCTATTTTATTATGAGTTAATTCCTGAAGAGGAAGGATGTAGATTAGTCTGTCTTTACTATATCTATCACCAAAATGATTATGCATGCTGCACATTCCTTATGTAGTCCAGTCCAGATCTTCATCCCTACCCTGGACTGCTAGTACTATTAAGATAGCGCGTCACTGTCTCCCAGCAGAGTTGATGCTGAACACGGAGACGATAGCATGTAATGTTCCCTCCGCTTGTACTGCAAAAAAGACTATGAGATATTACTCCTGTGTATTGGTCTCATCTTCCACACTGTGGCAGACAATATGGAGGCTTCTGTAATTGCTGTAGTCAGATGTCTCATTTCTTGAGGAAGTTGCAAATATAACTGTTGAAATCCTCTGGAATGCTCTCCTCATCCAGTTGAGTGAGAGAACCATGAAATGTCAAAAGTACTGATTTTGCATGTTTTATCACTTCACATGGGACTTCATCTGTTCTGCTGCTATTTTGCTTACTTGTTGGATGACCTTCTCAATCTCTTTGCAGATAGTTATTGTGCCAAAATTGTTCTGGATAGTTTACTGTGGATTGGATTCAAGGACGCTCAGGTCAAAGACAGAGCCTTGGCCGAAGAAATCTTCCAAGTATTACTTCCCGTGCTCACTGACTGCTTCTCTGTCTTTTCAATGTTCTCCTCCATTATTGGCTTTCACCAATAGTAGTACTAATTCATTGATGGTCTCTCTTGACAATTGAAGAATAAAGCCTGATATCCACACACACATCCACAGAACATCGAACATCACAGGAACAGGTCCTTCGGTCTATAAGGTCAGTGCCTTACACGATGCCAAAATAAAGTAATATCATCTGCCTACACATAATCCATATCCCTCCATTCTCTATATATCCATGTGCCTATCTAAAGGCTTCTTAAATGCCCCCTCATATCCCCCTCTACCAATATCCCTGGCAGAGCATTCCAGGCACCCACCATCCTCTGGGTAAATAAATTGCCCATACATCTTCTTTAAACATAGCCTCTCTCGTGACCTCAAGCCTTTGACATTTCTACTTTGGAAAGGGGTCTGACTGTCTACCCCATCTTTGCCTCTCTTAATTTTATATAATTCTATCAAGTCCGCCTTCAACTTCCAGTGTTCCAGAGAAAACATTCCAAGTCTGCCCATCTCTTTTTGCAACTACTCCCTAATCCAGACAGCATCTTGGTAAATCTCTTCAGCACCTTTCCCAAAACTTCCATGTCTTTCCAGTAATGAGGCGACCAGAACTACAGGCAATACTCCAAATGCGGTCCAGCCAATGTCTGAGTTAGCTGCATCATGACTTTCTGACTGTTGCATTTAATGCCCCAACCAATGACGGCAAACGTACTATAAACTTCTTTACCGCACTATTTACTTGTGTTGCCACTTTAAGGGAGCTTTGGATTAGGATCCCAACATCCCTCTATACATCATTGCAGTTGTCTTTAATTAACTCTATACTTTCCCCTCACATTCAACCTCCCAAAGTGCAACACCCCACACTTGCTTAGAATGAACTCCATCTGCCACTCATTTCTGTAGCTGATCGACATACTTCGATAGCCTTCCACTCTGTCCCCAACTGAACCAATCTTGGGGTCATCTGCAAACTAACGAACCAACCCATCTACATTTTTGTCCAAATCATTTATATGTATCACAGGCAACAAAAATCCCACCACAGAATCTCCATTGGTCACAGATGTCCAATCAGAATAATACCCTTCCATCAAAACCCATTGTCTTCTAGTGCTGATCTCCAGCAGCTCCTTACTATATATTCTGTGTATGATGTGGAACATGATATTAAATATAATGCTTGTAAGAGTGCTGTTATGGTCTGTAGAACCAAGGAGGATAAATGTCTACAATTTCCTGATTTCAAATTGTCTGACAATAATCTTAGTGTCTGTAATAAAGTTAAATATTTTGGCCATTTTATTACAGAACAAATGACAGATGATGAGGATATTTATAGGCAACGACGTATGCTGTATGTACAGGCAAATATTCTCTTGCGTACGTTTGGTGCGTGTAAAGATGTGGTGAAGATGTTGCTGTTTAGAGCATATTGCACACCACTCAATGCTGCGCACCTGTGGTCGAACTACGAAAAGACAAGTTTGCAGAGACTAAAGGTGGCCTATAACGATGCCATGAGAACACTGTGAAGGAAACCTAGATAGTGTAGTGCTAGTAAGATGTTTGTGGCTGCAGGAGTCAGTACTTTAGAAGCTATCCTAGGAAATCATATGTATACATTCATTTGCAAGATAAATTACTCTAAAAATGTAATTATCGTGGCCTTGTCAAACATAAGGTTTAGTACAACATGCTACGAATCCCAGTTATGGAGACACTGGTATTGCTGTCACGTTGTAGGACACTGATCTTTCTTTTTTATTCTGGATTTTAAATCATGTATTGTGTTTTTTTTTAAATATATAATTTGTGATGTTTTTACGTGATATACTAAGATTTTATATGTATTTTATGATGTTTTTTTATGCAATGTATTTTTATGTAATGTTGTCCCTTGTCTGGACATTGAGTCTGAAATAAAGTTTATTATTATTATTATTATTATTATTATTATTATTATTATTATTATTATTATTATTATTTGAGTACAACCAAATCACCAGGAATCCCATGCATCTTAATCTTCTAAATTAATGTATTAATCTGATTAAATGCACAAAAGGACACAAACTGCTGGAGTATCTCAGTGGGTCCAGCAGCACCTCTGGAGAACTTGGACAGGTGATGTCTCAGGTTGAGACCCTTCCCTAGATCTTATTTGATGTTTTTTTTAATCTATGTCGACAGCATCCACCAATATTCATAAGATTAAAACATCTTTACAGAAATAGTTTTTTTTTAACTAAATAGAAAGTGAGAAAACTGTCATTTTTACCTGGGTACCTTTCATCCTCATAAAAACTCAGTGAGACCAAAATCCATTCAAATGTGACTGCAATTCAGAGAAAATTGTAAATAATATAAAAATATGTTTTACTCATCTGTAAGTCTATCTACTGAGTGCATTTATGTGGCATTGATCTTTCATGAGGCTGATAGTCTTTAATAGTCTTTAATAGTCTTTGTATGGGTTTGGTGGCATAGTGGTTTTGCTATTGGATTACTGATCCACCAGTCTGGATCAACGATACAGAGAGACAAGTTCAAAGATCACTATGTGGTAGATGAAGGTTTTAAATTTAACCAATAGATTAAATAATTAGGGGGGAAAGTGTATCAACAATGGAGATTATGGAATAATCATTTTATTTTAAAGGCCACCAATTTCATTCTATAATTCGGGAAGATATATCCATCTAAAACTGCACAGCTAAAATTGAGCAGGAAACTCAGTGAAGATGTTATACAGTATGGACTGCTAAATCGAGGAAGCACAGTGTACAGACAGCTAAGTGATTTTATAAATTATAGATCAGATTAAAACTCTACTGTTCTGCCAACATCTTGCTGTAGTGCTGATGTTTGTGTTCCAGAACTAACCATGCTTCCAGCTATACTGTTTTAGTGCAGACACGTTGCACACATCAATTAGACAAAGATAATATTATTCCAGTGTTTCCTCTATGCAAAAAAAGGACAAATCATTTGGTGTATTAACACCCTAACTATCTCAGCTTATGCTGAGTTTCATCAGAGCAGTGTAGGTATGGTAGATGGAGATGTTATCACAGTCTGATTATACAACATATGTTCATAATAACATGCTCACAATTGTTTAGTTTTGCATCCTCAAGAACATGCAGCACCAAACTCATTATACCCCCAGTCCAAAGATGGAAATGGAGTTAAATTCCAAAGTTGGGGTCAAAAGTGACTTTGAGTGTAACATTTTTTTATTGACTCTGGCATAATGTGAGCCCTAATAACGCTGATCATCATCATCAGTGTTGAAAACATCAACGTGCACGGTGCCTTACAATGATATGTACGACACTGATCGCAACTTCTACTGAAGTGTGGATGGCCGTTGGCTCGCCAGGAGCTCATCTGCCCTTTGACAGGTCTTGTTTTTGGTCCTGCTGGGGGTTCACAGCCCCCTCCTCACCTGGTAAACCAGGTGGGGGAGACGGTTTAGTCGCCGACTATCCGACCATGGAGCAGGTAGCACGGGATTACATGGTACCCGTGGCGGTGGGAACTCCCCCCAACCTGATACATCAGATAATAATGCTGAGGTCAATGGGAAATGGAGGGATAACTGGCTGAAGTCAGGTCAATGGAATCATTCCTTTCTGAAACAATGGAAAATAGCTTTGGTTGTTAAAGGCCAATCAATTTGACCAAATGAGTTTTTCCAAGATTCTGATTTTGAACTAGATTCCCGTGTCTGCATTCTCTTTTGTATTCAGCAAAATAAAACATTATTCTTGAGGAAAGTGTAAATGGGATTTATATCTGAAATTACCCAAGGAAAATAGAGCTGGCAAAGTAAGAGTTAAAAAAAGGAAAATACTGGAACTCCTATTTTTCTGAAAGGCTGAGTCCAGAAGATTTATAATCTGTCTATTTGGAACATTTGTTATTGTTCTTTGAGATTATGCTGAGCTTCGTCAGAACATTGGAGGAAGCCAAGGACAGAGACACAGCAGCTGAGTTTTTCTGTTTAATTAAGTATTGAGCTTCTGCAAATATCAAGCTCTCAAGAAAACAATTGATGGAAGAATCAACTGAGACTTTGAACAGCCACCTTCGGGACAAAGGGAAGCACTTTGCTGTTATTTCATTTGCAATTGATGAAAGTGCTGATGCAACTCTAGCAGTTAACTGCATTCAGTTGTGGAGTTGATAAGAGTATATGCTCAACAGTGGAGTTTGTACAATTAATGCCAATGAAGAACATCACAAATAAATCTAGAGATGCTGCCTGACCTGATGAGTGTCTCTAGCACTCAGTTTATTTTTTTTCTGGAGTCTGAAGCAGGGCCGAATTGTACCTATCCATGTTTTTCAGAGAAGCTGCCTGACTCGTCGAGTTACTCCAGCATTTTGTGTCTATATTCTGTAGCAGAATTGTTGGGAGCCACATAGTGAAATAATACCAGGACAACATCACGCCACTGGGTGAAAGATGCATAATGTAAATAATTCCTTTAATTTGAATGCATTTGTGTGATTTTTGTTATCGCAACGTGAAGCTATTGTAACTTAATCTAACAGTGTCGCAGAATAGAATAGGGACAAACTGCTGATCTGATAAAAAATAATTAACAGAATATAACCCCACTTTATGGTGAAGAATTTTCCACTTTTAGTGTACCATTTTTTGTTAAGATGTATGAACTACCTCCAAAACTAGAATCAGAGAACACAAAATAGGCCATTTAGCCCCTCAAGTTTACACTAACCATCAAGCACTACATTAATATTAATTGCATTAATACCATTTTATTCAATCCATATTCTCCCCAGATTCTACCACTCACTTGCACATATTAAGGGCAATACACAGTGGTCAATTAACTTACCAATCTGCATGTCTTTGGAGTACCTGGCGGTAACACACGTAGTCGCCGGAGATTGAGAAATCTCCACACTGACAGCACTAAAGGCAAGGATTGAACCTGGGTTGTTGGGTCTGCAAGGCAGCATCTCCATTGACTGAGTCCCTGCCCCAGCTCAGTCTGAGAAGTTCCATACTCCTGCAAAAGGGAGAAAATAATATCAATGAGTTTTCACAAAGGCATCTGTTGTGGATCAATCTGGGTTATCAGAGGGACAGATATAGCAAGTCGTCATTTGATTGATACAAAGGAGAAACTCTGAAGAAAAGCTCTCCCAGATTGTCTGGTTTGCCCTGATTTTTCTACTCCATTGAGAAAAAGAAAATGAATGACAATTGATAGGTGATAATGTGACTACAAGTGGGCATTACTGATGGGCCTCTTTAGTCGACCATTCTAGAATCTTTCACTCTCTCTATCAACAATTTAAGGTCAATTTACAATGGTCATTCCATTTCTAATCCTGTCATGATTTCCCTAACTCATGTTTAAAGTATTTGCTGGTGACACTTTTTTAATTTTAATATCAAAACTAACCACATTATGATCAGTATTTTTGCAGTGCCTTATTGGTTGTCATATTGTAGCGATGTTACAAAACCTACTTTCTGCAGCGCTGCAGTTCTGCCATTGGCCGTGTGTGCGACTTTGCCGCCTTTGGGGGGGGGGTCGGGTTAAAAATGCCGTTTTTCCCTGCTTATCGGAGGCGGACTTCCTCGGTCTGCCAGCTGCTGAACAATCGATCGGATTTCTGTTCCAGATTTTTTTAATTTATGTAATCGCGAGACAATTTCATAATTACATTAAAATAAAACGCGACTTCTAACTCCCTCAATGCGTGCAACGTGACGGATCGCACGAACGGGACAAAACAAAATGTAAGTCGTCTATTTTACATATAAACTTGTTTCTTGGGATGGCTTTATTCAAATTTTACGATGCGAAAATGTGATTGGGGCCCCATACGAACCAGCAGTGTTTTGCCTGCCGATATGTAGTTCAAATTCACCGCAAATGCAATGTTGCAATCGATTCCAAAAAAAAACCCACTCGCAAAATGGTTTAAATGCTCTTTTTTTTTGGACAATCATGTCATAAGAGCATCTAAATCGTCTATATTTTGTGTTGTTGTCTACCCATAGTCAATATTTTTATACTATATACAGGTATATGTTTTAGTCCCATGTATTGTACAAAAAAAATATTAATTTTAATTATATTGAGTGGACGTTTCTAGATTAATTTATGGGAATTAAACATTAAATTCCTTCCTTCTGGGATATAAATTCATGACAGTGAGATTTAAAAATCATGGTATATTGTGAATTCTTGTGTGAATGGGATTAGTTTGTTATTTTGATACTTAGGCTATTTAAAAAAAATATCCTTTTCTTAAGAAATGGAATCTACAGGACATCCCTAATGGGAAAGTAGTGAGCAGAAAGGCACGTTATGCGTGGTTTGAAGAGCAAAAATGTGTAGTTTACAATGCCAAAATTGAAAAGTTGAGGAAAAACAAGATGTACAGAGTTGCTTATTGGTTACAATCTGAGGAGCATGATGATGCTACTGATTATGATATGCCAATGTACCACCTAGCAACTGATCTTGTCCATGGAGACTTGGTCTATTGCTAGAAATTGTAATTTATTTACCTATCTTTTGTGGATTTACAGCATATAATACAATAATATTAAAGTTCTGATCTTGAGAATATTATATTTTTTTAATTTTCAAGGCAGTCTGGGTGTTTATTACTATTTCTGTCACAACGGTCAATTTTGTAATTAGCTACAATTAGGTAATTAACTAATATATGCTTTAATTTCAGGTCATCCAAGTAAGATGTTTTATATTTGTTTCAGAATGCTTCAATCCATAATAGACAATAGACAATAGGTGCAGGAGTAGACCATTTGGCCCTTCGAGCCTGCACCGCCATTCAATGTGATCATGGTTGATCATCTCCAATCAGTACCACGTTCCTACCTTCTCCTCATATCCCCTGACTCAGCTATTTTTAAGAGCCCTATCTAGCTCTCTCTTGAAAACATCCAGAGAACCTGCCTCCACCACCCTCTGAGGCAGGGAATTCCACAGACTCACCACTCTCTGTGAGAAAAAGTGTTTCCTCGTCTCCGTTCTAAATAGCTTACTCCTTATTCTTAAACTGTGGCCCCTGGTTCTAGACTCCCCCAACATCGGGAACATGTTTGCTGCCTCTAGCGTGTCCAAGCCCTTAACAATCTTATATGTTTCAATACGATACCCTCTCATCCTTCTAAACTCCAGAGTGTACAAGCCCAGCTGCTCTATTCTCTCAGCATATGACAGTCCCTCCATCCCGGGAATTAACCTTGTAAACCTATGCTGCACTCCCTCAATAGTAAGAATGTCCTTCCTCAAATTACGGGACCAAAACTGCACACAATACTCCAGGTGTGGTCTCACTAGGGCTCTGTACAACTGCAGAAGGACCTCTTTACTCCTATATTCGATTCCTCATGTTATAAAGGCCAACATGCCATTCGCTTTCTTCACTGCCTACTGAACCTGCATGCTTACTGTCATAGACTAATGTACAAGGACCCCCAGATCCCGTTGTACTTCCCCTTTTCCCGACTTGACGCCATTTAGATAGTAATCTGAAGTGACGCCATTTAGATAATAACTGAAATTTTTATTCAGTACTCTTGATTTTTAAGAAAGTTATGGGCTTTTGAATGTCCTTGATCACATCTTTTGGGTTAAGTCAATGGAAAAGTAATGGGAACAAGATGCTAATTTCCAAGTATGAAAATGGCCATAACTTGAGATAAATTGCTGACTTGATTTTTTAAATCTCAAAATTTTGTAACATTGCTACATATTGTCAACTAACTCTGATGTCACTCACCACTAAATCTAAGTTATACCTGCTAATTTATTAGATCTCCATAATGTCAAAAAAAGTTTTTTTTGTCTGCAACATCAGAACAATCTAATCTAAAATGGTAAATTTATTTCAAAAAGTCACCCCATGCCCTGGCATTACAGTGGCACACACCATCTCATACCTCGTTATGCAACAAGGAGGTTTGTACTGGATATTAAACCTAGCAGGAGCTGGTAACTTGGGTGACAACATTTCAGATTTTCCCTTTGAGTTGCAGGCCACAGATCTGCTGGAGTGGGTATTCATCAGTGGCACCATGCAGGGAAAATGTACAAACTCCATACAGACAGTACCCATAGTCAGGATCAAACCCGGGTCTCTGGCGCTGAAAACAACTCTACCGCTGCGCCAACATGTCGCCCTGACAATGTCTCTTTGGAACCCATCATTAATTATTGATGCTCCTTTCCTTAATTGTGAGGAATGCATCACGTTTTCTTTATTGGTATTCCTGGCAAATATAGTTCCTATATTTTTTCCTACTGTACATATTAGAATTCTGTCCTCTGCATGCCACAGAGCTGCATGTAATTTACAATTTATCAGACAAACACAGAAAATGAATGTTATTTCAAATACAGAAACAAATACTCTGTTTGACCATAAGCACTCCAAAACAAGAGCTATCATCTGAACTTAACTTCAAATTATCACAATCAAATCTACATAATTATGGTTATCTGTTGAGGGTTATTGCAGCCAACGCATATTATTTTGTTTGTCACTACATAATTGAATATAGACATATAATAATAAATCTAATCGTCCTCATTTAAACATGTTTTCAGTTTTAAATGTACATTAAAAGAAATGCAGACACCGATTTTGTAAGAGGGAAGGAATTTTTGAACTGAGACGTCATTCCTTTCCACAGATGCCGCCTGATCTGAGTGTTTTCTACATTTCTGTTTATCCCTCCTGTTTCCAGCACCTGCAGTATTGCTTTTTCCTGTTCTGACGTTGGACACCGTGTAGAACTGAGGCGTGAAATGGTCTGGAGACCTCAGGCAGGAATTCTCAAGAGTGTCATGAGAGAGTGTCAAGATTGTTTTATTGTCATATGTCCCAGATAGAACAATGAAATTCTTACTTGCAGCAGCACAACAGAATATGTAAACATAATACACTGTAAACAGTATAATAAACGAAAGGGAAAAAAGCAATGTGTACACATACACATACTCACAAATACACATATATATATATATATATATATGGGTATTTGTGATATAAATGTGTATTTGAGAGTATGTATGTGTACACACTGCTTTTTTTCTCTGTCATTTATTATATTGTTTACAGTACAACCTGAGAAAAGCTCTGAACTACATAGACTATTATTGTTATTATTGTACTATTATTATTTTGTGTATGTAAGGGTGTATATATATATATATGTATATATATATATATATATATATATACTTTTTTTATATATATATATATTATATATATATATATATATATATATATATATATACTTTTTATATACATATAAATATATATATATATATCCCCACACACACTCGCACACACACACATATGTTTACACACATTTACACACACACATATATATATATACACACATTATATAACATATGTGTATATATATATATATATATATATATATATATATATATATACAAAAAATATATACTGAATAATAGTGCAATAATAACAATAATAGACTATGTAGTTCAGAGCTTTTCTCCAGTTGTAGTGTTTAATAACCTGATGGCCTGGGCGAGTACTAAGGTCTTGTGCTCCTCAGCTTGCTCCAGTGCTCACCACAATATACAACCTCTCTCTGGCCAAGTCCGTGGTCCCTGCCTGCTTCAAAAGATCCGCCATTGTACCAGTGCAGGCACGGAAATCACTATCAAACATAGGGGGGACCAGGGGACACAATTTCTTGGCGGCCGCGCGCGCATGCGCACACTCACACACACACATGCGAGGCTTCTGTGGTCGGTAATTAGTGACGGGTGCCGGCAGTCGCCGAATAAATCGCGTAATTTGGACAGGCCCTTTAATTTCCCATCGAGTCTTCAGCTCCCACTTGTCGAGATGCAGGTGCTTTGTAATAAAAGCATTGAAGCTTTTCCCCCAAGGTGGATTGCCTTCTGAAATGTAGCAAACTGTATTGATCGTGATTGACGGAATGGAGAACAGGGGAGAGAAAAGATTTTGCCTTCCATCACAGTGGGTTCACTAGGATGGATGTTTGTGTGAATTAAAATGTGTGTATGTCTATAGGAAATTGTCTTTGTTTGTATGGCTGTGGAAACGGAATTTCGTTTGAGCCTCACTGAGGCTATTATATTTCAAGTTAAAACATAATGGCAAGTATTATAAATGGCACACATAAAAGAATGCTAACAAACCAATGAAGAAACCATCATTGTTGGTACAATTTTCAGTAGCACTCATCACCTGGTTTAGTTGTGAACAGGTGTGTTGTTGTCTTGTGGATCGCTGAAAGAAATTACCTGTTAAATTGAATGTGATTACTAACAATCGAGAACAGCGTTTGTAAGGTGTGAATTGCTACATTGTTATATCCATACCATTCAGTTTATGGAAAATTCGTTTGACACCAGGGTGGTGGAATCATATGGAGAAAAATAATGGGTGACGTTTCTGGTCGGGACCCTTCTTCAGACTTCAATCACTAGAGCTGCTGTCTCACAGCGCCAGAGACCCGGGTTCAATCCTGACTTCGGGTGCCATCTGTGTGGAGTTTTCCCATTCTCCCTCTGATCATGTAAGTTTCCTCCTGTTCGAACAAGGGTCCCGACCCAAAACATCAACCATCCTTTAACTCCAGAGAAGCTGCCTGACTATCTGAGTTACTGCATCACTTTGTGTCTATAGGGCCTGTCCCATTGCGGTGACCTAATTCGCCAGTTTAGAAGAGTTTGTCCACGACTCATACTCGCAGCATAGAAACATAGACATAGAAACATAGAAATTAGGTGCAGGAGTAGGCCATTCGGCCCTTCGAGCCTGCACCGCCATTTAATATGATCATGGCTGATCATCCAACTCAGTATCCCGTACCTGCCTTTTCTCCATACCCTCTGATCCCCTAGGCCACAAGGGCCACATCTGGGCGACAGATAGCACAATGGGCTAAGAGTTCGGCTGGCGACCGGAAGGTAGCCGGTTCAAATCCCGCTTGGAGTGCATACTGTCGTTGTGTCCTTGGGCAAGACACTTCACCCACCTTTGCCTGTAATGGAATGTAATTACGGCGGCAGGCGCGGGCACACCGCGACGCCCTGTGTCTCCCTTTCAAGGGAGATGCTAAAAAAAAAAATGCATTTCGTTGTCTCTGTACTGTACACTGACAATGACAATAAATTGAATCATTTCATTTCATTTTTTTAACTCCCTCTTAAATATAGCCAATGAACTGGCCTCAACAGCCCTCTGTGGCAGAGAGTTCCAGAGATTCACCACTCTCTGTGTGAAAAAAGTTCTCCTCATCTCAGTTTTAAAGGATTTCCCCCTTATCCTTAAGCTGTGACCCCTTGTCCTGGACTTCCCTAACATCGGGAACAATCTTCCTGCATCTAGCCTGTCCAACCCCTTAAGAATTTTGTAAGTTTCTATAAGATCCCCTCTCAGTCTCCTAAACTCTAGAGAGTATAAACCAAGTCTATCCAGTCTTTCTTCATAAGACAGTCCTGACATCCCATGGTAGACACAAGGTCCTAGGAGGTCTTTGTAACTCTGCTTCATGCTTGAGAGTAGTCCCCGTGTACTCGGGGCCTCGGCTAGTTTGGGGCGTTTTTTTCAACATGCTGAAAACAAGTTAAAAAACGGTTGCCATGGAAAAAAAATCGATATTTATTTACTTGTAGGTTTAGTCGAGGTAGGTTATAGTAGGTCGTAATGCTATCATAGGTAATCTCTCCTCTTCTCTCCCCTTCTCTCTCCCAAGACCCAAGAGTGGAACTCGCTATCAAAACATGGAGGGGACGGGGGATGGGGACACAATTTTTTAGCGGCCACATGCGCGAGACTTCGGAGGCTCAATCCATCGCTAGAAACGGAGATTTAAAAATTGGGATCACAAAAACTTGGGGGGGATGTCTCCCACCTCTCAAAACATGGGGGGGGGGGGGGGGGGCATGTCCCCTCTGACCCCCCCCCCCGGGTTTTCCGCCCCTGCCAGGACCTATACAGCAGGAGGTGCAGATCCAGAGCCAGCAACATTATGGGAGAGCCCTATCACCCCAGCAAAGGACTGTTCCAGCTGCTACTGTCACGCTGCGAAAACAGAGAGGATGAGACGGAGTTTCTTCCCACAGGCCATCAGGACTGTAAACTCTTAACTCACCAGGGACTAATTTACTGTTGTGTTGTGTCTTTTTTGATTTTTTTCTCTAAAATATGAATACTGGTTCTGTTCTGTTGTTCTGTTGTTTTTGCACAATCCGCAGGCATTGCCACTTTCATTTCACTGCACATCTTGTATGTGTATGTGTCAAATAAAGTTGACTTGACTTGGCTGTCTATGTCCTCTTAGGAGTCCTGAAATTTGCCAGCACTTGTGCTGAGAAATGTCAGCAATTCCATGCCTGCAAAAACCCAGAAAACTCTGGATCAAATGTTTCAGTCACTCTGCTAAAGGTTCAAATGGTTTGCTGACTAAATATATATTTTTAAGCCACCTTGATCTCATATGTCAACAATATGTTTATCAATTGCTGTGTTGCTTAGATAAACTGAAATGGTATGCCAGGATTTTTTTTAGATATTGTTTCGAATGACTTTACACTTTATTATGCTCCTCAGAGAAGATCTACTATTGAGTCAGTTTTTGGTGTACCTTAATTAATGAGGAAATTGGAATTTGGTTACCATTTCATAGTGTAAGTACACTCATATATATGTAGGAAGGAACTGCTGGTTTAAACCAAAGTTTAGTTTAATTTAGAGATACAGAGCAGAAACAGCCTTTCGACCCATCGAGTCCACACCAACTAGCAATCCGCGCACATTATCACTATCCTAGACACACCAGGGACAATTTACACATACACCAATTAACCTACACACCTGTACGTGTTTGGAGTGTGGGAGGAAACCGAAGATCTCGGAGAAACCCCAACGGTCACGGGGAGAATGTACAAACTCCGGACAGACAGCACCCGTAGTTGGGATCGAACCCGGGTCTCCGGTGCTGCAAGCGCTGTAAGGCAGCAACTCTACCACCATTGCCACCTGAAGATAGAGAAAAATGCTGGAGTAACTCAGCGGGACAGGCAGCATCTCTGTAGAGGAGGAATGCGTGACGTTTCGGGTCGAGACTGATGTCAAGAGGGGTCTCGACCCGAAATGTCACCCATTCCTTCTCTCCAGAGATGCCGCCTGTCCTGCTGAATTACTCCAGCATTTTGTGTCTGTCTCATATATATGTACTTTGTGGCACTTCAAATTGTTTGCTTACTGCCCACTCATTTTCAATTCATTTTGCATGTTGTCTGTATTATTTCTAAATGTGTTCTTTCAGCAATAAATGCATTTGTTAATTGATAAATGAAAAACACTTGACCCTCGTTTACCTTTATCCCTCTGTCATTTAATGTCTCCTGACTTTGACCTTCACACAAATCTTCATAATCGTTTTTTATTCCTTTCCTCCCACTCATCCTTTATCTTAAAATCTTTAATTGAATGTCATGACACTAAAACATTAACTTTGCTCCCTCCTCATGGAAACTACCTTTCAACATTTCCTCTTTCAAGTTTAGGTCTCCAGTATCTGCAGTAATTTACTTTTGTATTTTAGTCTAATTCACTGTTGCTTCCCTTCTAGAAAATTCCCATCTTGAAGAAGATTTGCTTATCTCCTCCAGTGGAATTTCCATTTGTCTCTTTCAGGTTGATTCGTCTCATTGTTTTTTTTCCCCTCTACTGCTATTCGGTGTTTGCCACACCTTGTTTTCACAGCCATTTCTCTTTCCTCAGTAACTGCCTCCAGCTCTGATTTATGCCAAGTCCATTGTAATGAAAATATGATGTTGGAGCAATTGTCGACCCACAATCACAGGTGTCTCCAAGATATTTAGCAATGGATGTGCTTCACTGCAAGATCATAGTATGTGTTTGCAATAGCCTTGCCATGCTGGAATAGCTGGCAGCAGATTAAATATTTAAGATATGGTGTGGGTGTTAGTCTTGTGATAAATGAGTGTGTGTGAATGTTATGGTACATACGTAGAGAGATTGATAGATATTGCTGTTGGGTGATTGATGAGCTTGTGTTGCACGGAGCAATGTGTGAAGCTAATGGAGTTACTGAGAGATGATCTCTTCACTTATTTTGACCACATGTATGATCCAATTAAGCTTTTTTTGAAATACTGCATAAATGGTGCCTTCTCATGATAATTATCTGGAATGGGATCTCTTCATGCTGAACTGGACTGGGTTTATTTTGGCCCCATCACTAGAGGGCTTTTATTATTCTCACCTCACTAACCAAGACATGCAGAAAAGAATCAAAGACAAATGGCTTCTTGCTCTCACATGTACTTTCTCGTGGCTTCCAAACATCGTCCAACATGACATATAATGACTCCCACTAGCAACTGCATTAACTGAGAAACATCCCATGTAAATAGCAGACTCGGGGGATAGACTCAGCAGTCCAATTTAGCTTGATACACACATCACATACTCTCTAGAATTTAGGAGATTGAGAGGGGATCTTATAGAAACTTACAAAATTCTTAAGGGGTTGGACAGGCTAGATGCAGGAAGATTGTTCCCGATGTTGGGGAAGTCCAGGACAAGGGAATACAGCTTAAGGATAAGGGGGAAATCCTTTAAAACCGAGATGAGAAGAACTTTTTTCACACAGAGAGTGGTGAATCTCTGGAACTCTCTGCCACAGAGGGTAGTTGAGGCCAGTTCATTGGCTATATTTAAGAGGGAGTTAGATGTCGCCCTTGTGGCTAAGGGGATCAGGGGGTATGGAGAGAAGGCAGGTACGGGATACTGAGTTGGATGATCAGCCATGATCATATTGAATGGCGGTGCAGACTCGAAGGGCTGAATGGCCTACTCCTGCACCTAATTTCTATGTTTCTATGTTTCTATATGGGGAGAAGGCAGGAACGGGGTACTGATTGGGGATGATCAGCCATGATCACATTGAGTGGCGGTGCTGGCTCGAAGGGCCAAATGGCCTGCTCCTGCACTTATTGTCTATTGTCTATTGTCAAACTTGTCTACATAACATCAATAAATGCTGGCTAGCATAGAACATAGATAGCTGGTTCTTAAATCTAGAGCATGTAGACTCACATTAAGCCAATAAAGAGCTGCAATCACGACAATGGGTGTGAGAACAAATTTTATACGCCTCTAACAAATGGGCCAGAATCAATGTGGGGATGCACATTACCCAGCAGTCCAATTTAGCTTGATACACACATCACAGAAATATGTTTCGGCCCAAAACGTTGCCTATTTCCTTCGCTCCATTGATGCTGCTGCACCCGCTGAGTTTCTCCAGCTTTTTTGTGTACCTTCACAGAAATATCTGTTCCTTATTACTATTGAATTCTAACTATTGGAACATGAAACCAGACGTTGGAACTCACCTCTGCAACTGGATCCTCGACTTCCTGACCTACAGACCCAAATCAGTGAGGATAGATGACAAATCTTCCTGTACAATAATCCTCAACACTGGTGCTCTGCAAGGAGGTGTTCTGAACTTGCTTCTTTTCTCCTCATACAACTACGCCTGTACAGCTAAATGCAAATGCAACTCGTGTTTACAAATTCACCGATGACACCATATCATGGGTCGGGTATCAAGTAATAACGAGATGGAGTACAGGAACGAGATTGAGAACTTTGTAGCCTTGTGCCAAAGCAACAACTGTTGCCTCAATGTCAGCAAGATAAAGGAGATAGTGATTGACTTCGCAAGCGAAGCAGTGCACATACCCCAGTGTAATTTGATGGCGCCAAAGTAGAAATGATTGAAAGCTTCGTTCCTAGGCGTAATTATCACCAGCAATGTGTCCTGCCCCAGCCATATTGAAGCAAGGGCCAAGAAAGCACACAAATGCCGCTATGTCCATAGAAGTTTTTGGAAGTTTGGCAGGTCCCCAACAACTCTCACCAATGTTTACAGATGTGCCGTAGAGAGCATTTTGTCCGGATGTATCACAGCATGGTTTGGGAACAGCTCCTCCCCGCCCAAGACTGCAAGAAATTGCAGAGAATTGTGTTTGCAGTCCAGACCATCATGCAAAGCAACGACCCTTCCATTGACTCCATCTCCATTTCACCCTGCCTCGGCAAGGCCACCAGCATAATATAGAAACATAGAAAATAGGTGCAGAAGGAGGCCATTCGGCCCATCGAGCCAGCATTCATTGTGATCATGGCTGATCGTCCCCAATCAATAACCCTCGTCCCCAATCAATAACCAAGGATGTCTCACCCTGGGCACCCTCTTTTCTCCTCTCCCATCAGGTGAGAGGTACATAAATTTGAAAATGCATACCTCTGGATTCAGGAACAATGTCTTCCCAGCTGTTATCAGGCAACTGAACCATTCTACCACCAACTAGAAAGTGGCCGTGACCTACCTTCATCCTCATTGGAGAACATTGGACTATCTTTAATCAAACTTTACTGGACTTTATCTTGCACTAAACATTTTTCCCATTATCCTGTATCTGTATACTGTGGGCAGCTTAATTGTAATCATTCATAGTCTTTCTCTTGACTGGACAGTACACAAGGAAAATGCTTTTCACTGTACCTCAGTAAATATTACCATAAACTAAACTAATTGAAGTACCTTGAACACTTTAAATAAATTGTGGCATTTGATTTCCAAATAGTGTGATATCACTGCATGAAACACTGGTTAATACTCCTGTCAATCACGCAACCCTGGAAACTAAATTTACTGAAAAGCAACAGCTTTCTGGATCGTGGGAGGAAAGAATGACTAATGGTGTCGATGATGGATGTAAAAAAAAGTTCAATTAAAAATGTCTAACATAGCTCCTTAAAGATAATTACATTATTATTTTACCAACTAAAACGTTAAAAAAAAAATTCCAATAGGTGCATGGATAGAAAAGGTTGAGAGTGACATGTGTCAACACAAGTTGGAATAGTTCAGGTCGGCAACTTGGTTAGCATGATCATGTTGGGCCTAAAGGCCTATTTTTGTGCTGTATAATTTTATGACACTTAGATTTTGACAACAGAAATGTTCTTTGTCGCATGCAAATAATAAACACAATGGGAAGTAATCTATCAGTGAATCCAAATATACAATTAGCACTAAGCTACGCAATGAACAGAATGACAATATATTAAATGTAATATTATGTGAAATATATCTGATGGATAGGTGAATTAATAGAAAAATAAGGTATGGAATGATGCTTGGCCTAATTAAGCATGAACATTGCATGAATGAGTTATCAACCTCACTCATTAGCTGGCTTAAGTCCCATCAATTCCGCAGGAATTTTTGTATCTAATTTATGTCATTTTATTGCAAATTTAAAAATAGATATATTATTATCTTTGTACTTAAATTAGCAGTCTGGGCAACAAAAAATCCTGAAGTCACCAACCTGGCAATTACACTGGGATAATGTCCATCAATGCACACCAGCATTACCATTATACCAGGATTAGGCATTTGACATACACATGGCTATTGAGCTCCTGTGTACTTGTGAGCACATCCTTGGCACCTATCTGCTGAAATCTATTGGCATCTGCAGCACCCAGCCATTATTTGAGGAGCTCCTGAACTGAGTGTAAAAGTGTATGGCTGCAAAATTGGACCACATGGAATCATTTAATTTGGAACTACAGGTGGTTACTAACTTATAATTTAATTCATAAATGTATGCATTTGTGGTGCGACTTGCATTATTGAGTAATTTGGTGTGGCAGTCGAACATGTATTGCACATCAGTCTGAAGAAGGGTCTCGACCTAAAACGTCACCCACTCCCTCTCTCCCGTGATGCTGCCTGTCCCGCTGAATTACTCCAGCATTCTGTGTCTACCTTTGATTTTTAAACCAGCATCTGCAGTTCTTTCCTACACGTGCATTGCACATGCACAGAGGTGTTTATATCTGTCCTTGTGCAGTACATATGCGGTGTTTAATCTGTAAAATTGTATCATATCAAGGTCATAAGGTCATGAGTGATAGGTGTAGAATTAGGCCATTCGGACCATCAAGTCTACTCCGCCATTCAATCATGGCTGATCTATCTCTCATTCCTAACCCCATTCTCCTGCCTTCTCCCCAGAATCTCTGACGACTGTCAACCCTGCTAACACATTGCATGATCCTGGCCAAGCTGAGCTGTTGGTTTGTTATATATCAGGACATTGGCAAAGAAACAATGGTGAAATGGTGAAGAGAATGCCTCCAGGAATTTCCCTCAGCAATTCTACTAAACTGCTGAAGAATGGATTGCTGGAATGCTTCAAGCTATTGAATATTGATATCCATCCACAATAGCAGTCGGCTGAGCATGGATGCTGCAAAGTCAAAGCTTTCACTGCTTTCACCTGCACTGCAATAAGAGCTGATATATTTGCCATCAAAGGCTACATGGTGGTTGGGTACACTTGTGGATAGGAAGTTGGCTGCTACTCCCTTGCTGGAAAGATTCTCCACAAGGCTTTGTGTAAAGGGCTAGACTCTACTATGCTCCTTGTACTTTCTTTTAGGCTGTCCAGGCAGTGCAATAGCTAGGTATGTATGCTAATCAATCTTCATTTTTGCATGCCCATCAAAATCCTCATGTGATCATCTTGGGCAAAAGTAACACATGACTTTGCCCACTCAACTGCAAACTACATTATGGAAAGTGACAGCATCTAAACTGGTTTCTCAGCCTGTCAAATTGTTATGGATTGTCTTCTAATTAACTCTCTTTTCCTTCACCAAATGACTATTTGAAAGAGGAAAACTACAAAGAATGGACAATGATGAGGGAAGTATTGATAATGAAAGCTCAACAACTTTAAAGTAGAAATATTCATGGGATAAGGAAGAAAGGATAAAATGGACTGGACATGATTTTGCCATCATCTTGAACACCACCATAGACACAGTGACAACGATTCCAATACATTCTCCTTTCCTTTTCTCCTCTAATTTGCTAGTCTAATTGACAAGAGTGTTGCTTGGCATGTTATTGAAATGTACGACAGTAACCCAATAAACATAACAGCTAAACCTTGGTTCAAGTCCTACAGAGACTGAAGATCCAGGATTACCACTGATTTTGCTGGCCTTGTACAGCATCTAACTCTGCCCCTAGTGAAATAAAGAGGATGGTCCTTGATGAGACAGTGATCAAGGACACCATGGAGTCCATAGAATGACTGAATAAATATGCCCTTTAACCTTCATCAGAATTTATTATGGAATATTGGCATCCTACATTTCTCTTTGCACAATTATAAGTTTAATTTTGGATAGTTCAAACTATGCAGTATCAGTATTATCAAATTAAAACAGTGTGTGACCACAAAATATATTTCTTCTGTGAATGAAGGTTGATTATTAAGGTAAATGTAAAGATGGAAATTGATTTAAACAGTGAAACGATAATACCAATTTGACGTTAAAATATCAGGTTTAGGCAAATTACATTGAACTTGTGAGTCTGCAAAATAATTTTTCTGATGAAAGAATCTGTCGTTAATTCACAGTGAATTCACAGTGTGCTTAAGTTGAAATGTCAAAACCACAAATGACTGCAGAGCAAAGAGTGGGGCAGGTGGTGCATCCTTGCAGTTACATCTCTTCGGGAGGATGGTTTAGCACATGGACACCTGGCATGTAACACATGAATCATACACTCCACAATTTGCACCATATGCTACATCGACTTGTTTATATACTATTCAAGTGCTTCATAGCTCATAAGACGAAAACACAACATATAAGTGATCAAGCCTGCTTATAATAATCCATCTGGCTTCAGAGTATGTGTAACATAATGCTCACATCAACCACAGAGCAGCAACTTAATACTTCCAAGTTGAAGTGGGCTACACATCTAAGAAAAAAATGGATTATTATGTTTGTATGATTGTTATTTTCCTGTGAATATATACCATGTTTTAAGTGGGTCAGTGTGCTTTTTAACATAACAATCACAGAGTGCTTTCTCATGAACAGTCATGTATTGCGGGTTACATCTGAACTGGAGGGAGACCTATACACTTGCAGAGAGTTCATTTGTGCTATTCGGGGAATGGGGTGTGGGGGATATTGGTGGGAGGTCAAACCAGAGAGGCAGAGTGGGTGCGAACCAGAGCTGTAGGTCAGATATTGGAAGGAAGGATTGATGGGATATAATAATAATATTGTAGCGGCGCCTGCTGGCGCTCGCAGGTATTGAACCCAGCGTTCGGAAGCCGCGGTCACGTGACTCGGGAGGGGCTGCTGTTTTCGCGCGGTTTCGCTTTCGCGCGGCAGGTGTGTGCTGACCACCGTTGTGGCCAGATGTGTTTGTAAGAACCTGTGAACTAAGAAGTTATTTTTGAAATAAAAAAGTTGATAAAACTTAGTTGTCGTTCTTGCGACTGCCAAATTGGTGACCCGAACTGTCTGGCCGACATTAGACAAGCAGATCATGCAGGAGGACTGCGTTCCCGCAGAATCGGCCGGCATGGGGCAGGGCTCACCAGGCTTCAAACTACACTCGTTTTGGCCGGATCAACTTCAAGTGTAGTTCGCCCACATTGAGGCACAGTTCCATCTACACCGTATTATTGCGGACGAAACAATGTATTTTCATGTGATAGCTCTGCCGCAGGACTGTGCCTCGAGGCTGTTGCCTTACATCAGAGACCCGCCGACTCTACACATGGACAGTGTCGGCGATGCTGGCCCTGATGGATGGGCATCGCCCATGTCTGCTCTTCGAACAGGCATTCCTAGAGCAGATGCCCAACGAAGTTCGCCTGATACTCACAGGGGCTGATTACAGGAATCCCCAGCACCTCGCAGAGAGAGCTGACGAGTTGTGGACCCACAGAGGGCGGCACGTTTGTGCTTTCACCCGCTCCCCCATAACGGCGTAGGTGCAACCGAGACGACATCGAGAGAAAGAGGAATCATCACGAAGAAGCATCGCCGCTTTCAGTGGTCTGCAGCCGACGACGTTGATGCAACTACCGTCTGCGCTACGACGTGGAAGCCCGAATATGCCGAAGCCACTGCTTGTGTCAGGGAAATGCCTCAGCTGATTGCCCATAGAGGTGAAAGCGATCGGCCCAAACTAACGCCTCTACGTCCGTGATCACCATTCCGGCCATCGTTTCCTGATCGACTCCGGTGCCATAGCCAGCATCCTGCTGACGAGCGCCCGAGATACCCTAATCGTAACGTAGGACCTATCCCCTCGGTGTCAAGGGGAGTGACATTCGCACTTGCGGTACACGGACCCTGGTCTTAAATTTCGACTCCCGCCCGTATAGGTGGAAGTTCACCATTGCTGACGTCGCCCAGACGATATTGGGGGCCGATTTCTTGCGCGCGTTCTCCGTTAGTCGATGTGTGAGGCGGGTGAATGGTTCCAGTGTCGGACCTGTGCCCTGCCAAGCCGCGCAATCAGTCCACGCCCCAACAGCAACTCGACGAGGTAGCTGAGATCCAGCAACCTTTCGCAGCCTTTCTCACTGAATTCCCAGGGTTGCTCACACACGGTTGGATGGGGCCGTGCCCCGTCATGGCGTGGTCCACCACCTTCTCACCGAGGGCCCACCGGTTCACGCCAGCACGCGCCGCCTCCCGCCCGATAAACTGCTCATCGCACAAGACAAGTGGATGATATGGGGATTGTCCGGCGGTCGGATAGCCCTTGGGCTTCCCCGCTGCACATGGTGCCCAAAGCGTCCGGGGGTTGGAGACCTTGCGGTGATTATAGGCGTCTCAACGCCGTAACCACAGCAGATCGGTACCCAGTCCCAAACATCCAAGATTTCTCGGCTCATTTGGAGGGCGCCTCCTTCTTCTCGAAGATCGACCTTGTCCGTGGGTATAACCAGATTCCGGTCAATCCCGACGACGTCCCTAAAACGGCCACCATCAACCCTTTCGGCCTTTCCGAATGGCTAAGAATGCCTTTTGGCCTGTAGAACGCCGCTCAAGCGTTCCAAAGGTTAATGGATCAGGTCGGTCGCGGTTGACTGTTCATATTCATCTATCTCGATGATATTCTGGTGGCCAGCAGCTCGCAGGCTGAACACGTTAAACACCTCCGCCTGCTCTTCGAACGGCTGCGTAAGCACGGGTTGGTGATTAACCCTGCGAAGTGCCAGTTCGGATTGTGCTCCATCTCCTTTTTAGGTCACAGCATTACTTGCCACGGCGCGCAGCCACTGCCTGAAAAGGTCGACGCAATCCGTCGCTTCCGGAGGCCACTCTCCGTCAAGCGCCTGCAAGAATTAATCGGAATGGTCAATTTTTACCACTGTTTCATCCAGTCAGCAGCCGCCATCATATGGCCGTTGTTCTAGTGTCTAGCAGGCAAGCCTAAGGACCTGGTTTGGTCCAAGGAGGCTGAGATAGCATTCGAGGGGGCTAAGACAGCGTTGGCCAATGCCACCATGCTGGTAAACCCTAAAGCATTGGCCCTAACGGCCCTCACCGTGGTAGGTGCTGTCCTCGAACAATGAGTAGGTAGCTGCTGGGTGCCGCTGGCGTTTTTCAGCAGGCAGCTGCGGGGCCCTTTCAAGTACAGCGCTTTCGATCGGGAGATCCTCGCGCTTTGACTAGCGATCCGCCATTTCCGTTATTTCCTGGAGGGCCACGCGTTTACCGCATTCACGGACCACAAGCCACTCACGTTCGCTTTAAATAAGGTGTCCGACCCCTGGTCCGCCAGGCAACAACGGCACCTCGCCTACATATCCGAGTTCACTTCTGACATTCGGCATGTGGCGGGGAGGCTGAACGTCGTGGCCGACGCGCTGTCCCGTCAGGCGGCCCCTGAGGTTTCCGCTTTAAGCCTAGGTGTGGATTACGCGGAGCTGGCTGCTGCCCAACGGGCTGATGCCGGCATGGGGGATTACCACAATGCTGAATCGGGCCTCAAGTTGGCTGAGGTGCCTTGCGGCACCGCCGGCGTGCGGGTCCTTTGCGATGTCTCGACGGGCAAAGCCCGCCCCATTGTCCTGATTGCCTGGAGGCGTCGGATTTTCGACACTATCCACAGCCTAGCTCACCCGTCCATTCGGGCAATCTCTGCCCTGGTCGCGTCCAAGTTCGTCTGGCACGGGTTACGAAAGCAGGTCGCAGCATGGGCCCGCGCTTGTATCTGCTGTCAGACAGCCAAGGTGCAGTGGCATGTGCGCACGCCCGTACAGGATTTCGCTGTTCCAGACGGCAGGTTCCTGCACATCCATGTAGACCTGGTGGGTCCCTTGCCGTGTTCGTGCGGGGCTACTCACTTGCTAACCATCGTGGATAGGTTCACCAGGTGGGCAAAGGCAATACCATTGACTGATACCTCCACTGAGGCTTGTGCACGCGCTATTGTCTCCAATTGGATCGCTCGTTTCGGGGTCCCTTCAGATATTACTACCATCGTGGGGCCCAGTTCATGTCCTCCCTGTGGTGTGGAATGGTGCAGCTGTACGGCGCAAAGCTGCACCAGACCACCGCGTATCATCCGGAGTCGAACGGTTTAGTCGAGCGGTTCCAAAGACACCTTAAGTCGACGTTCAAGGCCCGGTTCACTGGCCCCGATTGGGTTGACCAGTTGCCCTGGGTTCTCCTAGGCATCAGAACTATACCTAAGGAGGACCTCGACGCCTCCTCGGCCGAGCTGGTTTATGGCTCGGCTTTGCGGGTACCTGGGGATTTTCTGCCGGCCACCCGTGATCAGGAGGTCCCAGCTTCGGCGGTGCTAGCTGACCTTCGCGAACGAACCCACGCGTTGGTCCCGGTTCCCACTTTCCGATACGGGTCGTCCGAGGCGCATGTGCCTACTATGTTACGGGATTGTGCTTATGTTTTCCTTCGTAGGGATGCTCACCGCTTGCCGTTACAGCGGGTGTACAAAGGTCCGTACAGGGTGCTGAGAACTGGTATCTCGACGTTCACGTTGGACATGGGTGGCAGGGAGGGGTTCGTATCCATCAGCCTCCTTAAGCCAGCACACATCGACGACGATAGCCCGGTAGCGGTGGCGTAGAGGGCATCCGCCGGCCGTTTTGTCGCCCTCTGTCACCAGTTACCCCCGGTTATGTTTCACTGGTCCCCTCAGTTATGCCCGTCCCTCATTCACGTTTGTCGCATCCCTCTGCTTCTGTTTTGCCGGCCCCTAATATTACGCTCGCCCCGCAACCTCGGACTACGCGTTCCGGCCGAACCGTCCAGTTACCCGTGCGTTTCCCTACCACAAATTCTAGGGGGGGGGGGCGCATGTAGCTGTGCCTGCTTGCGCACGCAGGTATCGAACCCGGTGTTCGGAAGCCGCAGTCACGTAACTTGGGAGGGGCTGCTGTTTTCGCGCGGTTTCGCTTTTGCGTGGCAGTTGGGTGACCACCGTTGTGGCCAGACGTGTTGTGGGAACCTGTGAACTGAGGTTATTTTCGAAATAAATAAGTTGATAAAACTTAGTTGTCGTTCTTGCGACCGCCAAAAATATAATAATAAAAAAAATAATAATAATAATAATAATAATAATAATAATAACAATAATACACTTTATTGTCATTGTAAATACATACAATGAAATTTCAGCCACACTGCCCGAGCGGAGCTCCAACGTAACAGATAAATAACACCGACAATGGAAACAACAAAAACAGCAAGAATGTGCAGTATTTCACAGTATTGTGTTGTGGCAGTACAAAATATTGGCTATGGGGGCTGTGTGTTCAGTGCGGAGTTCAGAGTGGTGATGGCCTTGGGGTAGAAACTGTTTGTTAATCTTTTGGTGTGCGCTTTGATGGACTTATAGCGCTTTCCTGAGGGCAGAGGGGCAACCAAGAGATGTGCGGGATGAGATGAGTCCTTTAGTATGCGTGATGCCTTCCACAGGCAACGAGAGCTATATATCTCTTCCAGGGTGATCATCTGGGCTGTAATCATTATATTATGGGATATATTACTTAAATATTATTTTAAGTAAAGTTTACATTTTAAAATCTTGACAGCAGACAAACCTGGTGGCAGTACGTTGCCAGGTAACAGATTCTTTCATGATAGTCTCATGGATGCCAGTGGATAATCTGGTGCACCAGAAATCTAAAATGTATTGGGGGTTCAAAATCGCGCCTCCGCAAAACATTTGTACAAGCTCCACCAAAGAGTGACCATAGGAAGATATTATAGGCAGAGGTCCAGGACAGCATGATTAGGCCATTACTTACTGCTTAGATTTTATTGCTGTTTTTTCTTCTGTCAATGTTATGAGACTTGATTTATCAAACTGTCAAAATATTGTTCAAATGCCTGATCATCCACATTTTCTCATATAAAATCTACAAAAATGTTGCTTTGAAATAACATTGATCATTACATTGAATGTATTCCTCATTTTAAACCATTGAAACCAAGATAATAATGTCCTTATCTTGGGATTTGATAACCATTTAGACTTTGTAATGTAACATTAAAGAAACCTAAATATTGGCTAAAACTGAAAATGCTGGGAATACTCAGCAGAAAGTCAGGCCGTGTCTGCAGGAAGAGGACAAGTTAATGCTTCAGGTCGAATACCTTTCATCTGAACTGGGAATGTCTTTGACTTGAAACCAGATTTTTTGTGTTTCTTTTAGATTTCCAGCATGTAAAGATACTGTTTATATATTTTTTTCCTAGCACTATGATTTCTGTTTTCATTTCTTTGGTTGATAACATTTAACTGAATATTTTCTAAGAGTTTTAGCTTGTAAGTTTACTTGAGATGTATACTTTGGTTCCAAATTATGTCTCTCACTTTCCCACTCTCTCCACTTTAAATGGGAAACCTGTGAGGTCATCTGGGGCTAATACTGCTTCACTGTCAGAAGCAACGATTTATTCAGCTGCCCTTTAGTATATGACATTTCAGACAAATCATCTTTGACAGTTTATTGTGAGGGAAATCATGTCTATTTTTCTGTAACTTTATACCGAAGCATGAAAAGCAGATACGACTTTTATGGAATTTCATGTCTGTCTTTGGAACTCAAATTGACATGGGTAGATTTTCCAATTGATCCTGGCCAATTAAAGTGAGTTTAATGCAGCAGAAAATTGTTGAAGATCCAATATGCCAGATTGCTCTTTAATTTTCTCGTCAATGTCTTGGAATCTGAAGCACCCAAAATGTTTTTTGATTCTTTTTTTTCTCAATATATCTTTGCTCTTATTTGTTTCATTATTTTGGTGTTTCCTATAATAATTAGTAAGGTTGTGATGAAAAAGATGAGAAATGGGACTCTTGAGATGGCTATAGCAGCAGGCAACATGGAGCCGAAGGGCTTAATATCCTCCTTCCATACCATAAGAAGTCTATAATGAAAATGGTCCTTAATGTAAACATTTATGTACAAAGGTTGCTCATGAATTGCAAATCACAATCTGTTTTTCTGTACAAAAAGTAAGATTTGAGAGCTTAGTTTTAGTTTGGAGATACAGTGCAGAAACAGGCCCAATGGCCCACTAGCACTATCCTAAACACGGGGGACAATTTACAATTTTTACCGAAGCCAAATCAACTTACAAACCTGTAAGTCTTTGGAGTGTGGGAGGAAACCAGAGCACCCGGGGAAAATCCAAGTGGTCATTGGGCGAACGTATAATCTCCGTACAGACCGCACTCATAGTCAGGATTGAACCCGTGTCTCTGGCACTGTAGGGCAGCAACTATACCACTGCGCCACCACGCCGCCTCAACAGAGGTTGGGCAAAATCGTGGAAATACAGTGGAAATACAGTGCAGATAAATATGAAGTTATCCACATTGATTAGGAAAATAGACAGGGACATATTATTTGAATGCTGTTAGGTTGAGAAGTATTGATGTACAAAGAGACTTAGATGTTCTTGTTCTCCACTCACACCTTTTGGACAGAATTGATGGGTCAGACGTTTCGAACATAGGTGTAGATAAATGTATTTATGCACAGTGCGAATTTAATGAATTGTCACCTCAGAGGGGTGCAGAGGCCAAATCACTGAATCTATGTAAGAAAGAAATAGATATATTTCTGACCGCAAAAGATCATCGTACTGAAAATTCCTTTTTTAATAGCACTTAATTTACAATTAATTCGTTTTTAGACTCTCTTCAAAGGAAACAATAAAACAATTTACAAGTGTGGTTAACTTACCAAATGGAGGCGATAGGTAGCTTTCTATAAAGGCTATTAATATCATCCCATTTATCAAATTCAACTTCACAATTAACGTATTAAATATTAAAATATGACATTGAAATTATTAATCCAGATCCATATCTGCAAGGTTTCTCTGTCCAGATACTAGAAAATGCTTTGAGATTAAATGGCCCATTTGATCAGTAAATATTACAATATTCTATGTGGTGCCTCTGATAGAGAAGTGAAAATCTTTTGGATTTTGTGACAGATCCATAGAATGTTGCGGTTCTATGCTAAAGCGAGGGTGCAACTCAATGACTCTGCTAAATAATACAACTGTGATCTTCCTGATACATCTGTAGCCAATAAACCGGCATGTCATGTTACAATCAGTGTGGACTTCAACTTGTTTCTAAAACCTGCAAATTGAAGTCCAAACTGATCACAACAGCCACAGGCAATTTAAAATGGATGTGGTCTATAGAAGAGTACACACTGTTGTCACTGGTTTATTGGTAATCTAACCTCTGTAAACAGTTCCCTATGAATTACTTCTGACTGATACAATACATTCCAGCTACAGTAACAGGTCAGGATTCAGCTATCTGCTTTCTATTCCACCTCTCCTGCTTTGTTAAACTGCTCTTCCACATCTAAAGCTATTGATTATCTTGAAAACAGCTGCCGCAGTTCATAGGCGTCGAGAAGATGCAAGTAGTGCTTGCAGCTGAGAACAGATGTGGACTCTGAAAAATTGTCATGATTATAACCTTCATGGGATTCCACCATGAGGGACTACAAAAAGTGTATTTTTCATATTAGTCACATCAAGTTGTCTCTCAGGTGGACAGCCTAAACTTCTCAAGAACATTCTTCCTTTAGCACAGTTGAAATGGTTTCTTTTGCTGATATTTGGTGTGTCCTTTTGAAGCCTTCTAAAGCTTTATTCAGAATTGAATAAAACACACTGTCGTTAATATATGTGGATGCACTGCATTGAAAAAGTAGAACATTTTTGGTCAGGGTGCTTGAATCTGGGTCATTGAATCAAAGAGAGATACAGTATGGAAGTAGGTCCATCAGCCCACTAGGTCCCTGCTGTACTTCAACCACCCATTTGTACCAACCTTACATCAGCCTTCCCATTACCTCATCAACTTCCACCAGATTCTTCCACTTATCTGTGGAGCTTCCACGTGAAACCCATGTCAAGCAGGGAACCCATGCAAATTCAGGCAAACCCAGGCAACAATGTGGTCAGGATTGAATGTGTAGGAAAGAACTGCAGATGCTTGTTTACACCGAAGATAGACTCAAAATATTGGAGTAACTCAGCCGGACAGGCAACATCTTTGGACATAAGGAAAAGGTGATGTTTCAGCTCAAGCCAAAACTCCCGGTATTTGCAAGCTCTCCCTGTTGGTAGGCTAGTTTGCCATAGGAAGTTGCCCATATTGTGTGTAAGGTAAGTGACCAAGGGAGTTGGGGAAGATCGGGGGTGGTGGTTCACTAGCATGTGGGGAGAATTAAAAATAGGATTCATATAAGATTAATATAAATGTATGGTTGAAGATCAGTGTGGACTAGGTGGGCCAAATTTCCAGTTTCTGTTCTTATCTCTCTATCTTACAACTATCTGCAAAGCCTCCATATTGTTTAAAGGCGCAGAGATAAACACAATACTCTAGTTGTTTCTGAACCATTGATTTATAAGCATCTCCGTTGGGTCCCAGCATCACACGGGAGGGCTGGTCACCCAATGCAATATTCCACCTCTCCACAAATTCCAATGTTGCTGGGCAGTGGGGGGGGGGGGGGGGGGGGGGGGGGGGGGGGGGGGGGGGGGGGGGGGGGGGGGGAGTGGGGGCTTTCTGTTGCACTAGGTTGTACTATTTGTTATTTGTTGATCACACACACCCTCCATCTCACACAGACACTCACACACAGACTCTCACACACACACCCACACACACCCACACACACACACATACACTCATTCACACACACCCACACAGACACACACACCCCCACACACACACCCACACACACACACACACACACACACACACACACACACACACACACACACACACACACACACACGGACACACGGACACAGACACATGGACACACTCATTTGCACACACACACAGACACACACACAGACTCACACACAAACACACAGAGAGACTAATTCACTCACACACACTCACCCAATACTAAAATGCCAAGTAACTTCAGAACATGTTAATAGCCAGTGTGTAAAACAAATGTTTAAAGCCTCCTGTAGAGGCTGCTGGTGCTGAAGCAAAAACATGCTTTAAATAACATCCAACAAACACTCACCAGAGACAGAGCAGTCAGCTCTCTTGAATTATTCAACTGCATCTGCACTCGACGCCATCTTGACGTCACCCTCTCGTTTCTTGCCACAAACCAGAAATTACGCACTCAGCGCCAGCATGCCGCTAACCGGAAATTATGTCATCGGCGCCATCTTGCAACTAAGCGAAAATCACAGAATGAGCGCCAATTTTGAAACTAAACACAGTACTGATCTAATAAAATGTTTATTCACGCTTTATCCATCCAAAAACTGTTGCAAGCAAGCCCTTTAAAAGTCAAGCCAATAGGACAAAAACTTTGCAAGCCAACAAAACACATTTGCTGAAAGCCCTTTAAAAAGCTAACCCAATTGGGCAAACACTTTGCAAACAGCAAACACATTTGCTGAAAACCACATCCCAGTAACGTGCGTTCAGTGTTATTCGCAGCTCAGAGAGCCGTGACCCTCTTGCTTCCTCCGTCTGGCAGAGACTGAGTGAGCCACGACACCTCCGGGTTTTATAGTCCCTCCCCCCTGCCGCCAGCGGGTGCAGCAGAGAAAATGATGACATTTTTTAAAACATTAATATCTCTTTGATTTTTCATCAATGGCAAAATTCGTCCAGTCCGGCGGAGGGAGGCTCTGAGCGAGGTGGCCAAAAATGATGACCGTAACTGGCGGCATTCTCGCGGAAATCACATAGCAATAAGTCAAAAGCGGTCAAGATCTTACTTTTAGTAATATAGATTATAGCTGGCTTGTTTTTATACTCCAATGCCTCTGTTTATAAAGACAAAGTTCACATATATTAGGTGGCGCAATGGTAGTATTGCTGCCTTGCGGCGCCAGAGTTCTGGGTTTGATCCTTACTACAAGTGCTGTCTGAATGGAATTTGTTCGTTCTCCCCATGGCCCTGCGTGGGTTTTGTCCGGGTCCTCCCACACCCCAAAGACATACAGATTTGTAAAGTGGCTTGGTATAAATGTAAATTGTCCCTAGTTGTTTGTGGGATAGTGTTAATGTATGGGGATTGCTGGTCGGTGTGGACTTGGTGGGCCGAAGGCCCTGTCTCCATGCTGTATCTCTAAACTAAACTAAACCAAACTAATATATCTTTTTAATCACATTCTCAAACTTTCTCTGCCACATTTAACATTCTAAGCAGATTTATCTCAGATCTATCTGTTTTGGAACTCCTTTTAGAATTGTGCCCTTCAGTTAATATTGCCCTTCAAATTCTTTCCAGCAAAATGTAACAGTTGGTGTATTTCAGTATTAAATTCCATCTGTCATCTATACTCCTGCCTTTATCAGTCTGTCAATATTTCCATGAAGCCTTTTACTATCCCCCTCATAGTTCATGTAGCTCCACATTTCATGTCATTTTCAGGCTTGGAATCTGTGGCTTGCACAGCTAAATCTAAATGATTCATAGATATATATTTTAAAAAAGAAAGTGCCCATGCCTAGGTGTCTCCGTTGCCCATTTCTTTCCAGTTTGAGAAAAGACGTTTCACTAAAATTCTCCATATCCTGTAACTTTGACAATTACATTTTCCCTTTTACATCCCCCTAATTTAGAATGAAGGTGCATTATCCAACTAACCAGTCCTCAGGTAGCACTTCTGAGTATCGGGGATAGGAAGATGATGGTCAGAGCTGTTACTGCTTTCTCCTGCACTCCCCTCAGTAATTTAGAATGCGTCTCTTCTCAAACACTTCAAATGCAGCCAAACTTCTTTGCATCTTTATCAATTCTGAGCCCATCTTCCTTTGCTCAGACTCCAGCAGCAACTTCTTTATACTACTATTTATCTGTCTCTTCATTGGTGAAAAATGATGTGAACTACTCATTTAGACCTCAGCTACAGTAGCACATTCTAGACCATGTGTTGGGAATTGAACCGGACCAGATGACTGGGGTTACACTGGAAGAGGATTTTTTTTTTGGACAATGTTCTCAACTCCATAAATTTTGTTTTCAAATACACAGAGTGCTAGAGAACCCAGTGTATCAGGCTGCATCTCTGCAGAATATGGATAGGTGGTATTTTGAGTTGTATCTCCCTAATTTTCAAGATTGTTTTGAATTGGGAGAAGGCTGGACCTTGTGGGAAGGTACTGTTGGAGTCAGGCAAATTACAACATTATTAGGCAGGAGTGCGTGAGGGAACATTGAGAGCAGTTGTTATTCAGTAAGTCCATATGTGGGAATTGTTTCATGGCCATTTGATCAATGTTCAGGATTGGCATGCTCCAGTTAAGATGATAAGGATGGCAAATTAAGGGAATCTTGGATGGCCAGAGATTGTAAATTTGGACAAAATGTAAAAGAAAACATGATGGACAAAATCCAGGGAATTATAGGCCGGTGAATCTCATCTCAATGGTAGGGAAGCTATTGGAGAGGAAACTGGATCAGATTTACTCCAATTTGAAAGAGAAGTGATTAATAAGGGAAGGTCAGCATGGCTTTATACACAGCTGGTCATGTATTATTAACGTGATAGTGTTATTTGAAAAGGTGATGAAGATGATCAATGAGGGTAGGGTGGTGAATGTTGTCTACATCGATTTTAGTAACCAATTTGATGGTAGCCTAATCTAGAAGATTAAAATGCACAGGATTAATAGTGAGTTAGTTGTTTAGATTCAGAGATGGCTTACTGACAGAAGACAGAGAGTTGTGGTGGAAGGACCATCTTCAGGCAGGAGGTCTGTCACAGGTGGAGTTCCATAGCGATCTGCCCTGGGACCTGTCTTGTCTGTGATATATATAAATAACTTGGATGCAAACTCCAAAGACGTACAGGTATGTAGGTAAATTGACTTGGTTAATGTAAAAATTCTCCATAGTGTGCGTAGGATAGTGTTAATTGCAGGGATTGCTGATCGACATGGACCCAGTTGGCCAAAGGGCCTGTTTCTGTGCTATTTCTCCAAAACAAATGTAAACGGCTTAGTTAGTAAGTTTTCAGATGATACCAAAATTGCTCCTGATCGTATACTGTGAGGAAGACAGTCAAAGTACACAATGGGATATAGATCAGCTGCAGAAATTGGTGGATAAATGGCTGATGGAGGCTAATCTAAGCAAGTGTGAGGTGTTTCACTTTGGGAGCTCAAATGTAAGAGGAAAGTATACAATTATTGGCATGACCCATAATACAGTTGATATATAGAGGGATCTTGGTTTCCTCGTTCATAACTCCTGAACGTGGCAGCACACATAGAATGGTAAAGAAGGCTTATGGTTTGCTTGCCTTCATTGACCATTGCATTGAGAATAAAAATCAGGAAATCACAATACAGCTTTAAAGGACTTTGATTAAGTCACATTTGGAGTATTACAGTCAATTCTGGTCTCCCCATTATAGGAAAGACGTGAAGGCTTTGGAAAGGGTGTAGATGAAGTTTCCCTGAATGATGACTGGATTAGAGGATCTTATTTGCAGGAGGAAGTTGGACAGTCCTGAATTTTTCAATGTATCCCTTTTTTTTGTTTACGTGCATTTTTGTTTACCTGCACTTTCCCTGTGAAATTATATTCTGCACTCTGGTTACCTTCTCCTTGCACCAGCTATTATATTCATGTATGTATGGTATGATTTGGCTGGATAGCACACAAAACAAAGCTCTTCCGTCCATGATAATAATAAATCAATTACATAGTCACAAATTAGTAAAATATCTAATATATCACAGTCATGGAGTTAAATATATTTTGAATTATTAGCATCTTATTTGAATGTGCTCATCTATGCTTGGATGGAGAATTCTAATGCCCTGCAGATATGTCAGAGCGAAAAAGGGGATGCCCAATAACTTCTAGAGTAGCAGTAGATAGCCAAGTAGATAACTGGATGCAATATTCAATCAAATGACATTTTTGAAATGAGGTATAGCAAACATTGCTGAACATTATTAGTTTTATCAATCATCACAAGAAGTGCAAATCTACCAAATGTACTTCATCAATATGTTATATGTCTAAGAGTACAATTTAAATAGATATGCTTTGTATATTTATTCAACTATACTTTCATTGAGCGAGATTGTGCTTGAACTGGGAAGTGGGCTGGCCTGCAAGTGACCTGGGCTCAGGTTTTTTCAACAGTTTCTAAATATCTTTGATAATCAAAACAATTGAAAATAAAGAAAAATTTGTTAAAGAAAGTTAAATAAAATCTATATAATTAAACAACTAAAGAGTGATGAAAAAATAATTTTAAAAATCGATATTCTCCTTTTCCAATCTTGTTGGCAAACTCTTTCAAATGAATGTGGCCACATTCGTGGACAACTATGGCAGGTTTCATGCTGAGGATCAAAATAGAAAGTGCCCTGTGGCAGAGTAGAAGGTCAGGCGTACTGCACACAAAAAAAATATCATCCTGCCCATTGATGTAGTTAAATAGGACATAAGCTATCTATTCTATTTTATGAGCAGGTTATCAATATAACTAAAGAAAATAGTAGTCTGTGTACTGAAATAATGTGTAATAATTATGAAAATCAATTTGCGTGGAGCATGCAACAACACAGAAATATACAATTCAGACCATCTGGTATTTATGTTCTACACAAGACTGCATCTAATTCAAACACCATGCACCATCTTTTCCATCCCCATCAAATACTATTCTAGATTTCCTGACTCCTGTGACAACTACTTCACATTCCAGCAAGTTTCACAAGTTCACACAAGTTCACAAGTTGTAGTACAAGAATTAGGCCATTTGGCACATTGAGTCTACTTCGCTATTCAATCATGGCTGATCTCTGCCTCCTAATTCAATTTTCCTGCCATCTCTCCATAATCCTTGACACCCATTCAAATCAAGAATGTGTCTATCTCTGCCTTAAAATATCCATTGACTTGGCCTCCACAGCCCACTGTGGCGATTTCCACAGATTTACTACCCTCTGACTAAAGAAATACCTCCATACCTCCTTTCCAAAATTGTTCACGTTGTAACCATTCTCTTTCATCTTTCCTTTAACATTGTTACTTTTTTGCATATCTTATTGATTTGTTATCTATCTCTCGACGTCACTGTCTATATGCCTTGTTTCCCTTTCCCCTGACTAGTCTGAATAAGGGTCTCAACCTGAAACATCACCCATTTTGTGTCTATCTTTGGTTTAAACCGAACAGGGGAGTAAAAGACAACCGTAGCTGACAAGGGAAGTCAAGAGTTTAAAAATAAAAGAGAAGACGTATAAGATAGCAAAGAGGCGAGCGGGAAGCCAGAGGATTGGGAAAATTTTAAAGATCAACAGAAGGTAACTAAAAAGCCAATACGGGGAGAAAAGATAAAGTACGAAGGTAAGCTAGCCAAGAATATAAAGGAGGATGGTGAAAGCTTCTATAGGTACAGTATGTGAAGAGAAAAAAAATAGTTTAGACAAATGTGGGTCTCTTGAAGACAGAAACAGGTGAATTTATTATGGGGAACAAGGAAATGGCAGATGAGTAGAACTGGTACTTTGGTTCTGTCTTCACGAAGGAAGACACAAACAATCTCCCTGATATACTAGTGGCCAAAGGATCTAGGGTGATGGAGGAACTGAAGGAATTTCACATTAGACAGGAAATGGTGTTGGATAGACTGATGGGACTGAAGACTGATAAATCCCCAGGCTGATTGTAGGTCTGCATCCCAGGGTACTCAAGGAGGTGGCTCCAAAAATTGAGGACGCATTGGTGATCATTTTCCAATGTTCTATAGATTCTGGATCAGTTCCTGTGGATTGGAGGGTAGCTAATGTTATACCAATTTTTAATAAAGGAGGGAGAGAGAAAGATGGAAATTATAGACCAGTTAGCCTGACATCGGTGGTGGGGAAGATGCTGGAGTTGATTATTAAAGATGTAATAGCGGCGCATTTGGATAGCAGTAACAGGATCGGTCCAAGTCATCATGGATTTACGATGGTGAAATCATGCATGACAAATCTTCTGGAATTTTTGAGGATGTAACAAGGAAAATGGACAAGGGAGAGCCAGTGGATGTAGTGTACCTGGACTTTCAGAAAGTCTTTGATAAGGTCCCACACAGGAGATTACTGGGCAAAATTAGAGCACATGGTCTTCGGGGTAGGGTCTCGACATGGATAGAAAATAGACAGGACAGGATAGACAGGGAACAAAGTGTATGGATTAACAGGTCCCTTTCTGAATGACAGGCAGTGGCTAGTGGGGTGCCGCAAGGCTCGGTGCTGGGACCGCAGCGATTTACTAAGTTCCTATCGGCTGGCGTCCCTATCATGCTCTGGAATCATAGAATCCGACAAAGTTATGGCACAAAGTGAAGCTTTCAACCCAATCATGCCAGCCAAAAACAGAGATTCGGTTAAACCCATTTTGCAGTCCTGAAGTTTATGGGTCTTCCAGTGTTCATGAAGGTGCTGTTTATATGTGCTGAGGATTTCGACCTTCGCCACCATTATCAGGCAATGAATTTCAGATTCCAACCATTCATTGAATGAAATTATCCTTTTTCAAACTTCCCCCTAATTCTTCCACCAATTCTCTTAAATTGTGCCCCTCAATTACTAACGTCAAAATAAATAGATTCCTATTATTTAGCTTACATAGGCATTTCACAAGGTAATACTCCTCCTCACTTCACAAGAATAACAATTCCTTGGATGGGGGTATGTCCAAAGTGGAGAGAATAGCAGGCAGGACCTATAATTTCTAAAATCTGGAAACTAATAGAAATTGCATTGAAACATTTCATGAGGCTTGACAGGACAAATGCAAGATGATATTTCTCTTGTTTAGTTTAGTTTAGAGATACAGCACGGAAACAGGGCCTTCCGCCGACCGAGTTGGCAACGACCAGCGATCCCTGCACATGAACAGTATCTTGCACACACTAGGGACAATCTTACATGTATATCAAGACAATTTACCTACATACCTGTACGTCTTTGGAGTGTGGGAGGGAACCGAAGATCTCGAAGGAAACTCACGCAGTCACGGGGAGAATGTACAAACTCCATACAGACAGCACCCGTAGTCAGGATCAAACCTGCCCTTAGTGTGCCATGCCGCCCTTAGTGTCTGAGAAATCTAAACCCAAGGTCATGAAATAAGGGCTCAACCATTCAGTATTATGATAAGAAGAAATGTATTCGCCAGAGCTTTGTAATATTTGGGAATTCTGTATCCAGGATGGGTTGAGGAGGTTCATTTGCTGTATATATTCAAAACTATTGCTGAGAACTGAAAACAAAAGATAGACTGGAAAAGCTCATCACCCCAGTCAGTGTCTGGAGAGTAAGTAAATGAGTTGATTATACACAGACACAAAGAACTGCATATGGTAGAATCTTGAGTAAAACACAAAATGCTATTACCCAGTGGGTCAGGCAGCTTCTCTGGAGGACATGGATAGGTGACATTTCGGGTCAGGTCACAGTCTGATTCTGAAGAAATGTCCCGGCCGAAAATATCTCCTATCCATGTCTTTCTGAGATGCTGCCTGATCAGCTGAGTTACTGCAGAACTTTGTGTTTGAGTTGATTATACAGATGGATAATCTTGCAGCAGTGCTAATGCAAACACAGAAAACTGATTACCCTAAATTGTTCCATTCAATGCTCTCTGCAGATACTACAATGAGTTTGGATGGAAGTTAAGGTACTATTCCTCACATTTACATCGGGTCACATTAGAAAGTATAGGAACCACACAGATAAGTCTGATTGGGAGTAAGATGTCCTTGGCCCCATGCACTTTTATAATAACGCCTAACGTGAGCTTCAGAAATAAAATTTTATCTTCCATCTGACTATATTGCAACATCCAGATTCAATATCAAATTCAATAATTTCAGGTAACACTCTTTCAGATAACAGCTCTGGTCAGTTCAGCTGCAAGCTGTGAAGCCATATGAACTGCAATGTCCCAATCACTGTATGCATCATCAATGGGTTATTTAGGTTGTTGAACTTTGGAATAGGTTAAGCAGTAAGAAAAAAGAAGCAGATAAAAATGTCTGTGAAGACTGAGATGAAAATAGACAGGCTCGGAATTATTTCACTTGGCAGCTGAGGAAAAAAGCTGAAGAATCTGCGTACCAGCTGGAGATGTTGAAATTGGAGGCAAAAAAAGAAAATGTGAAACTGTGAAGCAACAACACTATGAGAAGAAGGAAGACTGCGAGTTCAAGATGCAGGGATATTAATAAGGGACAGCCTGGTGGTGCAGCAGTAGAGTTTCTGCCTTACAAATGCCAGACACCCAGGTTTGATCCTGACTACGTATTTCTGTCTGTGCGAAGTTTGTACAATCTCCCTGTGACTGCGTGGGTTTATTTGGGGACTTCAGTTTCCTCCCACATCCCAAAGACATACAGGTTTGTAGGTTAATTGGCTTCTGTAATTGTAAATTGTCCCTAGTGTACAGGATAGAACGAATGTATGGGGTGATCGCTGGTTGGTGCGGACACTTTGGGCCGAAGAGCCTGTTTCATCGTTATCTCTAAAGTCTACAGTCTATTAAGGCAGACTGTGTATGCATACAGAGGCAGAGGAACATCTGGTAGAAAATAGGTCAGTGAGATTATCATATAAGTATGGTTGATCTAGCTTATCACCTTGAAAGGAATAATTTTACCACATTCATCTTGACATTTTGTTTAAGAGAGAGGATTTTATAATTACTTCTGCATTATTTACAAGGCTTCAAAAATAGATAAAGGGCTTTTTTGGGTAAGAAGACTATTTTCAGGGCAGAGCAAAAGGCAGAAATTAATCCCAAAGATTCTAATGCACGATGTATGATTGCTCAGAAGCCAGCAGATATGCTCCATGTCGTCAAAGTCATTTGACACCTATTGGGGAAAGTTCCACTGTTCATGTGTGCATATTAAAATTGATCGACCAAATATTTGACACCTGCATTGGCATTAGTTAAATTGTCAGAAAGTCCTAGGCTTAATCTCGGTCTACCTTGAAGCCTGCTTTAACTTTCAAAAGTAAATGATTCCACCCTGTTTCCTTCCCTGGACAACATTAATTCTGCAATCGTCTGTCCAGCCGCCCTCTAATTCCTCAAATCATTCGCCCGACTAAAAGAAGGATCCTCTCTCTAAACATCTCTTCATATGACCCTCTGCCTATTTTCTCCACTCATTTTGAAAGGAAATTAGCTTTTTCTACTCTGCATAAAGTGTTGAACCTTGTGCACAGTGGAATGCTTATTGCATCTAATTTTGGGAGTGCTCTCTCTTTAGGTAAAATCAAAAGTTGATTCAGGCCAAAGCCTTTACTCTGGGTATGTCTGACCTTCTCAAATGAGTCCATCAGACACCAGGAAATATATAATTGTAAAATGTGCTGCAGTTTTCATGCAGATCCTCTCAAATATTACCCTGTAATTTTGCAGATTGTTCCAGAAATAGTGTAAACATAGGTTTAAGGTGAGCAGAAGGACTTTAAAGGGGATTTGTGGATAAAGTTTTTTTTTTTTTACACAGAGAGTGGATGTTTTCTGGAATTTGTTACCAAGCGATGTGGTGGTGTCAGATATAATCACTGTACTTAAGGGAAGTAATTCATCCATAGTTCACCAGAGAAATTAAACATAGTATCAAATCAAAAGAGGACACTTAAAAAGTTACCAGATATAACAGCTGGTCTGAGGATCAAGAACATTTTTGGACTCATTGAAGGAGAACCATGAAATTGGTAAAGGAGGGCAAGATAGTATGAGGAGCTTCTATTAACATGTAAAAACGAATAAGATTAAAAAAAGCAAAACCATGGGCTCCTTGCAGAGTGAGATGGGGTGATTTACAATGGGGAATAAGGAAATGCCAGATAAGTTACAGAGGAAGTTAAATAAAAAGACTGACAGATATGTTAGACATAGGGTCTTGTGAGAATGAGGCACTGAAGAACTAGGAATTTTTCAAAAAGTAGTATTCAATAAGTACTATTCAAGAACTTAAAGGTTGATAAACCTCAAGGATCCCATGATTTATGATCAGACCTTCAATAAAGGCGGTTTGACAGATAGTGGATGGACGAGTTATCATCTTCCGCAATTCTCTAGATTCTGGTATTGTACCTGTGTGGCAACGTAAGCCACATGATATAAGAATGGAGGGAGTGAGAGTGAGATGAAAGGGAACATTAGGGGAGCCTAATGTCAGCTGAAACCTACAATGACGGATGTAATAACAGAACACCTTTAAAAACAAATGCAATTGAAGAGAGCAAATGTTGATTTTTTTTTAATGGAAAATCATGTTTGACTAATCCATTAGGGTTCTTTAAGGATGCAACTAGTAAAATAGATGGGGGCAGCTGGTGGATGTGGTGTAAGTAGGTAAAGTCTCGCAAAAGTGAATGTGGAATTGTATGCAGTGTACTGACATGAATTGAGAATGGTTATTGGGCAGAATGCTAAACCATGTGAATAAAGGAATCCTTCTCAAGTCGGCAGGTTGTGACCAGTGGGGTAGCATAGGGACTGATTTGTTCCCTTGCGATTCACAGTTTTGCTGAGGAGGCAAAATACCATATTTCCCTGTTTGCTAATGATATTATGCAAGTTGGGACTGTGAGTGCAGAAGATAATGTTAACTAGTTTCAAGGGAATATAGAAATGCTGAGTGAATGAATATGGCAAATGGAATTTCATGTAGAAAATGCAAAGTTATCTACTCTGGAAACATAATGGAAAAGTGGAGTATTTGTAAAACTGTGATTGCGCACTTGAAGTGACCAAGATGTGCTTGTAATAAGTCACTGAATGGCACCCTGCAGGTGAGGCAAGTGATTAGAAGGCAAGTGGTAGATTAGTTATTATGAGAGTATTTGATTCCAGAGATAATGAAGTCTTGTGCACAGTTTTGGTCTCCTTACCAAAGAAAGGACATCATTATAGTGAATGTATTGAAGCCTCATTAGACTAGTTCTAGAGATGGTACTTTAGCTGGATGAGGAGAGAATAAGGCGACTGGTCTTTTGAGCTTAGAAGAAAGAGCGATTTCTTTTAAAGTTGCGACATTTTTAATGGGCTTGGCAGGCCAGATGCGGAGAGGATATAACCCCTGTTTGAAGGGCCAAGGATCTAAGGGATAGACCATTCTGGACTAAAATTAGGAGATTATCCATAATATTAATGGATGGTGCAGCAAGCAATTTCCTTCATCTAGCATTGATATTTCAAGGATTATCTAGTAATTCTCTTCCTCAGCAAAAGTTGTAAAATATAGTATTGTTGAGCTAGCCTTTCTGAGTCTGCAAATGCAGTTTACTTACCAAACAGCTGCACCAAAGACAATAGGATTGGATTCAATTTATTGTCATTGCACTTTTCAGTGCAACAAAATGGTTTAGTCTGCAGTCATAACATGTATAAATAACAAACACTCAACACAGTTTAAAGTCCCAAAGTCATTGTCTCTTCCCTCCTTGCTCTCCCTCTGTGCTGAGGCAATCCAAGCCTCCGATGTTGTGACCCCGCCGGGTGATGGTAAGTAAGTCCCGCGGCTGAATCCGTGCTCCGCAAATGGGCCGGTTCAAACTCCGGGCCCGGGGCGGTCGAAGCTGCCGCCCTCCAGTGCAGCAGACGCAGCTGTAGTTGCGGCAACTTCGGAAAACAGGTCACCACCTGTGACCTGCGAGCTCCCGATGATGTCGTCCACTGGCCCGCGGCCGAGCCTCCAAGGCTCCAAAGTCGGGTCGGAAGTTGGGTCGCACCGCAACCACAGCCCCGAAGTCGGCCAGCCTCATGTTGGTAAGTCCTGGCTCTGCCTCCGCAGCCTCGAGGTCGGTCGCAGTTGGAGGCCGCCAGCTCCACGATAGGCCTCAGCGCAGACGGACACGGGGATACGGCAGGATACGGCAAGAAAGGTCGCATCCAGCCCCGAAGGAAGAGTCAAAAAACATACCACACCCACCCCCCCCCACACATACACAACTAAATAAACCGAAATAAACTATAAAAACGGGACAAGAGAAAACAAAAAACAGAAAAGACAAACGGACTCTCAGGCGAGCCGCAGCTGCAAGGCAGCGCCGCCACTTACGGAATGATAGGTACAACTAGTTGTATCTTGGCAGTGGCAGACTGCTCCCATCAAAATCCATCTGAGTTTTCCAGTATCCCTTTTCATTAAATCCATTATGAGAAGAGGATGGAAAAAAATACCCACTGTTTATAAAATTGAACCATTTACACATATTGGAAATCTGAAATAAAAATACAAAATGCTGGAAACACAGCGGGTCAGGCAGCAACTGTGTAAAACAGATGAAGCGCTGATTTTCCCTGTCCTGATACAAAGACGTTGAACTGAAGCGCTAAATCTGTTTTTCTCACTACATTTGTGTTTGATGTGGTTAGTGTTTACAACACCCATTTTCTTTGCATATCACCAATGTTTTGCAATTGGATGGCAAAAATATGTCACTGAACATGCACAACTTTGAGACAAGCATTCCTAGTCGATGAGTACCAGGAAGTTTTCAAGTCTTTTTGAAATAATGGGTGATTAGCCCATTGCCTACATAATTAAAACAATTACTGCTTTGCAATTATCATTTATTCTGTCAGATTTAAATGAATAATGAAGTTATCACACATTCTAACAAAAAAGGTCAGGCACTATAAAAAAAAAGGCCAATCATGTAGTGCATTCGAAGAAGAGCAGGCAAATGAGTTGATGATATTGCATTTTCTCACTGCACTTGATAATTCCTATCAACAAAAACAATTTCATCAGCTGGAATTTCCTTGCGATATTTTCACAAAGTAAATTAAAAGTCAAACCAGATGGAAAATGTAAGCTGATTTCTACTGCAGTGAACCAGCTATGCTGAATATTATTGTTCTAAATAATAGATCTTTCACTCAATGACATCCTGATGTCAATAAAGGCACTAATTTCAGCATGTTGTTGACATACTGCAGGGAATTGACATGCAATCTAAAGATGGCATTAAACTAAAAATAAATATTATATTATCAAAGCCTTTTCTTTAATGCATCATTTTGCAAATTAGCGCAAATTAACATATAATTTGCTCTTAGTTCCATCTGAAACAATTTTTACATAGATACACTAAATCTTTCAATGCAGATTCATGCATAATTTCAAAAACTCATTTTCAAAATCATGTAAAAGATACATTAAGAATTTGTAATGAGGACTTGGAAAAGAGGCTTTTGTGAGCAGCAAAATATAAAAAAGAAAAGTTGACAACTGGAAACGATAATTAGCTAGTGTTAATGCTCGGTTTGTATTATCCAACTAAGTGTGAATGGTTATGAATTGGACTGCTATCCATCTAAAACATTAATGACACTATTTGTTGGTTCACAACTGGTGAATGCAATAGTTAAGGTGTAAAATGCAAGAATTTGGAAATAAACCAGAAAATACTGGCATCACTGAAAAGGTTAGGAAGCATTTGTGGAAAGAGAAACAGAATGCTGATTAAATACTATTTCTAAGAGCATAAGGAGTAGACAACCTCAAGCCTGCACTGCCATTCAACATGAATAAGGCTGATCTGTCTCAGGTCTCACCTCCTACCTCTTAAATCCTAAGATTTAATTCCCTGATGTTTCCAAAAGTTACTCGCTTCCTCTTAAACACCTCAATGATCCCTTGTACTCTAGAGTAGAGAATTCCAGAGATTCATTGCTCTCTGTGAGAAATAGTCACTACACACGTCAATTTTAAATGACCACCCTGCAGCCTTGTAACCATTTCCTCTCATTTATGATCCTTCCAGTCTTGGAAACATTGTGACATCCACCATCTCATGTCCCCAAAGGACCTTAATAAAATCACCTCACATTCTTCTAAACTGCAAACAATGTACATCTACTTACTTTGTCCACGCTTGATAGGTCAACCTTCTCATCCCAGCAATTGGCCTCATTAGTCTATTATGAACCATTAACTCCTTTCTCTCCACAGATACGGCATGAACATTCTCAGAGTTTTTCTTGTTTTGTTTCAGGATAGCTAGTTCTGTTTACACCCCCATTAAAATAAATTCAACAAGACTTTGTAAAATTAGATCCTGACCCATATATGGTTGAGTTATCATTCCTGACTTCGGTCTCAAGGTAGCCTAGTTAGGCAGGGAAAAATATTTTTCACCATTGACAGTATGAAGATCATGAGACCATAAGACAGAGTAGCAGAATTAGGCCGTCCAACCCATCGAGTCTACTCCGCCATTTGATCATGACTGATCTATTTTTTTCTCTCAACTCCATTCTCTTGCCTTCTCCCCACCTATGGTGCCATTACTAATAAAGAATCTATCAATCTCCACTTTAAAAATACCCAATAACTTGGCCTCCACCGCCATCTGTGACAATGTATTGCATTCCTAAAGACATTCTTCCTCATCTCCATTCTAAAGGCACATCCTTTCATCCTGAGGTCTTACCTTCCACTACCTGCAACCTCCGGCAACCACCTTCAACTAGCCTCGCAACCGGCTTTGACTAAAAAATTACAGATTTTTAAAACGGCAACCTATTTTTAGTCGCGGCCGGTTTCGAATTTTTTGATATAATCACCGGAACATAGAAGAAGCGGAAACCACTTTCAACCATTAGGGAGAATGACAAAAACCTCCGGGAACTGCACGGGAACCTTGGGTGGGGCGCAAAGTCTCCCAAGGTTTGCATTCGGGTTTCCTAAGTGGGACAGGGGCATTAAGTGCCTCCTTAAAAAAGGATTTGTAATAATGATATTACTGATATTAATGAGATATAAATTATATTAATGAGATGCTTGCTGCCTTTACAAACCTCAATCCCAATGCTCTGTTCATCTTTACAAATGATATTTCAACTCTTCTGTCATTGCTATTTAAATTGAAACACAAGTATGGTTACAGTTCCCAAGTTCAATTCAATTCAACTTTAATGTCATCGCACAAATACAAGTATCAGTACAACGAAATGCAGTTTTGCGTCAGTCCGTAGTAGTTGTACATAAAGAGAAAAAAACAAGAAAAAAAATAGAAAGAGAGAAGATACAGAATAATTAGGAAATACAGAATGATTAAACAAAGGGGGACGGAGGGACCAGAGAAATCTATCGTCGGGACTCCGAGTTCAGCAGTGTGATTGTGTTGTTATAGAAGCTTTTCCTCATCCTGCTGGTACGTGACCTGAGGCTCCTGTACCGCCTCCCTGATGGGAGGAGGGCAAACAGTCCATGGTTGGGGTGTGAGGGATCTTTGATGATCTTCCCAGCCCGTCTCAGACACCGTTTTCGGTGGAGGGCATCCATGGCAGGGAGCGGGGCACCGATGATGTGCTGCGCGGTTTTCACCACCCGTTGTAGTGCTTTCCTGTCTGCAGCAGTGCAGCTGCTGTACCATACCGTGAAGCAGGTGGTCAGGATACTCTCTATGGTACAGCGGTAAAAGTTGGTCAGGATCTGGGGGGACAGGTGGGCTTTCTTGAGCCTCCTAAGGAAGTAAAGGCGCTGCTGTGCCTTTTTGATCAGCTTGGAGGTGTTGAGGGACCAGGACAAGTCCTCCGAGATATGCACTCCGAGGAATTTATAGCTGGAGACGCGCTCCACCTCAGTCCCGTTGATATGGATGGTGGTATGACTGCCTCCTCTGGTCTGCCTGAAGTCGACAATAATCTCCTTCGTCTTTTTGGAGTTGAGGATGAGGTTATTGTCGGCACACCAGGTGGTCAGGTGCTGTAGGTCAGGTCTTCCCTGTAGGTTTAATTTAAACTCATGGAGAAATACTGCATAACCTAAGCCCTATGGACCTGGGAAAGGGTCCAAAATATATGACTTGCACCCGACAGCCAGTTCCCCTCGTACTGGGCCTTGGACGTCTGAGCTTGCTTCAATAGAGCTACAAAGAAACCAAGACTTAAGTTACAACTATCAACGTTGATTCTGAGAGACAACTCCCAAAGATAAGTTGGCAGGCTAATGGGAGCAGAAACTGCAGCTATGTAGTATAGATGGTGGCATAGTGACCTGATTGCCTCCCAGTCAGATCTGGGAGGTAGTCAACAATTCACGGTGGAAAACCAGCAGTATCAGTTGTAGAAAGAGATGTGGCTTCCATTTGTTTAATATGAATGTGAGAAGAGTAATCCCAAAGTGTGCCAGTATTATCTCTTGGAAACAATAAACACAATGTGGTAAAGCCCATCATGTAATCCATATGCGAAGAGGCCACAATATCTGGAATACTGGAACTGCAATTACTTAATAATACTGCAAGAATTTGAAGTGAGTTGAGGAAAATTATAATTTGGGGGAATATAATTGATTCACATATAGAAATAAACAGATTTTGATGTTATTAAAGTGAAGATATAACTTTAGGGAGGAGGCAGTCATGGAAGATAAAGGAAGGAGATGCCATGGAAGACATCAATGAATGACCCAATGTTGCCCATTCAACAGGATTTACGGGCAATTGTTCAGAAACATTTGTTTTCCCTGTTGTGGAGCTGAGCAAGTGACTGGTTAACAAATACAGCTTTACCAGAGACTGTGAAAGTGACCACAGCCTTGAATGTTATTTAACGAGGTCCTTCGAAACTGTCTACTGAGCATCAGTCATCCATCTGTGAGCCACTATATTAAGAATGGTTATGGATGCTCTGCTGACATGAGCAACCCAATTTATCACTTTCTCAGTGGACCCTGCATTACAAAGAGAATGAAGACAGTTTCATTGTTGAGCATGATTCCTTCAGGTACAGGCTGCCGTAGATTGTATTTATGTAGTATTGAAAGCTTCAATTAAGAATTCACGGCTCCTTAACCTAATAAACTAGTAAGTAGGTTTATTTGATTAATGTGCTTTGGTGAATAAATTTTCACAAAATTGCAAACTGCCAAACAAATTGTCATAATTCATTTATATATGGTATATAACATAAGAAAAAGGAGTATGTTATAAAACCCTCTGATATTGAGTAATATCATAATTGATCCTTGACCTCAATACCTATCAAGAATTTTCACATATATTTCAGCGATCTACTATGGAATGTAAATCAAATAGTTGGATGATAAATTTGATACTAAGTGTGATAGACTATTGAAAAATCAAAGGAGGATCTGGAAGAGTTGAAGGAGAGAGCCTGCATTGGATTGACATTAATACCTCTGCAATCTTTCCACATTGCAAACCTTGTTTCACCCCAACAGAGACATCCCTTTTGGCCAACCATTCACCTCCATCTCTCCATGACTTAAAACACATTTGATTTATTTATTTCCTAATTCCAATGGTCCAACACAAGTAGTGACCTCCACAGGTAATAAACTCTACACCATTGAAAAGACAACCAATATCATCAAACACCCACACCAACAATGGCCACACTCTTACTTTGCTCCTACCATTGGGAAGAAGGTACCGAAGGCTGAAAACCGTGACTATCAAGTTCAAGAACAGCTTCCTCTCAGCAACCATCAGGCTTTTAAACACTACACAACACCAACCTCAGCACTATGATCTTCTATGTTTGGCTTTGGTTGCACAATGGATTTTAGTTTGTAATATTATTGTTACCTAGTGTTATGATTATTAATTTATTTTATATATTTATCTATGTATTATTGCATTTATGGGCCGGTTAAGCAAAAGCAAGTAAGAATGTCATTGTTCTATTGTTAGTACATATGACAATTAAACGCTCCTGATTATTGACCTATAATGTAAACTTTGTTTCCCTCTGCCTGACCTGCTGGGTGTTTGCAACATTTTCTGTCAGACTTCTTTTGTGAACTGCACACTTCCATATATCCTGCAGTTTTGGCCCATTAAGTTCCCATAGTAACACATTTGAACTACAGAAAGTGATTGTAGTTTGTAGGGAATTAATAGTAAGATTAAACGAGTACTTACCAGTACGAAGTTTGATCTGTATTTTATGAGGAGTTACGATGAGGGATTACGTGAAGAACCCTGCCCAGTGCGCAGGTGCGGCATACTTCGAAGCAGCGGTGTGGAATCACAGATACACACAATATTTGAAGTAAACATAGTAAAGATCAAGGAGACATCAGTTTACTAGTTTGATCTATATAATGAGGGTGGGAGCGGAGGGCACGTAATCCCTCATCGTAACTCCTCATAAAATACAGATCAAACTTCGTACTGGTAAGTACTCGTTTAATCTTACTATTTTACTTCGGAGTCACGTGAGTGACTACGTGAAGATTTCAAAGGTCTGTGATTTCAAACCGTGTAACAGTTTTAATTTCACTCACTGCCGGAGTTCTTGAGGGAGGAAGTGTTATCATAATCAACCAATGGATCTGCTTTCTCAAGAGACAAAAAGGTATTTATTAACAATAACAACATAAATAGCTCTCCTGAGCTTAAATTAAATATTTGCAGTTTGTAATATTCTGTCTGCAATTAAATCAGGCTTATCAACGGTTTACAATAAAAATATTCTGAACGTCGTTTCCCTTGACCATCCTGCCGTATTGAGAATGTGGTCAACCGGGACGTCCATTCGTTCAGCCGCTGATATCAATGCTGCCCTAGTGGAATGGGATTTAAATGTATTATTATCTATTCCGGCAGCTTTCAGTACCTGTTTGAGCCACCTTGAAGTGGTTTGGCTCGTTACCCGTCTTGGGGTTTCTTGTGGTTGACCCATAGGCTTTTCCTCTCCCTCTAAGATTGTGGGTTGTGTCTATATATTGTTGTAGATGGGTCACCACACTCAACCTGGACTCTGGTGGGTAGGCCCGGAATACCACCAGTGAATTGGGCGTTCCTGGTCCTTTGGTTTTTACCAGACCTAGAATGATGAACGTAATGCGGTCTGGGGTGATCACCATGTTATCCAGTCTTAGTTTTATGGAGTGACTGGACTCTGTAAGCGGATACGAGAGCCATAAGCATGAGCGTTTTTAACATAGATTGTGCAAGACTGAGGGATCTAGCTGGTAGCCATTCTCTGAGATATGTCAATATCACACTGATATCCCATACATGGGTATACCTGGGTTTGGGGCTTGTTATTATAAATGCCCTTCTTAAGTTTTATCTTCAGTGGATGGGATCCCATGCTCTGCTGTCCTGCTGTTTTTAGATAAGCAGACAGGGCGCTTCGTGCTGTATTTATGGCACTGTAACTCACCTTTTCATCATGGTGTAGATGGTCCAGGAACTCCAATACGTCAGTGGTTGAGTAGTTTCGTATGTTGTCCCTGCGTCGTGGCAGTATTTTCCCCATGTTTGCTCTTGGTGACTGTTCGCAGGGATGCCAACATGGTGGTAATGGTTCATTTGGATAATCCCAGTCCCTGGTAAGGTCTATTCAAACCTACAACCCAGGAGTTTGATGTTTTCATGGCATGGGTGGCTTATGCCTGATACTGGGTGAGTCAACAACCGTGGTCCACTAGGGAAATCTATAGGTGACTCGACCACCATGTCGTGATGAACTGGGAACCATGGCTATGTAGGCCGGTCGGGCACCTTCAATATCCCAGAGGCAGATTCCATCTGTATTGCGAAGTGCCCGACTGATGAGGCAGAAGGGAGGGAAGCAAAAGCAGAAATTCCCCCCCTATCCAGCGTGTAGGCATCTACCGCTGCTGCCTCTGATCTGGTTCCTAAGTCACATACATAGGTTACTGGTGATTCCGTCTTGTTGCAACCAAATTGATATCTGGCGTTCAAACTGCTTAATAACTTTAGCAGATATTTTGGGTTTGACATCCATTCAATTTTCCCCCGTGACGTGGTGTCTCCCACTGTGTTTTAGCTTACCTAGGAGATAGGCAGCCGATAGAAAAAATGTCTTTTGACACACCATTGCCAGATCTGTTTGACCAATTTGTTGCATGATAATGATTTTATGCTCCCCATATGGTTAATATAAGCCACCACCATAGTATTACCAATCCGTAACCACATATGTACGTGCTGCATTTGAAATGCATATGCTTTTAACCCAATAGGTGACCACCAATCCCAAATAGTTGATGCCCAGTGTATGTAGTAACGATGATTCTGAATTGGCCCAGCTGTTACCTGTGCTGGATATGGAGTTAGTTGCTCCCCAGCCTAAAGCACTGGCATCGGTTTTTTAATAACCAAGTTAGGATTGGTGATAATAATAGGGCTGAAACTGTGCCAAACATTGTCTGCCCACCACTGTAATTCTGATATAGCTTCAGTGGGTACATTCATGATTTGATTATAGTGACCCGAGCACCTTGGCAAAGTAAGAGTCATATGGATAGAATAGATATTAAAGCCCAGATAATCCATGGTAGTTAACGGCTTCAATTTTGGTTTATCTGGGTGTAGGATGAACCTCAGTGTTTTAAGGAGCTGTTTCATAGCTAAAACTGCTGCCACAGCTAATTCCTTTGTTTTTCCTAATATGAGGATATCATCCAATATATGCCATGATTATGCTTGTTTTCTTAATATTTTCATGGCTATTTTTAGTATTTTTGTAATTAGTTTAGGGCTGAGGTTAGACCATTGGGAATGCTCTATACTCCCATAGTTGCCCCATCCAGATAAATTTTAGGTATCTACAATGATCCTTGTGTATGTGTATTAGATAGTAAGCATCTACCATATCAATGCTTGCCATTAAGTATCCTTTGGAGATCAGATGTCTGGCAGTGACAAAACGTCTCCATCTTAAAGTGTATATACTCAACAGATTTATTTAGTGATGTAGGTCAATGATGATGCGACATCCACCATCTTTGTAGTTTTGGTGAATATATTCGATACAAATTCCAATGGTTCATGTTTGGTTTTTCCCATGATCCCTTTTGTAATGAGCCTTTTTAGTTCAGCTTGACCTTCTTGCTTCTCTTTCTTAGAGGGAAAAATGCCCTATGGGCGCATTGCTGAAACTGGCGGTAATATGCCCAATTTGAATTCAAGTTTTTATCCACTAATACTGTTGAGTATATATTAGTTATTTGTGACAGTACCCCATGCTTTTTAAAACAAGTCTAAATGCCCCCCCCCCCCCCCCCCACAGTTAGTAGAGCACCCTTATTTTGTGTAAACTGGGAGGAACCAGACTACCTACCTCCATGTTCATTGTTTTTTCATGAAGGCTCAGTTTTGCTGGTATGCTGGTGCTGTCGGTGGGGCCGCGCATCTTCCAACGGTTCCGCTCTGGGCCCCTGTCTAAAAAGACCTTTGGGGGTAATAAGCAGCGGTCCCCGAGCTTTCACCAGTCCTTGGATGTGGGTGTTGACTGGTGGATGCCGAGGGGTGCTGCCAGCTGGGTGTTGGATGAGATGTCCTGCTCGTTCCCGGGCCTGCCCTCATGAGGCGTACAGGTTTAGCTGCCTCTCTTCCCGCTGCAGCGGTTTGCATAGCCCCGCATATTTGGGGTTGAGGGCAGGTCTTATATGCCACAAATATGGCAGTCGAGTATCCCGCATTTGGGGACATCGTAGGCATCAGCACACTCGAAGTGCAATGGGATAGCCTCGTCCTGGGAGAACCACCTTGGTGATCATGGCGTCTAGCCTGCCAGGTGAGTATGATCCGTGGAACGAGCAAAGGCGGTAATTTTAGATGTTAGGAGCTTCAGAATTCGCTGCTTTTTTAAGCTCTTGACTGCGAGTCTGCTGACCCAGCTGCCTGCAGATTTGACCTCTAGAAAGGCCTTCTCCTGCAGGACTTTGTTGGAAAGATGGTTGATACTGGCTGCCATCTGGGTTCCAGTAGTCTTCCTGCGTGTGGAGGTGCCATATAGTGGCCCACAACACCCAGCAGCTCTTCCTGATCCTGCTCCCCTGGCATACTCCTGTTCTCGTCCGCCTGCCCAGCATGTGAGCCAGTCCAGCCTTGGCCTCCTTTGCTAGCCTCGAATAAAGAGGGAGCAAAAGGGGTGCTGTAAATTCTGTGGAGGAGGCATATGCCCTACCTCCGTTGTCCCATCAATCCCTCGACAAGGGAGATGGCTAGTGCAATAGCACTGGGGTGGGATTGTTAGCTCCCTTGGCATTCAGCCAGTGACCCCTCGTTTTTCTGGAGGTTTTTAGCTCCATGACCTCCTCTGGCTTGGGGAGACAGACATACTTGTTTTTGCTGTCTCCAGCCTGTTCCAGAGTTGGAGGAAAGTTGATTCCTGTAGAACCTGTATTTTTGGTAAAGTTGGCTTACCTGTTGTTAGAGGCTGCCTGCCGTTTTTTGGGCGGCATTCTAGCGGTTCCTGGGCAGCGATTCTCCTTGTCAGGAGTCTGCAGGGGTTGCCGGTCGGGTTTTAAATTTCCCTCCGGTCCGCTGCTGTTAATCAAACAGCTGTTCAGCGGACCGGCATCAGCGCAGCTCCCTGTCAGTGGTCCGCAGCGTGTGCGGTCCCGTTTGCGCCTATCCCCCTCCACTGTCGGCTCCTTCGCTGGAGTCGAACGGGGGCCGCTTCCTCTGCTGCTTTGCTCTCCCTGGAGCAAAAAACACAAGGCCCGATTAAGGTAGGTACTTACCTAACGTTCCTTATTTCAGGCTGGTTTGCGGGAGCGCCCGACTCCCACTGGCCGCGTGTGCACAGCTGGACGATAATGCAGCACCTGCGCACTGGGCAGGGTTCTTCACGTAGTCACTCACGTGACTCCGAAGTAAAATTCAATGTGAGAATGAATTGAGCCCTGCATTGGACTAAGTGATGAGACACCGCTGGTCCTTTCTTCATACAAGAAGTAGAGCTCTTCGACCATCTTGGTTTAGGATGGGTAAATGATAAATGCATTAGTGCTGCTTCCTTACTTTTGTAGTCAATTCCCACATTCTCACTTTCGCAAGACCCATCTTTCACTCTTTCCTTGCTCTTCTGGATTCCTCTGTCTCAGGAATGCATTAGGAAACCAATATCTATTATGTCCATTGACTCTCATGGCACTCCCCCGTAATTCTTCTCAACCTGCCTCCTGAAAAGATTTGTTCATTTTCGTAGATTCTCCATCTTCATCAAATGTGATTGATGATTTGCCCTGACACCCACCTACACCTACCTTGAGATTACTTCCTTTTTTCTTGCAACGGTTTCCTCTCTCATTGTTGACGTCCTCATTTGCACCATATCAATTTCCCACACTTCTCTTCTCACACCTCTCTTCCTAGCAAGAGAAAGGTTAGTCTTCAAGTCCTTCCCTAACCACCCACCATTTTATGCATTTAACAGATCATCCTTTGCAAGTTACAACACTTTCAGCAGATTCCACTACCAGACTAATCTTCCTCTCCCCTTCTCTTTCAGCATTCCAAAGGGGCAATTCCTGGGAACAACCATCACAAGAGGAAAAGGAACCAGAGATTGAAACTCGGTGAAGACTGCAACCCTATTAAAGTGAAGTTGGCTGACTACATTTCATGCAGGTTGTATTTAAATCCAGGCTGTGAGCTTTGTGATTTAATCCACAAAATGATTAGTTGGAACAGTAAATTAAATATGAAGTTATTAGAAGTCAACAATGTGCATGCATGGCTAAGTAACACGGGGGGTAATAAAGATTATGTTGCACTAAACCCTACCCTTTGATCAGTACATCAGTTAATACCCAAAGATGAAATAGGGTCAACATATATCATTAAAATGTAAAGTGTATAATGCATCGAAATGTAAAGCGATGAGGGTCAAGGAATCGTAAACCAGGATCAGCACAGTATTCTATGCTTGGCGAAACCTTACAGGAAGTCACTGAAGACAAATATCTTAGTATCTTTATACAAAACAACCTGAAGTGGGATAAGCAGTCACATTCTGCTGCAAATAAAGCCACGAAGATGCTCAACTTTGTCCAGAGAAGCTTCCACCATTGTTCTAAAACTGTCAAAAAAGATTTGTACCAAACCATAGTCCACCCACACTTGGAGTATGCCTCCACTGCTTGGAACCCCGGTACCAAGAAAAATAAAGATGTTCTTCAAAATGGTTAACAAAGAGCAGCCCGGTTTGCGTGAGGCGACTTCAGATGACGATCCAGAGTAACCAAAATGCTCACCGACTTAAACTGGGACTCCCTGGAAACCAGATGCCAGATGCCCAGAATAACTACCCTTCACACGATCATCCAGTCATTGTTCCCTGGAGCAATTTCCCTCTGGAATGCCCTCTCACAATCCTCTGTTGACATCCCCACCTACACAACATTCAAGACCTCCATCCAGGCCCACAGACTGCACAGCCCCCGCTAGACCAGACCCACTTTCATCAACTTCCAGTATAGTCCCTGGTGGACTCTTTGGGAGTGATGACCACAAGGTACAAGATATATTAATTTGATCGTAAGTTGTGAGTACACATTTCTAGTGTGACTCATGACAATCAACTGGAAATTAGTGTGAAATCACATGACTCGTGTATCTTATTGTATGTGCATAGTGTAAGTGTGCGGAATAGATGGTTGATGAAATTGATCTTTGCAAAACAGATTTGTAATCGCCAACCCATTCCACAGTGCCAAACTAGATTGTAGAAGTACATATGGAAATGGGCCTTTGGCTAAATGAGTTCACGCTAACCATTGATCGCCCATAACACCGGTTCCATGTTATCCTACTTTCTTATCCACTTACTGCACACTTGGTGCAAATTAGAGACCAATTAACCTACAGCCCCGCACGTCTATGGGAATGTGGTAGGAAACTGGAGCACCCAAAGGAAACTCATGTAGTCACAGAGAGAACATGCAAGCTCCACACAAACAGCACCCGAGGTCAGGATCGAACTCAAGTCTCTGCCATTGTGAGACGGCAGCTCTACCAGCTACATTACTGTGCCACCCCTCGTGACAGTTTTGACAATATTTTACATACATTTCTGAGGAACATTATTGTAAATGAAAAAGCTCACCGTTGATCTTTGTCAGAGAGATTTGTCACATTCTGCTGAAACATTGCCTGGTGTATTTTCCTGGTGCTGTGAAGGAAGGGTTGCCCCAATGTTTTTTTTTCCCCATATCTATCTTCTTGCAAGGTGGAGTAACAGTGAAGTATTTCAATTTGCGGAAGTAGGCTTTCCACTTAAAGACTGAATTCATTCTTTCCCCAAGAGGCGGAACAAGCTCACAGCATGATACATGTTTTGTGGACATGGCAGCATTCTGTATGATGGCAGAGGAAGGGGGTTGATGTATTGTACCCATGGAAATACAGGATCTACCCAAATAACCTAGATATGTAAAATTCCCAAATTCTACAAGATTTGTATGCTATACACAAATATACAATAAACAAATGTAAAAAAAAAAGCTTGCATATGGGTGTCAGAGGTTATGGGGAGAAGGCAGGAGAATACGGTTAGGAGGGAGAGATAGATTAGCCATGATTGAATGGCGGAGTAGACTTGATGAGCCAAATGGCCTAATTCTACTCCTATCTCTTGTAATCTTATGATCATACTCTCACAATGCAGCAGTTGAACATCCCCCTCCCCCCCCTCCCCCATATTTCAAGCCAGATCAATGAGTGTCAACTGTGGGGGAAGCACAAGCTCTTAAACACTTAAGGGCCTGTCCCACTTGGGCAATCTAATCCGCGAGTCCTGGCAAGTTTGCCCTCGACTCATACTCGCAGCATGGTCAACACGAGGTCGTAGGAGATCTTCATAACTTTCCTTCATGCTCAAGAGTGGTCTCCGCGTACTCGAGGCCTCAGCTAGGTCGCAGCATTGTTTTCAATAAGTTAAAAAATGCCCGCGAGTATAATAAAAATCGCCATGGAACAAATCGATACTTTTTTTACTCATAGGTTTAGTCATAGTAGGTCGTCATGTTAGTCGTAGGTAATCGAGGATGGTCGAAGGTAGTCGTAGATAGTCTTCATCATGGCCGAATGGAGGTCGAAGGAGATTGAAGGAGGTCGTCTTCACTCTCCACTATTCGGTGTCCAATTTTCCTGAAGTTAGTCGTAGCTAGTCATAGCTAATCAAAGCTGGTCTTCAACATAGTCGAAGGAGGTCTTCAACATGTCATTTTTTCAAACTCTTCTAAACTCGCCAATTAGGTCTCCAAAGTGGGACAGCCTCTTTAGCATTCAATTGTGGTCAGGGCTCCAACTAGAAAAGTGTAACACCTCTACATAACAAAGTATGTAACCATTAGAAATAACTTTAAATGGATTGCTCAAATAAAGATCTTGATGCCTCAATTTCCATGAAGGACCTCTCCATTAAGCTTAAAGAAAGAGTGTTCACTTTGCCGTCTCTTAACAAGATGTATACAATAACCATGCATGTGCAGCACGTGCTGACAACTGCACAACACGAGAAGGAGAATGTGTAAGAGAAGAAGGGTTAAGAGGAAAGAGAGCGGTAAGTGCAGGAGGATCACAGGGGAATCCAATGACAAGCAGACTTCAATGGGCTAATTAATCTACCTGTAGAAAAGGGAACGAGACCCAGTAGCAAAAAAATGACCCAAAGACCATTGGTTTGTTAATGTGGTAAACGTTGCACTAAATGTTATTCCCTTATCATGTATCTATAAACTTGATTATGAATATGTATTGTCTTTCCGCTGACTGGATAGCATGCAACAAAAGCTTTTCACTGTACCTCTGTGACAATAAACTAAACTGAAACTGTAATCAACATTCACACCACCTTCAATGAGTGAGTCATCCAACATTAAATGATATTACAATTGTTAAATTCCTCATCAGTCACATTCTCAAGGGTCACTAATAGCAAGAAATATATGTGGACTGGACATACAATTTATGCGGTTACCACAGCACATCACAGGCTGATGTCCTATGACAAGGGATTGAATTTATGTTTTCTCAGATGCTTTACCGACAAACTGTATTACATGAGTAAGAGGTAGAATAAATATTTAGAATTTGTTTTTATGTGTGGAATTTCAATAAAAGTTAATGCCCAATTTCACTATCCAGGACAACACAGACCATTTGCTTCGCACTCCATAAATCACCGTCTATCATCCACACAATGTAGTTGCAATGTGTATCGTTTACAAATGTGATGCAGTTGCTCAGCAATGCTACTTTGATAGCATTTCATAACTCTGTGAAGGATACAGGTGGCAGCTGCATGGAAATACCATCAGCTTCAGCTTCAAGAGCACCATGCAGACCTGAAAATATTGCATAGTTCCTTTATTGCTGAATTTTAAATTTGGGGCACATAATTTAGGACTGAAATGAGATGATATTTCTTCATTCAAATGGCGGTGAATCTTTCCAATTCTCTGACTGAGAGAGTCATGGAGGTTCCATCATTGCCTTTGTTGCACAGCGGAGGAATTGTTTCTTTACAACGGCTGAGACCCAGGTTCAATCTTGACTATGGATGCTGTATGGATGGAGTTTGCATGTTCTCCCTGTGACCATGTGGGTTTCCTCCGGGTTTCATCCCACATTCCAAAATTCATGCAGCTTTGTAGTTTAATTGGTTTCTGTAAATTGTTTCTAGTGTGTAGGATAGTGTTAGTGTATGGGGTGATCGCTGGTCGGTGTGGACTCAGGATGCCGAAGGGCCTGTCTCCACGCTGTATCTCTAAATGAAACTAAACTGGTACAAAGCAGAGATCAGGATATTTCTGGATATTAAAAGATGTGAGGAATATCAGAATAGGGCAAGAAGATTTTATTTGAGGTAGAAGATCAGATATGATCTTATTGAATGTCAGAGCAGGCACTAGGGACCAGATGGCTGTATCTACAGATGGTGGTGTCTGCCATTATCTGACCAAATGAATGGTTCTTTCTTGGTGCTCAGTCAGAGTCTGGCTGGGTCATAGTCATTGTCCACCTGAAAGATGAAACACACAAAATAGCGTATGATGATAAGAATGGATAAATAAGAGGGACATGCTTGGATATTTGAACTGAAAGACAATTAGTATATACTAAAACGGATTACATTGTAGAATATAGTCACAGGGTGGCTATTGCAATAAATATCATGATTCTTTCCCATAGGCAATTAAAATGAAAGACATGGGGTTGCCCTTTGCCCTATGAGTTGCCTTGTCCTGTGAGAGAAAAAGGCATATTAGTAAATGTATTGCATTATGTCTGACGTGTGTGTATTTCACTGGTTAAATAGTTGCAACAACAAGAGAATATAAGAATTAGGAGCAAGAGAAGGCAATTTTGATATTGTGAGCAATAGATGTAGACTCGATAGTTAGGGGGATCATCCTCCAAACATCTACTCCTGTTGATTCCTTGAAGAACTTTGAATCGTTCAAATGAGTTTCAGAGTGCGCGTATAAGCTAAGAAATGTGAGTATTAATGTGAGCATGAATGTATTAAGTGCAAATACTGATCTCCAGAGATTGCTGTTAGTTGAATGATTGAAATATATTACATGGAACAGTGGTGAAGTTTGGATACGGTTGTATGGAAGTGTGATTTTTAAAAATATAAATCCATTTTCTCTGGTTCATTTCTTTCATAAATAGTAAGTAATGCATTGAATCAATCTCCAGTCCATAGCAGTGGTGACAAATTAAGTTTCCTGAATCCTTCTCCGTGGATGAGTGACCTTCCACATATATAACTATTATGATCTGAGCTAGTTAGCAGCCGTGTAAATGACAAGGCTCCATCTTATTGCTGCTTTGCTCTAATGCCAAAGATGTTCAATTCCCCGTTTTTATCAGAAAGGTATGTAGGCAACCTGACAGAGACATGTAACTGCTGCCATCAAAGAGAGCTCCCCGGCGGATGTTTGAAATTGCTCTGTGCCACGGATCTTGAATGCATGGGTCACTTTCATTACCACAGGGAGAACTGAGCAGTTAGTCAAGATTGGTAGCAGATCCTCAAGTGGTCATTGGGAAGGCTACACTCTTGATTATTCACTGTGATTTAAGTCATTTAAGCCCTGCTTTATATCAAAAGAACATGTATGGACTCAGATATCTCAAAGTGCTTTACAAACAGTTAAAAACATTGAGAAGCAAACAGAAAATGATGACTGTGCTCAAAGGCAAAGCCTCACCTGTGGTGAGTTAACATGTCAGGTCAACAACCTTTCATCAGAAGCAGGAAGAGTTGGAAATGAAAGCTGATATAAGTTACAGACAAGGAAGAGTTGTGCGGATGCAAGGTTCAGCTCACCTACTTGTTAATTGATCTGTGACATGTCTTCAGTTATCAAAGTTAGGATGATGGATTAATACATAACTAAAGTCACCTGCAAAAGGTCTAGTAATTCATATTACAGCATGTTATACATGGATACTCAAACCTTTCAATAAGAAATGACGAACAAGGTTGGAGGACATAGAATTGAGTGCAATGTACTAGCAATTTTGAAATGGTTAACAATGAGAAAAAAAAGAGTAGGAATAATCAGGTTGTCAGGCACATCAGACAGACATCAAAGCCTACAAATTAAAAAATATATATTTTTCATTTATTCATTGACATGATGATGATGTCACTGGCAAGATCACCTTTTTTGCATTCTTCCCTAAAAGTCCCATAAACTGATTGAATTACCAAACAATTAAAAGGGCATCTGAAACCAGATTGCTCTATGGATGCAGTCACACACAACTCAAATCAGGTTAAAGCAACTCATTACAGATATTCATAAACCATCTGCACTTGTACAGTAATCAGTTAGTCATAAGGTCATAAGTGATAAGAGTAAAGTTAGGCCATTCGGCCCTTCAAGTCTACTCCGCCATTCAATCTTGGCTGATAATCTATTTCTTCCTCCTAACCCCATTCTCCTGCCTTCTCCCCATAACCTCTGACACCTGCACTAATCAAAAATCTATCTATCTCTGCTTTAAAAATATCCATTGACTTGGCCTCCACAACCTTCTGTAGCAAAGAATTTCACAGATTCGCCACCCTCTAAATAAATGTATCTTCATCTCCTTCCAAAAAGAATGTCCTTTAATTCTGAGGCAGTGACTCTCCCACTAATGGAAACATCCTCTCCACATCCATTCTATTCAAGCCTTTCACTATTCTTTATGTTTCAAGGAGGTCCCCCCTCATTTTCTAAACTCCAGCGAGTACAGGCCCAGTGCCAACAAATGTTCAACATATGTTAACCTACTCATTCCTGGGATCTTTTTTGTAAACCTCCGACAAACGCTCATCATATGTTAACCTATTCATTCCTAGGATCTTTCTTGTAAACCTCCTCTGGACTCAGCACATCCTTCCTCAGATATGGTGCCCAAAATTGCTGATATTTTTAAAATTGGCTCACAATATTACAGACATTAGCGTTAGATATATATATATATTTTTAAATATTATTTTGTTTTATAGTATTTTTATTCCAGATTGACTTATTTATCACAGTGGTGGGATTTGCAACCGTCCCTAGATCAATTGTCGAACCCTTGTCCAGGAAGGTCACTACTTTTTTCCCTTTCTAGATGCTATCAATGACTTCCATTAGTGTTTGGTAGCTTGTAGAATTTAAATGATTTAATGCCATTCAATGGGATTAAATGTTAAATAACAAAAGCAAGTTAGTAAAAATTCGAAGTGTAGAATGGATGTCAATGGATATTTTAAAGGATAAAAACAACGTGGGAATTGTGGTATGCATGACAATATGACAATAATATTTGATACTTAGGCACTTTGATTTCACATCATGGATCTAGGTTACTTTAGAGGATACTTTTTTTTAATGCATCATAAATACCAGGACGGCCTCACCACCATAGTTAAGCATAGAATTTACCCATCTGTGATTAAAAATAATATTATTTTTAATCGCTATTTGAATTTGTAGATCTGTTTCAGGTATTGTTTTCATGCACATTGTTCTGATACTCCTGACAACAGTTCAAGCATTTTATGAGTATTGTGCTGATCCTGTCCAATATTGAATTAAACAATTCCATTATTCAGCTGTGTAACAATGGAATACTTTGGGATTTAGTACAAATGTCATTTCAGGAACCTTCAGAGGAGTTCTGAGAGGCTGTTACAAAGCAGAAATCCCATTTATACAATGTAACCAGACTCTCCGGTAATTAGAGTAACCATGGCCAATTGGGAGAAACTAGAATTTTTTATGATTCCTCATAGACATTTTGCTAATCTTTTTGAATGTGAACTGAGAAACTGGTGTGACAAGAAAATACATGCATTATTAAATGGCATTATATCAAAGTCAACAATGTATGTACAGAAACAATCAAAGCAAATCCCATTTAATTCATTCATTCTCATTTCCCATCCAGACAAGTGGGTAAAATAATAATTTTCGCCAATTTATTTCATCCTAGACTACTTCAGCTGCAAAAACAAATCCTCTCTGCATTAGTCGTTTCTTTCAGGCTCGAAACCTACATCTCACAGTTACATATTTAGCAAACAGCTGCACTACTGCGGACAGGAAGGCACTACAACGGGTGGTGAAAACCGCGCAGCACATCATCGGTGCCCCGCTCCCTGCCATGGATGCCCTCCACCGAAAACGGTGTCTGAGACGGGCTGGGAAGATCATCAAAGACCCCTCACACCCCAACCATGGACTGTTTGCCCTCCTCCCATCAGGGAGGCGGTACAGGAGCCTCAGGTCACGTACTAGTAGGATGAGGAACAGCTTCTACAATAATACAATTACATTGCTGAACTCGGAGTCCCGCCGATAGATTTCTCCAGTCCCTCCGTCCCCATTGTTTAATTATTCTGTATTTTTTGATTATTCTGTATCTTCTCTCTTTCTATTTTTTTTATTTCTTTATGCACAACTACTACGGACTGACGCAAAACTGCATTTCGTTGTACTCATACTTGTATTTGTGCGATGACATTAAAGTTGAATTGAATTGAATGACTGACATCACCTGAAGAAAGAGTCTCGACCCGAAACATCACCCATTCCTTCTCTCCAGAGATGTTGCCTGTCCCGCTGAGTTACTCCAGCATTTTGTGTCCACCATCTCATTTTTCATGTACTTGAGAAATGAAGATGATTTACAGCATTCTTAATCTGGCCTGTTCAAAATTAATATATACACCTTAAATGTTCTATCTAAAAAAAATTGATATGAAACAATGTTTTATTTCTAAATTGTCTCAATCCTGATTATATTTTCAGTAAGAATAATTCATGCAGTATAATAGATTGCAGAAAATTGGAAAGTTGTCATCAAACCAAAAATTAAAACCATTAAATAATTTGCCGTACAATTTATTAATAGTTCCTGGATGTCCAGAACTAGAAAAAATAATGTTCTGTAGACCAGCAATTAAAATTGTAATGCTATTCATTGAGAATCAGTAATGAAGGCAACTAAAATGATCATATCATCTAACCCTTCTATTGGTCTAGGGGTATTATGGAGTCTAACAGAGTACACATATCATCTTTCCTCCTTTAGCATATATTTCTGAAATACTAATACATATTCTTCAAATATCTACAATAATTAATATCTACATGTGAAATAATTCCATGTGTTTTAATTAAAGAACCCAAACTATTTTTTTCTACTCCCTATTTTAGAGAGTTTCACTTTCCCCCATCCTCCTGCCCAATTCTCCACTCAATTCATATACCGTGAATAAAAACTGTTTTTAGTTGGCTCTCTGTCTGCATTTATCAGCCTTAACTCAACCTCAGTTACAGTAAAGGGCTGGACATTCAAAACAGTTATGGCATTAAAATAAGGAAAATAACATCATATCTGTATTGACTGTTGGACAAGCTGAACTCAAAACACTGCTGAGTCCAGTCATTATTATGAGGGCAAATGTCATAACCAACCTTTGACCATAATTAACAGTGAAATGAGTTAATTTACTTGAGTGATGTAGATATTGGTCTACTAATGTCATGTATACTGAGATGGAGCAAAAACGTTGTTTTATCTGGTGAAGTGGTAGAGTTGTGGTGGAGTGGTAGAGTTCCTGCCTGACAGCGCTTGGAGCATCACAGACCCGGGTTCGATCCTGACTACAGGTACTGTCTGTACGGAGTTTGTACATTCTCCCGTGACCATGTGGGCTTTCTCCAAGATTTTCGGTTACTTCCCACACTCCAAAGACATACAGGTTTGTAAGTTAATTGGGTTAGTGTATATGTAAATTTTCCCTGGTGTGTGTAGGATACTGTTAAAGTGCGGGGATCGCTAGTCGGTGCGGAATCAGTGGGCTGTAGGGCCTGTTTCTGCGCTGTATCTCTAAACTACACTAAACTAAACTTGGGAATAGATCTTAATGTTTAATTTTGAACTCCAGTCAGGGTAACCAAAGCAGGGTCGCGTCCCGAAACATCACCCATTCCTTCTCTCCAGAGTTGCTGCCTGTCCCGCTGAATTACTCCAGATATTGTGTCTACATTCCCATGAGAGAAGAAAGAGTTTATCTCTCTAAAATGGAGAGCAATAAAAATATTTGGGAACTTTCTTAAAATAGCAATTTTATTGAAATATTTAATCATATATAATAGAAACAGCCCTTTAGGCCATCATTCTATTCTGATTTTTAAGAAACAAGTTTCTGTTTGGGTTGAAGCATTGAAATGCTCACTGTTTATTTCTTGACAAATACTGTTTCCCTCCCTGGGTTTTTCTAGCACTTTCTGTTTTGGGAATTATTTACAATTATTCACCATCAATGGTGTGGGCGGGGATAGGATGAGGGGCTGTTTTGTTCACTGAAGCTTGTTTATCCATCAATAAATGTTTAAACTATGTATCACATTCAGTACATAACCATTTTTAATGTTTTTTTTCCCTTTACAGCTTTCAGGTACGAGGTGCAAAGCTTAAATGTGTGGGGCAACTTGTTAAGGGTTTGGACACGCTAGAGGTAGGAAACATGTTCCCGATGTTGGGGGAGTCCAGACCAGGGGCCACAGTTTAAGAATAAGGAGTAAGCCATTTAGAACGGAGACGAGGAAACACTTTTTTCTCACAGAGAGTTGTGAGTGTGGAATTCTCTGCCTCACACGGTGGTGGAGGCAGGTTCTCTGGATGCTTTCAAGAGAGAGCTAGATAGGGCTCTTAAAGATGGCGGAGTCAGGGGATATGGGAAGAAGGCAGGAATGGGGTACTGATTGGGGATGATCAGCCATGATCACATTGGCAGTGCTTGCTCGAAGGGCCGAATGGCCTACTCCTGCACCTATTGTCTATTACACTGAGGGTGGTTGGTTCCTGGAATGCATTGTCAGGGGTGGTGGTAGAAACAGATATGATAGAGATTTTTAAAGCTCTAAAAAAGCTTTAAGAGGCTTTAAGATAGGCACATGGGTATGTAGGTACTGGAGGGATATTTTCCGTGGATTATCACCTTTTCGTGGTGGAGAAACTTGTGTGGACCTGAGATCCTGAGAGCGATGCCATCTGGAGCTATGCTCCAGGCAGGGCCACCCATGGCAGTAAGGTCGAGGGGAAGGTCTCTGACAAAGAGCAATCCAATCAACGGTGGAACAGGCGGAGGATAATGTCTAACCTTAGTGCAGCATCAATAGCTGGGAAGGCGGATGAAGGTTGCAGCAGAAAAGGGTCTCCGGTCGTCTCGGACTCCATGCCACTGGATCCTGACACAGATCTGTCAAGGACCGTGGGGTGGCTGTCTGTGCACCAGTCTCCCCACGTTAAACAAAGTCACGCACAGGCGTCCTACATACAGGAAATAGCACCTTGGAGACACCCATGGTCAGCCATGACCGAAGGGGGCCAAAGAAGGAGGGATATGGATCGTGTCGACAGAAGTGGTTAGTCTATCTTGGCATCATATTCTGCACAGACATTGTGGGACTAAGACAATAGACAATAGGTGCAGGAGAAGGCAATTCTGCCCTTCGAGCCAGCACCGCCATTCAATGTGATCATGGCTGATCATCCCCAATCAGTACCCGTTTCTGTCTTCTCCCCATATCCCCTGACCGTTATTTTTAAGAGCCTCTCTCTCAGAGAACCTGCCTCCACCACCCTCTGAGGCAGAGAATTCCACAGACTCACCACTCTCTGTGAGAAAAAGTGTTTCCATGTCTCCGTTCTAAATGGCTTACCTCTTATTCTTAAACTGTGGCCCCTGGTTCTGGATTTCCCCAACACCCGGAAAATGTTTCCTGCCTCCAGCGTGTCCAAACCCTTATCAATCTTATATGTTCCAATGAGATACCCTCTCATCCTTCTAAGGACCTGGTCCCTGTGCTGCACTGTTTTACGATCTATATTCTAAATAGCTCAATATGAAGAGCATACCTTACGCTTGTGGTGAAGGTGCAGCAGGACTGAGTTCACCGCACCGAAGCGTTATAATTGCATTCCTTGAGTAAGGTGGAAGAAACGGAGAAGCAATTGCAGACGGGGTGCTGTAAATAAATACAAGACAAACGGTGAATGACAGCGCCGTGCTCGCACATTCAACTTCTATTGTTTACATCTTCGGCCAGGTCAAAGTTTATAAATAATTGAAAACTGGAAGGATTTCCAAACCAAGTTACAGGTTTTCGTGGTTTTGGAAAATCGAATCTGAAGCGCTTGTCGATGCATATCCTTGTAATACGGAATGAAATAGCTGGTGATTCTGCCGTCGATATGCGGGGAGGGAGTGTTGGCGAGTGCTTTTGCTTTTCGTTAGAAGACGAAATTTCCAAATGGAAATAAGGGAGTCTCACGCCTTTCGTGAGTCAGGTCTGTCACTTAGGAAGGGGGCGGGAAATAAAATAAAAATAACACTGGTAAACCGACGGAAGATGACACCCACCTTTCGGGGGGGTAATTGCGACTTGTCGTCGTGAGTGAGCACATTTGCCAAGGAAGAGGGATGACAGTTGAGGTATTTTCTACACACACACACACACTTTCTTTCCCCTGTCGGTGTTGCCAGTCGACGGCGCGGCTGTGCGTGAACACGCGGCGCGGCCCCGGGAGCGGGGACTGGAACGGGGACGAGCTGGGCTACTCTGCTCACTCAGTCCCTGCAAGCAAGCCAGCTCTTGGCGCCAGCACCCCGCACCCCTCATCGCCCTGCAGCCCAGCTCCACCACTTCCCTCTGCTGCCACCTCAGTGGCACCCACCCCGGCCAACCATCCCCGTATTAATTCCAGTAAGTCACTGACGGGTTTGCTTTTGGTGGTGGGGAGGGTGTGTGTGTGTGTGTGGAGGGGGGTGACCGTGGTATAAGTAGGAAAGGCAGATAGATGTTCATGCTGTTTCTGTGGTTTAACTTCAAGGGGGGGGGGGGGGGATGCAATTTTAACACAATTATTTTTAATTTAGTGGGGGAAACTGCGTCATCTGCCAGCGGTTCCGGGCGCCAGAAGGTTGTAATTTCAAAGCACTAGTTTGACGTATGGAAATGTATCTGACATTCTCATGACACTGAAGTGGACTGGTGTAAAATAGCAGGGTTTCTTTTAAATGTATCTTGACAGTAAATACAGAAGTATTTGTCCCACAGGCTAGCATTCTTTCTCAGGAATAGTTTACGGCTTCAAGCACCTTGAGGTATGTAGAGACAATCTTTAAGGGTTGGCTTTCTTTACCCCTCTCTCTATCTCTCTCTCTCTCTCGCGTTTGCAGTCATATAGTAATAGCATTTGTTCGTCATGTCCATTAGCGGGGAAGCCCAGATTTAAGGGGTTGGCTTGAGGACAGAAATAAAATCCCGTCAGGTTTTACATCATTAATCCATCGCGTATGAAGATTTAAAGCCTCTCGTCTAATATCGGAGCCTCTTTTGTGCTCTTGGTGCTCGTCGTTGATGGGGGGAAAATATTTGCGCATTTACAACGCAACATACAAAGGAGTGGGGTGAACCAGGTGAGTGGTTAAAATCAACCATCACCGTGGAAGGAAGAGGGTTGCAGATTTAATCCGAGGATCATTCTGTGGATCGGGTGTTATTCGTTTTGCAGACTCCCAAGGCAACACTCCAAAGGCACCAATGCATCAAATAGGGCTTTCTGCAGCTCTTTCTCAACTAATGGAGAAGAGAGAAGAGCTACTTACTGATCTGCGGGAATAAATTCCTTTCCCGATGGCCTTGAATGAGATATTACTTTTTTTTTTGAGGTGGGGGGAGAGAGAGAGAAAGTAAACGGAGTTGTCCTTTGAGTAGGATTTCTGTACTTCGATAGTATTCCAGTGTTAAGGTCGACGTTTTGATGTCGAAAGCACAGAATCAGTTTGCAATTGTATATGTCCACTTGGTGCCGAATTGAATTATTTTGATTGTTTCCTGTGTATGCTGTTCGACCAGACAAGTTACCAGTTTTTATAGGTTGATTTAACATAATTTTGTTTTTTGTTTTATTGCATTTAAATCGTGTATTATGTGACAATAAGCGCCCTTGGGTGAGCAGCGTCTGCTGCCTCCGAAGTCAGAAGGCGAAGTTAGCATGCTAGACGCATATCCGTGGCGTTTTCTCTTTGAAGAGAGTGTCAAACTGTAGCATTCTTTTGTCTCATAATTTCCATGCTGCATTTTGCCGTGGTACATTGTTAATTAGATCTCATGCCATGCTGCACTTCAAGCATTTTTTGCCATCCAAGAAGGGGCCTGATGGCTCATTAGGTGTAGTGTGAGGAAGCTAATAAGACATGTGAAAATCAAAGAGAAAAAAAAAACCGTGCTGAACATAAAGGCAAGCTAATTTCTTCAAACGTGGCAACAAGTATGGTTGTACCAGTCAATGAATGAAGTATTGCTACCAATTCAGCTGTGAGCGTAGTGAGACATGCCAGATGTATGACGAGACGACAATTGTAAAATCCACAAATAAAGCTAATGGAGTGTGTTGAGTCAAATACCATGTGGCCATGGATCCAAAGGTCTCATGTGTATTTTACAACATTGTTTCAGAATATTATGGTGCCCCCCAAATAATCATCTTTAATTTCACATGATTTGATGTATTTGAACCACAGTTCTTGTAATAATTTTCAAATCAGTTTGTATTTTGCCTCCACACAATTTCTTGACATTTAATCTTGATTCTTTTATAATTTTGTGTGTCGTCTAATTCCAATTTAAACCCCTTCCATTCTTTGGTAGTGATCAACTTGGCTCCTACACTACATCAGTCAAATAGCATGTTTTAAATAGTTAGATATCCCCACAGTTTCCGAGCAATGTATAAATCAATTTGACATGTTCATATTGGGGAAGGAAAAATGGAGGGCCCAATGTGGGAGAGGGAAGAGCAATGGGGACCTGTCATGGGGGGGGGGGGGGACCGCTGTGAGGGATGGGGGGTGGGGGGAGGGGACAACAAAGGGTGAATTGGTGCAGGGGCAGAGCGAATTTGTAACTTTGTAAGCGCCCTTTATGGGTGGCTATTTGCATACCTTTCATTCTTTGAAAGGTTTCATTCGTATGCAATTATTCTTTGATTGTAACATAGAAATATAAAAAATAGGTGCAGGAGGAGGCCATTCGGCCCTTCGAGCCAGCACCACCATTCATTGTGATCATGGCTGATTGTCCCCTATCAATAACCCGTGCCTGCCTTCTCCCCATATCCCTTGACACCACTAGTCCCAAGAGCTCTATCTAACTCTCTTAAATCCATCCAATGACTTGGCCTCCACTGCCCTCTGTGGCAGGGAATAACATAAATTCACAACTCTCTGGGTGAAAATGTTTTTTCTCACCTCAGTCTTAAATTACCTCCCTTTTATTCGAAGACTGTGGCCCCTGGTTCTGGACTCGCCCAACATGATTGTATACATTAGTAAGGTATGCAATCAATAGACAATAGGTGCAGGAGTAGGCCATTCGGCCCTTCAAGCCAGAACCGCCATTCAATGTGATCATGGCTGATCATCCCCAATCAGTACCACGTTCCTGCCTTCTCCCCATATCCCCTGACTCTGCTATCATTAAGAGCCATATCTAGCTCTCTTTGGAAAGTATTCAGAGAACCGGCCTCCATCACCCTCCAAAGCAGAGAATTCCACAGATTCACAACTCTCTGTGAGAAACAGAGTTTCCTCGTCTAAATTCTAAATAGCTAACTCCTTATTCTTAAACGGTGGTTCCTGGTTCTGGACTCCCCCAACATCGGGAACATGTTTCCTGCCTCTAGCGTGTCCAAATCCTTAACAATCTTATATGTTTCAATAAGATTCCCTCTCATCCTTCTGAACTCCGGAGCGTACAAGCCCAGCGGCTGCATTCTCTCAACATATAACAGTCCCGCCATCCTGGGAATTAACCTTGTAAATCTACGCTGCACTCCCTCAATAGCAAGAATGCCCTTCCTCAAATTAGGGGACCAAAACTGCACACAATATTCCAGGTGTGGTCTCACTAGGACCCTGGACAACAGCAGAAGGACCTCTTTGCTCCTATACTCCATGTTATAAAGGCTAACATGCCATTTGCTTTCTTCACTGCCTGCTGTACCTGCATGCTTACTTTCATAAACTGATGAACAAGGACCCCCAGATCCCGTTGTACTTCCCTTTTTCCCAACTTGGCACCATTTAGACAGTAATCTGCCTTCCTGTATTTGATACCAAAGTGGATAACCTCACATTTATCCACATTAAACTACATCTGCCATACATCTACCCACTCCCCCAACCCGTTCAAGTCACCCTGCATTCTCATAGCATCCTCCTCACAGTTCACACTGTGACCCAGCTTTGTGTCATCTGCAGATTTGCTAATGTTACTTTGAATCCCTTCATCCGAATCATTGATGTATATTGTAAATAGTTGCGGTCCCAGCACCGAGCCTTGCGGTACCCCACTAGTCACTGCCTGCCATTCTGAAAGGGACCCGTTAATCCCTACTCTTTGTTTCCTGTCTGCCAACCAATTTTCTATCCATGTCAGCACTCTACCCCCAATACCAGGTGCTCTAATTTTGCCCACTCTTCCCCTACATGGGACCTTAACAAAGGCTTTCTGAAAGTCCAGGTACACTACATCCACTGGCTCTCCCTTGTCCATTTTCCTAGTGACATCCTCAAAAAATTCCAGAAGATTAGTCAAGCATGATTTCCCCTTCATAAATCTATGCTGACTCGGACCGATCCTGTTACTGCTATCCAAATGTGCGGCTATTTCATCTTTTATAATTGATAAAGAATTTCACTGTGATTTATCACGTGACAATAAATAATTCAGTTCAATTCGGATTGAACACAAGGGTTTAATCACCCTTAGAAAAGGCGGCAACAATTATAAACACTATATAATGATTATGTAATCAGTATTTTCGCAATGTTGTGTGGGCAATGAAGGTAGATGATGGCAGTTAGGATGATTTTCTTGCTCTACTATGAAGTAATGCATTGGAATCTTTATGTTCACTTGCAAAGATAGATAGAGCCTTATTTCAGCAGCTCATCTGAGAGTTGGCATCTCTCACTGTACAATACCCCCTCAATGTTACATTGGAATGTCAGCTCAGATTTCTCTGCTCAAGTTTCTCAAGTGGGACTTGAAACCTAACCAGCCACGTAACTCGGAGGTGTGAGTGTTGCCAACTGAGTCATTGTTAATTCATCTTCAAAGGTTTAGCAGGACGATGCCATGGAAGGATGTGAAAATGTGGAAGGGAATTTTAAAATCATTGCTCTACTGAAAGCCCGTGCAAGGGTGCTATGTGAACAGCCGTTCTTGAATTAGGATGTCTGATGATTTTGTACCAGAGTCTTAGCTTTAGAGCTGTCAAATCTACATTTAGCAAAGGCAAGGGTAGTGGTCCCAGCCGCAGGCTTGGATGTTGTTATAGAGGTAGAAGTAGGTGGTCTAAAGTGTTGGAATGGTTTTGCAATCCAAAACTGAATTTGTAGTTGAACGTGATACCAAAGGTCTGCAGAGTCCTGCTGTCTTCAGCAGGTGTCAGGGAGAGGGATGGAGTTAGTTGCAGAGAATGAAGATCATGGCCTTTTACTTGGAAATTGCTACTGATCTTATTGCTGAATGTTGGCCAAGATGTATGACAGTTCAGAAGCAGTCAAGGAACAGATGATGGTGGTAGATAAATTGTATTCTTTATTGTTGAAATTGACATGGAATGTTTGAATGATATTGATGAGGGATATTGTAGATCAGAGGAGCCAAAGATAGAATGTTATTCTTCTACTCCTTCTCTCCCTGCCTCCCAACATCCTGACACATCTCCGTACTCCATTCTACCCAACTCAATTTATGCATTCAAGAAATCTGGCTGCTTTACTAGATCATAGTTCAGTCAATTAACATCAAAACAGCTGCAGAAGCTGGAAATCTGAAATTCAAAACATAACTGCAATGTTAACCCTGCTTCTCTTTCCACTGATGCTGCCTGGTCCTGCCTGGTCCTGCCTGGTCTTAAGTGTTTTTTTGACATATCCTATCCTTATTACAGTAAATGCACTTCTACCAAGAAGATAAATAATTGCTTCCATCATCACATGGAAATACTGTAGCGTCCCAATATCTGTACTCAATTCCTTAAACGACGATGGCCAATGTACCAAACACCTTCTTGACCACCCTCTACACCTGTGATGCCACTCTCAGGGAAATGTGTATCTGTACTTCTCGATCCTTCTGCCCTACAACACTCCCCGGACCCTTACTATTCATTGTGGAGGTACTGCCCTGGTTTCTCTTCCCAAAATGCATATACCCCCCCCCCCCCCCCCCCCCCCCCCCCCCCCCCCCCCCCCCCCCATATATCTGCATTAAACCCAATAAGATATTCCTCAGCCCATTTACCCAGCTGATCAAGATCCCTGAGGAATACCACTGGTCACAGATCTATGGTCTTGAAAAAAACTTCCACCGCCACCCATCCTCTGCTTGCTTCCATGAAGCCAATTCTGTATCTAGGCAACTGATTGTCCCTAAAAACCTTCCACAGCAGCCCATCATGCAGAATCTTATCAAAGTGGTGAAGTCCACATATACATGCATGACCTTGCCCATATCAACCTTCTTGGTTACTTCTTAAAATAAACTAAATCGAATTCATAAGACACTATCTTCCACTTACAAAATTATGTTGACTATCACTAACCAGCCAAATGTGCATTGAATGTAGTTGCCAATGGCTGTGAAGGAGAGTCTCCATTCTGGGATAAGATGGCTTGTGTGTAGAATTCATCGTTCTTTCATGACTAGTTACATTCCTGGCAAACTGGGTAACCACAGTACGACAAGTGAAATAGCAAGGATGGAATCAGAATGTTATTGTCTTGTGCTAATAAGATCAATTCCCTGCTCTGTGGAGCTGTCCAATTTACTTGCTATGTCTTTTCATCAATCTTAATCCGTTGAAGGTTGTTGCCTCCTCTTAACCACTTCAAAAACACTGATATTCATGATAATAATCATAATGGGGTTTAGTTTAGTTTAAAGATACAGCATGGAAACAGAGCTTTTGACCCACTGAGTTCGCACCAACCATCGATCACCCGTTTACACTCCAGTTCTATGTTATCCTACTTTTACATCCTACACACTGTGTTATCCTACACACTGAGCAATTTACAGAGGCCAATTAACTCATAAATCCGCACGTCTTTGGCATGTAGGACAAAACCAGAGCATCCAGAGGAAACCCACATGGTCACAGCTAGAACATGCAAACTCCACACTGGCAGCACCTGAGAGCAGGATACAACCAGTGTCTCTGGCACTGTGAGGTAGCAGCTCTACCAGAATTTATTGGTGATATAGCACAGGATCATTTCTAGCATTAGCAGGTGTTTTTCCTGTAGAACGTTTTTGACAATTGCCGTTGCCTCGCTGTCAAAGATGTTTGAAGTTTAATGTTTGTGAGTTTCTTTGATAATTATAGAGACTTATATAGCATTACACTGCTCCTTTAGCCCACTGATTGCATGTCGACCATCAAGCAACCCATTTACACTAATCACAATTATTCTCCTCGCGTTCACCAGATTATGCCATTCACTTGTGCACCCTGTAATTTTGTGTTCAAATAACTTACTAGCCCAATGTCTGGGATGTGGTATGGCAGGGTGGGGGAAATCAGAGCAGGAGGACGAAAAGTGATATTGAACTCTCTTGCCTCATCTAATTAAATGCAGACAATAGGCAATAGGTGCAGGAGTAGGCCATTCAGCCCTTCTAACCAGCACCGCCATTCAATGCGATCATGGCTGATCATCCACAATCAGTACCCCATTCCTGCCTTCTCCCTATATCCCCTGACTCCGCTATCTTTACGAGCCCTATCTAGCTCTCTATTGAGAAAGTATCCCGAGAACCTGCCTCCACCGCCCTCTGAGACAGAGAATTCCACAGCCTCACAACTCTCTGTGTGAAAAGGTGTTTCCTCATCTCTGTTCTCAATGGCTCACCCCTTATTCTTAACCTGTGGCCCCTGGTTCTGGACTCCCCCAACACTGGGAACATGTTTCGTGTCTCTAGCGTTTCCAAACCCTTAATATTCTTATGTTTCAATAAGATAGCCTCTCATCCTTCTAAATTCCAGAGTATACAAGCCCAGCCACTCCATTCTCTCAGCATATGACAATCCAGCCATCCCGGGAATTAACCTTGTGAACCTACGCTGCACTCCCTCAATAGCAAGAATGTCCTTCCTCAAATTTGGAGACAAAAACTGCACACAATATTCCAGGTGTGGTCTCACTAGGGCCCGGTACAACTGCAGAAGGACCTCTTTGCTCCTATACTCAACTCCTCTTGTTATGAAGGCCAACATGCCATTCACTTTCCTCACTGCCTGCTGTACCTGCATGCTTACTTTCATTGACTGATGAACAAGGACCCCCCAGATCCCGTTGTACTTCTCCTTTTCCCAACTTCACACCATTTAGGTAATAATCTGCCTTCCTGTTTTTGCTACCAAAGTGGATAACCTCACATTTATCCATATTAAACTGCATAAATGTAAACCAATTAAATGGTGTCAATTAAAGTCTACCTACTGTTTTCCCAGCAGTCGTGCCTTCAGTGGGAGCAGCTGAATCAAAGATTGGAAAGCTGACAAGTTACCTCAGTAAGCTGACATTTGGCAGGTGTAAGACTGTGAAAAATATTATGCAAGGAGCAATAAATGGAAAGGCATGAGGTAGTGAGAGATTGAAGGACTTTAACACAGGCTAAAAAATAATAATAATTTAAGAAAAAAGAAAAGAAGACAGTCAGCTTGCTGGAAATTAATCAGAGCTCTATGCCCCTGTTTGTGCAAAACATTTCAATTAAAATGGGTAAATTATAAGTATTAATTTTAAAATAATATTGCAACTATATTTTAAAAAAAAAATTGTTTTAGATTGGAATCCAGTATTTCTTGTTCAAACATTTTCAGAATATTGGGATGGTGTGATGGCAGAATTTTTTGCATGATCTACTTTCTTAACTCAAAATCTATATGGATATAATTGAAAATCCTTAAACTATTCAATACTAATTTTTGTTGTTGCATCCATTGTCTCATTAAAGGAACTACCAAACTTTTCTGCTTTTTCATATAATTGTATTTTTTCTCCTAGCTTTTACCTAATTCAAATATTACTGTTGAATTTCACCCAATATTTCAGGCATTTTAAAATTGAAAATCCGCTCAAGGATTTAAAATTAAAATTAAAAATTAAAAATAGAGCCGCATTTAAAAAAAGGTTTAAAAAAGGATTAGATTAAGATTTGATCGAGGATGGACCAAGGGCCACCAATGAGGTAGATAGTAGTTCAGGACTGCTCTCGGGTTGTAGTAAGATGACCAGGCAACTGAATCATCCTACCACAACCAGAGAGCAGTCCTAAAATACTATCTACCCCGTTGGTGACCCTCGGACTATTCTTGAATCGGTCTTGCTGGCTTTACCTTGCACTAACTTTTTCATGTATCTATACACTGTAAATGTAACAATTATGCACTTGGTAATATTATACCAGGTATTCATATTCCCCAGGACTAGATTCTTCCTTACATATGGGGAAACTGTACAACTCCACCCCCTTCTGTCATCATGGGGTAGATTGAGACTGAATCCCCTCCCCACCCCCTCCCAATCTTTGCACATCCACAATCCTTTCCATTCGTCACTTTAATTTCATGTTTCATGTATTTTGTGTTTTTTTAACTGTTGGCAGATCCAGATCAATTTCCCTCCTGGGATAAATAAAGTTATATCATATTGTATCGGGACAGAAATACACTGGTCAAAAAGATTTCTCTTGCACATATGCAGTTATCATCTTGGTCTCTTGCATTATTCTCATCCTAATACGATAACTTAATTCTTCAGTAATAATAAATCCATCAGTCTTGCTTCCATCTTTTGCAATTTTCTGTTATTTGGCTATATACAGTTTACATAATATATTCAATGTCTTCATTTATTGTTCATTAATTTTCCAAATGAATGTTGAGGGAAGAATGTGTTTGGCCTCAATGCAGCCAATCCACACCTACTGATCACTGTAAATCACTGTAACTAGTTTGATATCTATTCACAAAGGATGAGGAGGTGCTTCAGGGACAAAACCAGACATAGCGGGGAAAGATCGCTACTAGCAAGAGTTCAGTGCTAGTTCCAATCATTTGGATGCAATGTTGCAAGTGGAATTACCACACACAAGTATATGGTTCTTCAAGTGCTGTACATTACCAACTACACTACTGGCCTCTGATTCTGCTCAATGCAACTAATCCCCATCTTTGATAATAATCCCTTTAAAACATAACTTGTACTTAACATTCACGTGCTCCAGTACATATTCGCATACTCGTCACACCTGCCTCAAATCAACATCTCACTTTTGTACATCGCATACTGTTCAGTCACGCCAACCACATTATACAATCGAATTATGGAGCAATTGACTAAGCATCTTCTGTTATAAGCTTTGATGGTACACAACCAAATGCAGTAGGCATTATTTGGCAGGAGCCATGAGCAGCTGCATGCCCTAACTCCCATAGAATTACATCACTAATGCACTAACTTTCAATCGAGTCACTGCTTTTAGGATTATAGTTCAATGGAATTAGTCTGATTTTAATTTTCCGATACTTTCTCTTCACTGTTTAATTTTCTCCTTGCTCTGTCCCCTTTTCAGATTTTCCTCCATTTTGATTGCAATTCTTGCACATTCAATCGTAAAGAGGGAGCCAACATTTATTTAATGCGGCAGCTGTATTTTTAATTTTCCATTGAAAATAGTTGCTATTCCAATGTAATCCATGTTTTTGCTACCACTCTCATCCTTTTTGTGTTCATATGATTTATTGTTGCTAATTTACTCTTATTTTCAACCAACAAATTATCTGGTCACTCTTTGCTGGTTCCGATAGATCTCCCAATCCTCAAGCCTACTATTCTTCTTGGCAACATTATAAGCCTCTTCTTTTAATCTCCTCTTCTTTAACCTCCTTAGCTCACCACAGAATATATTTTCTTCTCAACGTTTTATTTCTCAATGAAAAGTACATTTGTTGAGAATTATGCCAGTCCTTGCTAATGCTGAAATATTGACACATGTTATTGATCAAATGTCCTAATATATATTAGCCTGTGTACCCCTCAGACTACCATAATTGGCTTTATTTATTTAAGTTTAATATTTTAATTTCCAGTTTTAGACTTTAGGGACGCAGCATGTAAATAAGCCCTTTGGCCCACTGAGTCCACACCGACCAACAATCACGCCATACACTAACACTGTCCTACAAACAATTTTACAAATACGAATCCAATTAACCTACAAACCAGCACGTCTTTGGAGTGTGGGAGGAAAATGGAGCACCCTGAGAAAATCCACGCGGTCACAGGGCATACATATATACTCCAACGCGACAGACCCGTAGTCAGGATTGAACTGGGCTCTCTGGTGTTGTAAGGCAACAGCTCCTCTGCAGTCCCACTGTGCACCCTTGATTTATGCCCCCCTAGATATGTGCCACAGTTAATTTGTGCACTTCTTGAACTGAGGATACTGCAGGTGGCAGTATGTTGGTGTTAATTGACTGACAAGCCTTTTTAATCTAATCTCCCAACCAATTTTAGTAAAGGTACTACAAGGTTCATTGATCTGTTTGCTTTGGGAGAGATATCAAAACTCTTCCATGTTGCCATATTTTTTTTCTGATACGCCCCCTCAATCATTTCTTCTTTTTTGCTTAATTTAGAGGATAGAATTTGCAGGTGATGGCATAACATGCAGGAATGGCTTGCAGCAAGAGTACAACATTTAATGTCGTGAAGCTACAACCTGTCAGCTAAGCAAAGTCATAGGTAAAGAATGATGGGGCAGGCTATAGGAGAAACTTGATGGATGGAGCAGCCTACCAGACAACCTGCTTAGTGTAAAGATGAATTTGGCATATGTAGTGCATGGATCTTTCCATTCCAGTTTGTATTTAATATCCATATCTGTTTATACAGTATGTGGACCCTGTCAAATGCAGTAGCCTCTATCGCAGCTTCTACTCTAAGACAAACAGCAGACATTCAAGACGTGACTGGAGTCATGGAAGGCCTAATTGCTTCCAGACAATCTAACCCTGCTGCCATTGGGGCGGAGGATGACAGGGCGGAAAGGGGACTGTAGAATGGTTCAATAATCCATCAATTTGTTCTCCAAGAGACCTCTAGCGTTGATGTGGCAGTGACTTCATGAAGCACAAACCTGCTGTTACTTCTCATGTTGATGGCATTTGTCCACCCATCTGCGCTACTCTGCAAATATCATTCCTGTGGCCTGTCAACCAGCCAACACTGACTAGTGCTACTGATAACAAGGTGGCACTAGTGGCTGTCAGTCCTTCTAAGCCCAGGGTTGTTTGAGGTCATTTTCTGAGTCAATGAGCATTTCCCACTGGAAAATCAAATGCCTTTTTTTACTGACACTGCAGGCACAGGGTAGGGGTATTAGGATAAATACCTCTACATGCAAGAAAGTTACTAAGAAAATGAATAAGGACAATGTTAACATATTGATGTTGAATGGCATATATTTGGATTATTTATTTTGAGTGTCAAAGCATTCACCATAATGGTCAATGGCAGAGGGACATTTTGTGTGATACTTTTGTTTTTGAACTGGGAATTGGCACCGAGGTTACAAATATAACACAAACCAGTTATTTATGATGCCTCCAGGCAGTAAGGAGCCATCTAGTTTGACATCTCATTTCCTGTTCATCTTCGTCCTCTTTGCCTCGCTCGTACCCATGTTCCTTTACCTCAGCAACTTGCCATATATCCACTGACAAGCCTGAGCCATCATGATGATAAGTCAGCATTTTTTTAATAGATGTTAAACTCCAGATCTGATGTGTCAAGCCAGGAGAAGCATTGTTTCAACACATCAGTAATCACTTTCCTCACATGGCATCATTTGTATGGATGCCTTGCATGCGAGTTGTACAACAGCATCATGCGCCATATAATTAACAGGGATTTTATTGCATCAGAATCATCCTTTAGTTTGTTGTTAGCAGCTGGAAAGGCACTGGATCCATAATAATTCCATGCCATGGGCAGCAGAGATCCATTGTCAGTACCTGGCCTACTGGAGATTACAGATGTAGTTGGCGCAGGTGGGAGATTTCAGAGAAAGCATCCCCTTTGGAGATTGATGTCTCATTGAAGTCTCACATGTTATGCCCGTACTCAGTGAGGTGCAACATCTGAGACAAGATGCTGTCTGAACACTATGGATGGATATGACTCTCCCCTTGGGAACAGTTCTCTTCCTACTATTCTAATAGAATGTTTTAGTTCTCTGGACATTGTTCCACACATACTGTATTCTGAAGGGGATAGCAATAGTTTTATTTTTTTACTGTGTCTGGGAGCAATTAACTATTTCAGAACCTTTGGCCGAATAATCTTTCTATATCTGTAATGTGAAATAACTTAGAAACCTGCTTCCTGTTGTCGATTACATGCTTGACCTTGCTGTTTAAGAAAGAGCATTGCCCATTGTGTTAATAGACACAAAAAATTGGAGTAACTCAGTGGGTCAGATAGCATCTCTGGAAGAGGTGGCGTTTCTGAAAAGGAACAGGTGACTTTTCGGGTCGAAACCCTTCAGACTGTGTGTTAAGGCAGACTGTTGTATTCTTCAGACTATTGTGTTAAGATCGAAACTAGCAGTGCTGATGTCAATTTGCACTCTATGCTCATTAAATGTATCATCTACCTGTCTGGGTGTTCTTCAGGGAGTTTGCAAGTTTGCCTCAATGATGTTTGCCCTACATATTCTGTGTGATGTTAATGTAATTTGGGAGTACTTGTGTCTGTTTTTATCCTATCCACTGTATAATCCTTATCCGGTGCTATGATCATTTAAAAAAATCCAATACTGGTATTTAGTTAGTGTTTCTCTGTAAACTTTGACAATTATAAGTTTCAAATACTGTCTCTTTTCATGTCTGTTGGAAAGCAGTTTGGGTACCACACATCAAGAGGAACACTATGTTGCCTTTCCTTTCTGATTCTGCCTGATGTCCAACCATTTTCTGTATGAACTTTCAGTCGATGCAGATGTCATAAATCCTGCACCTTAGTCCTCTTGTGTGCTCTACAGTCACTTTGGACACACTTTTGGTCCAAAAATCCTATGTTCATATATCTCTCTTGCATTTAATTTTGAAGAAGCATCAAGGGCCTTGTTTTCATTACTGGAGTACAAGAATCGTTTCATCTTTTTTACTGTGCTGCATGATCCGCGATGAAATTTTGAATAAAACGTGTTGGTATTAGTTATCAATTCTAGTGAAATTTCGCCAATGGTGAAATGGAACTGGTCCTCATGGTGCTTATGGCATGGTCCTCATTAAAGCTGCTGACATTTTCACCAGTATCATGTGTGCGCTTAATATGTCACTCATGGTGTAACGCAAGTTTCAATACATTCAAACATATTGAAGTTCAAAGCTCCACACAATGACCGTGGATCTCTGTGGAACTTGGCACATCCTTGCCATGTTCTCTTTTTTGCTGTTTAAATGGAGTATTTGCCACCATCCTGATGGGCAGCCTCGGAATGGGTTGTAAACTGTGCAAACACTTACCAAAATTCAAAGAGTACGCTACAAATTACAGGGATTGTTTCATTTCAGTTGCTGAACCTCATTAAATGGGTGCCGAAGCAGTGATATTGCTGTCATCATTCCATTACTGGGAGCTTCAGAATTGGAGGAGCAGGTTACTGAAGAGAGAGCATAGTTTAGTTCAGAGATATAGTGAGAAAACAGGCCCTTCAACCCACTGAGTCCGCACCAGCCAGCGATCCCCGCACACTAACACTATCCTTCGCACACTTGGGACAATTTACAATTTTACCAAGCCAATTAGCCTACGAACCTGTACGTCTTTGGAGCGTGGGAGGAAACTGGAGAACCCAGAGAACACCCACACTGGTCACAGGGAGAACAAAAAAACTCCTTACAGGCAGTACCCGTAGTCAGGATCGAACCCAAGTCTCTGGCGCTGTAAGGCAGCAGCTCTACCGCTGTACCACCATGCTACTCCCAAGAGCTCGGTGAACAAAGGAAAACACATGCCCCTCAGCAAAGATTCAAGATTCAAGAGATTCAAGATTCAAGAGAGTTTATTGTCATGTGTCCCTGATAGGACAATGAAATTCCTGCTTTGCTTCAGCACAACAGAACATAGTAGGCATGACTACAGAACAGATCAGTATGTCCATATACCATTATATAAATATATACACGCATGAATAAATAAACTGATCAAGTGTAAATAACAGATAATGGGCTATTAATGTTCAGAGTTTTGTTCGAGCCAAGCTTAATAGCCTGATGGCTGTGGGGAAGTAGCTATTCCTGAACCTGGTCGTTACAGTCTTCAGGCTCCTGTACCTTCTACCCGAAGGTAGCAGGGAGATGAGTGTGTGGCCAGGATGGTGTGGGTCCTTGATGATACTGCCAGTCTTTTTGAGGCAGCGCCTGCGATCCCCTCGATGGAAGGGAGGTCAGAGCCGATGATGAACTGGGCAGTGTTTACTACTTTTTGTAGTCTTTTCCATTCCTGGACGCTCATTGCCGAACAAAGCCATGATGCAACCGGTCAGCATGCTCTCTACTGTGCACCTGTAGAAGTTAGAGAGAGTCCTCCTTGACAAACCGACTCTCCGTAATCTTCTCATGAAGTAGATGCACTGATGTGCTTTCTTAATAATTGGAGGGAATGAATGTATTAAATGCCGAGCTGTAATCAATGAATAACAGCCTGACATATGAGTTTTTGTTGTCCAAGTAGACCAGTGCGGAGTGGAGGGCCAGCGAGATCGCATCCACCATCGGTCTGTTGTGGCGGTACGCGAACTGTAATGAGTCCAGGTTATTGTCGAGGTTAGGAGTTGATTTGTGCCATGATCAACCTCTCAAAGCACTTCATCACCACAGGCGTTAGTACCACTGGTCGATAGTCATTGAGGCACGTCACCTTACTCTTTTTGGGCACCGGTATAATTGATGCCCTTTTAAAGCAGGTGAGAACCTCAGACCTCAGAAGTGAGAGGTTGAAAATGTCCGTAAAAACTCCAGCCAGTTGGTCTGCACAGGTTTTTAGAACACGACCAGGTATACCATCATGTCCAGGCGCTTTTCGAGGGTTCACCACTCTGAAGGATTTCCTGACGTCGGCCTCTGTGACTGAGACTGAAATACCATCACAGCGGATGGGGGATCGGGAAGGCACATCAGTATTCTCCCTAACAAAGCATGCGTAAAACGCATTGAGCTCGTCAGGGAGTGATGTTTCACTGACATTCGAGCTGCCTCCTGATTTCGCCTTGTAGGAGGTGATTGCATTCAGGCCCCGCCACAGCTGCCGAACATATGTCTCATTCTCCTGTTTGGAGCAGATGTCCCTTTTGGCCTTTTTGATGGCCTTACCAAGGTCGTATCTGGTCTTCTTGTAGGCCACTGTATCATCAGACATGAATGCCCGGTGTCTGGTCTTCAGAAGAGTGCAGATCTCAAAGTTCATCCAAGGTTTCTGATTGGGAAACACTCGGAAGGTTTTTGTAGGGATGCAGTCCTCTACACATTTCTTTATGAAGTCTGTAACGACTGTGGCAACGTATTAATTCAAGTCTGTTGCCGAGTCCTTGAACATTGCCCAGTTTACAGACTCCAAACAGTCCTGGAGTTGTTCCTCTGGTGTTTGTTGACCACGGCGTGCAGCTCCTCCAGTGCCAGACGGACGTCAGCCTGGGGTGGGATGTAGACCGCGGTCAGGATGATGGAGGTGAATTCCCTTGGGAGGTAGAAGGGACGGCACTTCACCGCCAGATGTTCGAGGTGTGGAGAGCAGGAGTTGGACAGGACTGCCACATCTGAACACCACACAGAGTTGACCATGAGGCAGACGCCCCCTCCTCTCCCTTTCCCAGATGTCAGTGTACGGTCCATACGGTGGATGGAGAACCCTTCAGGCTGGACCGCTGAGTCTGGGGAGCTGGGGGTGAGCCATGTCTATGTGAAACAGAACACAGAGCATTCCTTCAGCTCCCTTTGATAAAGCGGCCTTTCCCTTAAGTCCTCCACTTTATTTTCAAGGGACTGTACATTGGCCAGTAGGATAGTAGGGAGAGGGGGCCGAAGTCGACTGCGCTTCAGTCTCACCTGAAGTCCTGCCCGTCGGCCAGGTTTCCGGACACAATGGAGGCCTCACCTTTGTTTCCAGGTACTGTGTTTACTGTACCTGCTGTTTCTGCAAACCTGCGCTGGAACGGGGATTCCCTCACAGACGGCAGCTCCAGCTCCGTAACGAACGGGGGTTCCCTCAAAGTCGGCAGCTCCAGCTCCGTTGTTCCTGGAAGATCCAGCCCGTCGGCTCTGGGGGTCATCCCGGGGTTTCCAGGTACCGTACCTGCATTCCTCCGTCGGGTCGGGAGTTTTACAGCCAGCGTGGGAATGTTTAAAGTCCGGGGCTCCCGCAGCTGTGGGAGATGGCAAAATCGCAAGAGCCTTGAGGTGCTCAAGCAGCTTGTTCGAAATGGCACCGATTTCTGCCGTTTTCCTGATCCAGATAAGTTGTTGGAAGTTGTATTTAAACCTTTTATGTTCTGGTGCTCTGCAAAAGTCGCCGCCATCTTGCCATCACAGATATTAATCCAAGAGAGTGTTCTGAGATGCCACATTCTTCTACACCTATCTCATAAGCAATGGTGAGTCCCTTCAGACTCAAGTCCTAGGGTAATTGTTGCAGAGATTAGACCAGCCTTCCTGAGGGTGAATCAACAGAAAGCCCCTGCACGACGGAGTTCCTGGCCATGTCCTTAGTAGCTGCGTGGACCTGTCAGTGGGAATATTCAAGGACATCTTTAAGTTCTCCCACCTCCAATCTGAGGCACCCACCTGCTCTCCAAGAATGGACCACCTCCTACCATCCGGGAGGTGCTACAGGAAGAAAAACAAGACCTCATGTCGAAACAACTACCATCCAGTGGGCTGTCACTCCACCATCATGACCTCGGTGACTGCCAATTTGACCCCCCCCCCCCCCCAGTTATGGACACTTGTTAAATTCATTCAAATCTACCCAGTCGCCTTGATCCACTGTAAAGCATTTCACTCTCCCGCCACAACATGACCATTAAAATTGAATCTGGCCCTAATCTGAATCAATCTGAACACCTGGATAAGAGAGACACCTACGTCAGGCTCCTATTCAGAGACTACAGCTCTGCCTTTAATACTGGGGTACCATCCAAGCTTATCACCAAACTCGCAGGAGGGTTCCAGCCTCAAGGGTTCTCCATCCACCGTATGGACCATACACTGACATCTGGGAAAGGGAGAGGAGGGAGCGTCTGCCTCATGGCACTCATCTCTGCAACTGGATCCTCGACTTCCTGACCAACAGACCCCAATCCGTGAAGATAGGGGATGAATCATCCTCTACAATAACTCTGAGCACTAGTGCTCCACAAGAATGCGTTCTCAGCCCCTTCTTTACTCCTTGTACACCCATGACTGTGCAGCCTTGTACAAATCTAATTCAATTTACAAATTTGCAGTCGACACCACCATTATGGGCCGAGTATCAAATAATGATGAGACAGAGTTCAGGAAGGAGATTGAGAACCTTGTGACTTGGTGTTGAGACAACAACCTTTCTCTCAATGCCAGCAAGGCAAAGGAGATAGTGATCGACTTCGGGAAGCAAAGTAGTACACCTATCCCGGTTTGCATTGACGGCGCTGAAGTAGAGACGGGTGAAAACACCTAATTCCGAGCAGTAAATATCATAACTCTCCTGGACTATTCATATTGAAGCAATGGCCAAGAAACACATTAAATCCAATCTATCCAGTGGCCTTAACCCACTGAAGTTCACCTCCCGCCACAACAGGTCCATGGACGATGCCATCTCCATGGCAACGTGGCTTCTACTTCCATCGAAGTTTGGCATGTCCCCAACCACTCTCATCAACATCTACAGTTGAACTGTAGAAAACATTGTATCAGGATGCATCACAGCATGGTTGGGAACGGCTTCATTCAAGATCATAAGAAATTGCAGAGAATTGTGGACGCAGCCTACACCATCACACAAACCAACCTCCCTTCCATTGACTCCATTTATACCTCAAACTCCCTAGGCAAGGCCAGCAACAAATTCAAGGACAAGTCACACCCTGGCCACTCCCTCTTCTACCCTCTCCCATCAGACAAAAGGTATCGTAGTGTGAAAAACACACACTTCCAGATTCTGGAACAGTTTCTTCCCAGCTGTTATCAGGCAACTGAACCATCCTACCACAACTTGAGAGCAGTCCTGAACTACTATCTACCTAATTGGAGACCCTCGGGCTATCTTTGATCGGACTTTACTGGCTTTATCTTGCACTAAATGTTATTTACGTTATTCCACATATCATGTATCTGTACGCTATGGATGGCTCGATTGTATTGTCTTTCTGCTGAATAGTTAGCACGCAACAAAAGTTTTTCACTGTACCTCTGTACATGTGACAGTAAACTAAACTCAGACTCAATGCTTTTCATGTAAAATGTTGCAGTCTGGTCTGCTCATCTCAGAGTTCAGAGTGACAGTGACTCTTGGCATCATGGTCACTGGATCATTCTGGACAGCTGTGGCATATCTCTCAATTTGCAGTTCACTACAGCATCAGAGATAACCAGTGTTGTCTTCTTCTGAATCTTTAATCATTTTTGATTCCAGTGAGTGGAAAGTGTCATATTAGCCACTGGGATTTGCTACAAATGCAGGCAGTAGGAACTTCAATAAGCCAGACCTTTAAATGGATTGAATTTATTTCTAGTCGAGCTTCTTGATGGTGAATGTTTTATGGCAGCTTCCGTGACTCCTTGATCCTGAGGGAGACTTCATTGGTTAATACTGCCTTGCCTTGACAGATGGATCATGGCCAACCTCTACACCTGCATTCCAACCACTCCAGAGGAACGCAAATATAACTATAGGTACCAAAGTATAAGGATATTAATATAAAACTACCTCCTCACTTTGAGATTCTCTGTGTTGCCACAGTGTGAGAGGTCTTGGTGGGACATAACAGAAGTGATTGGATGATTTGGCAGCTGTTCCTCTTTTCGAGTCCATCTTGTTACAAATGTTGGCCTTGCTGTCATCGTCTGTCCTGAAAAGTACGCAAGCTTCCGACGACAATCAGTGGAAGCCATCACTTGTTGCAATAGGTGATGGTGGTAGCAGAATTAGCTCGGGATACTTCCAGTTTCCAGCCCCACGACATGGACGCTTCTGCTATGGGCCTTGGCAGCTGTTGGATGGTTGGAAGGGCAACATTGCGCACAATGACAACCGTCGCTCTAAATCATCTCGATCATTTCCCCTTTTCTCTCCGTTCTTTCCATTATTTATGGCAGCTCTTGAATCTACTCTGAGGAAGGAATTGGAAACAGGGAGTGTTGAGAGGGTGTGGGGGTGGATTCTATCCTCATAACAGACTATGACATATTTGGTAGCCGTTCACCTGTAAAGTCCATGTGTGAGGAGGCTGCATGCGTGGTCGTGAAGATAAACACTAGACTAATTCATAGGGAATTTAGCAACCACAACACCTGGCAGATTGTTTGGTTTTTCCTGTTTGTGCCTCTTCTCCTTTTTAGTGCTAGCTGCACCTTCTATTTCTCAGTCTAAATGGAGTAATATTTTCATCATCCTACCTTTTTGGAAGCTTGCGCTCTGTGTGGGAGATGGAGTGGGTAGAATGTAAATGATAGGAAGAGGATGGCTGGAGTGTTTGGATAGAGTCATCATTTTATGTGTTTGTTTGGCTCGATTAATTTATTTGAATGAGTGAGCAATTCATTTAGTGGCATGCAGCTCACCTGGACATGTTTTGAAGTTATAAAAATTGTTGTAACATTGATTCCTTGTGTCGGGATTCTCATTCCTGGAAGAGATAGTCTCTTGCCAGGCTTTTTTCTTCACCCTCATGAAACACATTCTCCTGGGATGTATCTTGCACCTGGATGGCTTTATCTCTCTCTGTGAATCTGGGAGCTCTCTTCACTAAGACAGTTGGCACTGACCTTAATGTGGGATATGCTTTCACAGTTTTGAAATGGCTGCATTGCAAAGTATTGGTAGCTGTATGACGTTTGCCTGGTCACATTGGGAATTAGAGCAGTCTGAGGAAGGGTCCCGGCCCAAAACATCACCCATCCTTTTCTTTCAAATATGCTGCTTGACCTGCTGAGTTATTCCAGCACTTGGTGTTTATCTCAAGTCAAGAGAGTTTTATTGTCATTTGTCCCAGATAGGACAATGAAATTCTTACTTGTTGCTGCACAACAGAATATGTAAACATAATACAAAACGGAAGATAAAAGTTCAGTGTGTCTGTGCACCATATATACACAATAAATAAACAGATATAGTGCAATAATAAATAATAGACTGTTATTGTTCAGAGCTTATTTAATGTTGCGTTTAATAGCATGATGGCTGTGGGGAAAGAGCTGTTCCTGAACCTGGATGTTACAGATTTCAGGCTCCTGTACCTTTTTCCTGATGGCAATGGTGAGATGAGTGTGTGACCAGGATGCTATGGGTCTTTGATGATGTTAGCATCCTTTTTTAGGCAGTGACTGCGATAGACCCCTTCAATGGTGGGGAGGTTAGAGCCGGTGATGGACTGGGCAGTGTTTACAACTTTCTGTAGTCTTTTCCGCTCCTGGACGTTCAAGTTGTCGAACCAGGCCACGATGCAACCAGTCAGTATGCTCTCTACTGTGCACCTGTAGAAGTTACAGAGAGTCCTCCTTGACATACCGACTTTCCATAATCTTCTCAGGAAGTAGAGGTGCTGATGTGCCTTCTTTATACTTGCATCAGTGTGCTGGGACCAGGAAAGATCTTCGGAAATATGCATGCCCAGGAATTTGACGTTTTTGACCCTTTCCACCATTGATATAAATGGGATTGTTGTTCCCTATCTTACCCCTTCCAAAGTTCCTTGGTTTTGCTGGTGTTGAGAGCGTGGTTATTGTGCTGGCACCATTTGGTCAATTGGTCGATCTCACTTCTATACTCTGACTCATCACCATCAGTGATACGTCCCACAACAATGGTGTCGACGGCAAACTTGATGATGGAGTTTGCACTATGTCCAGCTACACAGTTATGAGTATAGAGTGAGTACAGCAGGGGGCTGAGCACGCAACCTTGAAGTGCTCCCATGCTGATTGTTATCGAGGATAACATATTTCCACCAACACGGACATACTGTGGTCTGTGGACGAGGAAGTCGATAATCCAATTGCAGAGGGATGCACATAGACCCAGATCCGCGAGCTTGGTAACCAGCTTGGGGGATGGTAGTATAAAACGGCGAGCTGTAGTCTATGAACAACAGCCTGACGTACGAGTTTTTGTTGTCCAAGTGATCCAGAGCGGAGTGGAGAGCCAGTGAGATCGCATCCACCGTTGACCTGTTGTGGCGGTAAGCGAACTGCAGTGGGTTGAGGTTCTTGTCGAGGTAGGAGTTGATATGCTTCATAATCAACCTCTTAAAGCACTTCATCACCACAGATGTTAGTATACTATCTTCAGTATAAACCAGCATCTGCAGTTCCTTTCTGCACAGATAAGTTCCTTCTTGGATTCTGCTTGGTTGTAAAATACTTAACATGCTTACATATTTGCTGATTATAATTTCAGTTTTCTTTCAAAGGCATCCACTTTTGTGATAAAATTACACTCAATTGTGGTTTTGTGCACTGAAAAATAAGCACTATCAAATTTCTAGACATTTTCAATCCCTACCTACAAAAGTTATCATGTTTGTTAGTAACTCGTGGACTGCACAAAGATCAAAATATTAGGATTCTCAGAGAACTTGTTAGGCCATCAAAATTGAAGATGTTATTTAGACAGAAATCTGCAAACTCTTCATTTTTACATTTCCCAGTGATGCATTATGATATAATCTCAGAATCTGCCGATGTTAATCACATTGTCTTGTTCAGTAGAAAGAACGTTACACATTGCCCTTGGTGATTATTCCAAAATTTGGACCATTAGAATTTTTAGACGTAAGATAAAGTTTGTCCTGCTCCACTGGGCTTTATCATAGTGAATTTGAAAATGGAATTGAAGTATATGAAATGCACCACTTTAGCACCAGCTACCCATTGCGTAAGCTGAAAATAGGCACTGAAGGAAAGACAATGTATATATGGTGAAGATAGGAAAAATTTTCATTGTAAAAATAATGAGAGCAGAGTAATTCGGAAACACACCAAATAGCAGGATCAAAGTTAAAATAGGAAGATGTGATGGATAACAAAATATAAGACCGCTTTAGTGGGTGAGGAATAAATAAAAGACAATCAAGACAGGAAGAATTCTGGCACAGGTAACTGGCATTGATTAGCAACAAACCAATGAATTAACAGTACGAAATCTGAAAATAAGAGATGCATATATTATAAATTAGTCCAATGAAACATGAATGCACCAGTTCCAGTTACAAGCCATAATAACTGGGCAGATGATAGAGTTAACTGTCTTAAATGATACACAGAATGTTGATAAATAAAAAAATAGAATGTTGAATAGAACATGTGAAAATTAGTAAATAATATAACATAACAAGGTTTTGATAAGCAACTGTTTATAATGCTGTAATGCTGTTTCTTTAAGAATGATCAGGAACAAAGGTGCAAATCTAATTATGCAGCGTAATGGAATACCAGATATTAATTTTTGGACATTTTTATAAATAATGGTGAAAGGACAAATTTAAATCTATTGGAGGAGGATGTGAAATAATTGTCAGAAACACTTGAAGAAAAGGAATTGGCTCTGAAAACAATTAGCAGGCTTTGAGATGGAAAAAGTAATAAGGCTCTCACAGGATTGCATCCCACACTATTGAAACAAGGTGGTAATGCTCCAAAGATAGACACAAAATGCTGGAGTAACTCAGCAGGACAGGCATTTCCTCCCGCATGTTGTGTCTATCTTCAGTGCATAACCAGCATCCGCAGTTCCTTCCTGCACATGATAATGCTCCAATTACACCATATCTTTATCTTCAGAACTACGCATCTATGAATATATCAGGTCACTGGAGATGTTGTCATTCTTTAGGGAACAGGGGATTCCCCTTTTCCATTAGAGATGAGGCTCTCACTGGGTCCCCTGCATATTCCACAGCTCCACTCTTGCTCCCCCTCCCCCCATTCGTATCAAGGAGGATTATGTGCTCTATGCGACGGCTGATGGGGTGGAAGGTGAGGACAGAGTCCCCCTTGTCCTTACCTTCCACCCCAACAGCCGTCGCATAGAACACATATTCCTCCGACATTTTCGCCACCTCCAACGGGATCCCACTACTGGCCACATCCTCCCATCTCCACCCCTTTCTGCTTTCCGCAGAGACCATTCCTTCCGCAACTCCCTAGTCAACTTGTCCAATCCCACCCAAACCACCCCCTCCTCAGGTACTTTCCCCTGCAATCACAGTATTTTCAGGTGAGGCAGAGGTTCCTTACACCACCTCCAACCTCATCCACTGTATCCGATGTTCCAGGTGTCAACTCTTGTACATCGGCGAGACCAAGCGCAGGCTCATCAATCGTTTCGCTGAACATTTCCGTTCAGTCCACCTAAACCTCCCTGATCTCCCAATAGCTCAGCACTTTAACTCCCCTTTCCATTCCCAATCTGACCTGTCCTGGGCCTCCTCCATTGACAGAGTGAAGCCCAGCGCAAATTGGAGGAACAGCACCTCATATTTTGCTTGGGTAGTTTACACCACAGCGGTATGAACATTGACGTCTCCAACTTCAAACAGCCCTTGCTTTCCCTTCCCTCTTCCAAGTTCTTCCACCAGTCTTGCTGTCTCCGACTACATTCTATCTCTGTCCCGCTCAGTCCCCTGACATCACTGAAGAAGGGTCTCGACTCAAAACGTCACCCATTCCTTCTCTCCAGAGATACTGGCTGATCCGCTGAGTTACTCCAGCTTTTTGAGTCTATCTTTGATTTAAATCAGCATCTGCAATTCTTTCCTGTACATCTTTGAACTTGCACTTGTGAAGAGAGGGATGTAAGCAGACTGGCAGCAGACAATTTGTTAATGGTGGTGACAATTAAATGATAATTCAACAAATAAGGAACCATTAGGAATGCATATATAATTAACATTTGTAATAAAGGTACTTCAAGATTGACAAGTTTAATTTTTGTGCAGCATTGACCAATTGAATAGAGGGAGGGGATGGATTAAATACAATTTTTTTAGAATGCAGAATGCACAAGATGTTTCCTAGAGAAAAAAAAGATGTCTGGTATAAATGGAAATAGAATAATTCAGATGATAAAATGCTTGTTAGACAAGTACTAAAGTAGAACATGGAACAGTAGAGCATGGTTGACATAATCCCTGCTGAACATGATGTCAAGTTACACAAATCTCTTCTGCAAGCATGTGAACCATATCCCTCCAATTGCTGCATATCCATGTACCTATCAAAAAGCCTCAAGCACCACTGTTGCATCTGCCTCTGCCTCCACCACCAGCCCAGCAACACTCTCCAGGCGCTCACTATACTTGTGTATAAAGAAAACTTTCCCTGTACATTTCATTTAAACTTTACCCCTCTACCTGTCCTCTCTAGAATTTGACATTTCCGCCCTGGGGAGAGGAGAGGAGGGGAGGGAGGGTTGGTGGGGGGGGTGGGGGTGGGTGGGTGGGTGGGGGGGGGGGGGGGGGGAGCGGGGGTGGTGGGTGCGATTGGGGGGGGGAGGTTCAGACCAACTACCCTATATACAATCAGAAAGTATTCAGACCCCTTCACTTTTTCCACATTTTGTTATGTGACAGCCTCATTCTAAAATTGATTAAATTCATTTTTTAAATCGTCAATCTACACACAATACCCCAGAATAAAAAAAGCGAAAACAGGAGTTTAGAAATTTTTGCAATGCAATTAAAACGAGATAACTGAGATAATTTGCAACAATTTATTTATTTGCGTCTCTTTTTGTCTTCCACGTAGCCTCTTTCCTTCAGTATTTTTGCCTTGATAATTATTTTATTCTGTTTCAACTTTCCTTTCGCCCTTTTTTTTTCTGATACTTCTTTATCTCATGTACATTTCTGTTAACGTGCCTCCCTTCCACTTCAACCTTTCCATTTTTCAGTTCTATCTCAATCTCTATTCATTCATTCTCCCTTCCTCCATTACTCATTTTATTTTCCCCGTTCTCTCCTGATTTTTACCTTTTGTTACTTTCTTTCCATTTTATGCACATTTCTTGGGTCAAATTTTTTTTTCTGTGTCGCTCACCTGCTTTCTTTCATTTTTATTCATAGACTAATTTGTCGTGTGAACAAGTGAATGGAGAAGTTGTTCAGGCTTATGGGTGGGCCTGAGAAGCACAGAGATTGATTGGATGAACGAGCAGGTGAGTGAAGGAATAATTGGGTGGAAGAGCTAGTGGAATGACTGCTTTGTCCATTTTCCAAGATTTTGGTAATTTTATGGGTATTTTGAAAATGTCCTACGAGTCCCTTATAAGGTCATAAGTAATATGAACAGAATTAGGCCATTCAGCCCATCAAGTCTACTCCACCATTCAATCATGGCTGACCTATCTCTTCTTCCTAACCACATTTTCCTGCCTTCTCTACATAACCCCTATTGTCTTGTACATCTGTCTTCTTGTACACTCACTTTCAAAATAACCTTTGGTTGAAGGCAATATCCTAGTGCATTTTCTGCAGCCTAGGTTGTCCATTGGTCATAGGGTTTAATGTGATTGGATTAGTTTATTGTCATATACATCAGGGTGCCATAAAATTGCTTGTTTGAATTAAGTTCACTCAGTAAAAAGTATAGATACAGTAATGATAAACTTAACAATAAATACAATGATGAGTGCGAAACAGCAGAATGTTGCAAGACTGTAGTGCAAAGCCCAAGCAGTGCAAACTAATATTAAAATACAATACTGGAATAACCGAATAAGGTGGAGTTAAGAGTAAGAATATGATGCAACCCATCTGGGAATGGAATATGAAAGAGATGATTGGATCAGGAGTCAGATAGCAATAGGGAAGAGTTAGTCCAGATGGTTCTTAATTCTGGAAACAGAGGTTTCAAGCACCTGAACCTTCTCCCAGAAGGTTGAAGAGAGAAAAGGTAACGACCAGGAAACAGACATCCGTGATGGTACTTGTAAGCTTCCTGATGCAAAGGTCTGTGAAGATGGACTGGATGGATGGGTTTAGTTATGCCCAGGGTTAGCTCTTCTAGAACCAATTGTAGTAGATTGTTCCAGGCTCTTTGAAGAAGTTTATATGAACAAATAATTGACTCGATGAAAGTAAAATATATATTTTTTGCATAGATAAATGAGGATAAATGGCATAGGCCAGGATAACCATTTTTTCTTATGGTAGAGGAGTCCAGATTCAGAGGCCATGGGTTCAATATGAGAGGGAAACCTGCCAGGGAAAGCTATAGAGGTGAGCATAATAGTGATGTTAAAAAGCCTTTTGGAAGGTATGTGGATAAGAGAGATTTTGAGGAATTATGGGTCAAACTCAAGCAAATGGAACTAACTTAGTTATTACAGTATAAAACCTGGTCAGCAAGGATGAGTTGGACTGAAGTCCATTCTTGGACTGCATCTTTAATTATGGAAAAATGTAATGTGTTGTGCTGTTTATCACACTCTCAGATGTTAACAGCCAAAATCTTATTTTTTGTCCAACATCATTAGGCAGTATGGCTGCCATTTTTATAGCCTGCCAATACAGCTGGCAATGTGTGATCTATGCTGTGTCTCTCCTATCATTACCAACAGGGAAATATGAAACGCTGAGAGACACAAAGTACCTAGCAGAAAAGCACCCAAAGAATATTGCATTTCTGTTTTGCTTCTAACTTACAGTTTTAGCCATATGCATCATTTAAAACTTTATCTGAAGTTTCTATCTCAAGACTTTAAATCGATGTATTTCTGAAACCTACTGATAACTTAAGAGAAGTGACAGCTGCCAGTTTGAGCAAGCATCCTGGGCTTGCAATTCACAGCATGTCAAATGCTGGATTGATATTTGTCTGTAGACTGCAAATTGAAGCTGAAAACAGAAAGCAGTAAACCAACATTTTTTGATAACCAGGTATATTTTGTCAGACAAGGTTTTTTTCGGACAAAAGCAACGAGTCACACAATGCGAGAGGGAGAGAAAGATGGATCTTGAAAGAAACAGAGATAGAAGAATAGAATAAGATGTGACCCTATCCTCTCACGTAGGGGATGGAAAGATGAATATGAAAGTTAGAAATGTTATAAAAAGATTCCATGTTAAGCATCCAGAATGCAGTAGTTCTGTGGGGATCCAGAGTTGCTGTTCCACCAGAAAAAAGAGCAATTATTGTGATGAATTTACTTCCCAGATCACGCAGGTATATATCATGTGAAGTAGGCTTCTGGCAGCTTGTCTGATGGTGTGAAATACTTGGTCAATTGGGGATAATGTCAAGTTTGTCACAAGTTATCCACCTGTAGTTCTTCCCCATCCATGGCTCTGGCTAAATAAACCAAAATTAAGGGAAAATATGGATTTGGCCTGTCCAGCAATGGGAGCCATAATAATGATTGTGGAAGATACATATTTGAAGTGAATAGAACCAGTTCTCATGATTGGGCAGCAAAGTGGCACGGTTGATAGAGCCCAGCACCAGAGACTTGGGTTTGATCCTGACCTCGGGTGCCATCTGTCTGAAGTTTGCATGTTCTCCCTGTGATCATATGGGTTTCCTCTGGATTGCTCCAGTTTCCTCCCACGTCCCCAAAGATGTGCAACTTTGTAGGTTTGATGTACTTGGTGGGCTGAAGGGCTTGTTCCCAAGCAGTTTTTTACTAAACTAAAACAAATTACTTATCCCTAACTTTAAGACAGATCTTTGCTGCACATGGTCATCCAGAATTACTTATGAACATACTTTGGAAGTAATTTAATTATTGGTGAATTGTAATTGTAATTGTAATTGTAATTGTAAATCTTTATTGTCATGTCCTGAGTATTTGGTGGGGAAACAAAAAAACGTTTCTCTGAAGGGCTTGTTCCCAAGCAATTTTTACTAAATGAACAATTTAAACTCTAATTACATTATCCCTAACTTTCCGACTGGCAGCGGGGGTGACGCGATCTTTGCTGCAAATAGTCATCCAGAATTATAGCCTGTGGGAAGAAGCTGAGGAGCATACTTTGGAAGTAATTTACCTCTTGATTGGTGAAAAAGTTTCTCAAAGGCTTTGATGAGAGAAGCTCTGTGCACATATTCCCAGGAAAAGCACCACCCTGCTTGCGGTCACTATCTCAAAGGCAGCATGGTTAGTGGAAGTTCCAAAAAAATTCTGAGGTTAGTGTGAAAAATTCTGAGTGTGGTGGACTAGGAAAGATGAAAGCTGGTAATATTAAGATAAAAGTTGTATGTTTCTTATTTTGCCATCTGCAACTTCAAGATGAGCTTCTGCATGTGCAGATGCACCCATGGGCAGACATGTCGGAATGGATTAGATTTGGTGATGACAGAGCTGAGCGCTACTGTTTATTCCAAATATGAGAAGAAACAATTTTGTGTCGGAAGCAACTGCAGGTGTTGGTTTCTAAAGTTTTGTTTAATGTTTTTTGTTTCTTTTTCCTTTTTTCTTTTTCTTTTTCTGCTTCTTACAGCACCGGTGCTGTACATGGCAGCCGCGCCAACAGCCTGTCTCATCTCTTTCTTCTTTTGCTGTTTTGGTTTGTGTTTACTTGTATGTTTTAGTGTACCTTTAGTTTTTGTATTATGTGGGGAGTGGGGGGGGGTTGGGGGAAACGTTTTTTATCTATTTTCTCGATGGAGATGCGACTTTTTCATTGTATCTCTGTTTGTACTCGGCTTAACATCGTGGAGCTGGCAGTCCCTTTATTTGCAGGAGCTCCAACCACAGGAGCTTCGACTGCTCTGATCGTGGGAGCTTCGATCGCCCCGATGCGGGAGCTTCAATCTCTGACTTCAGGAACTTCGATCACCCCGACTGCGGAGGTTTTGATTGCTCCAAACGCGGGATAAAAGGAGGAAAGAAGGTTCAAGTTATTCGCCTTCCATCACAGTGGGGAATGTGAGGCCACGAAGAAACAAGATGTACGTGCTGCCTGCACTGATGAGGACTCGGAGGGAGTGCCGTGAGTGCAGTGATCTCAGTGTTTGCTGGGAACATCGCTCCGGAGTCTAGTGCGAGTGTGGATGGTTTTCTGACTGTTTGGGCGGACAGGGATTGCAGAGAGAGTGGCAGCGGTCGGTACAACGCTGGTCACATCACTGTGAAGGAGCATGTGTGTGGCCCGGTCATTGAACTGATGGCGGTGGGTCTCTGCTTATGCTGTGTGCCCTGGGGAGTCTCACATGCCGTTGTGGTGGCTGTTTAAGTCTATGTTTAATCTTTATGTAGTTATGTATCTTGTTGTTTTTTTTGTATGACTGTTGGCAAATCAAATTTCTTGTATGTTTACATGATTGGATAATAAATTAATTACAAATTAATTACAATTAGTTTTGTAGCTTTCTTAAAAACATTGACTTTTTCTCTATAGTTATTTTGTGTATGTTCTCAAAAATTGATAAGGAAATGCATTGTCCATGCTGGTCTTTGGGATCCCTTGGGCTGATGTGGGAATCTGGTGTTGTGATCCTTTTGATATTAACATCCTGAAGTGGATGAGAGGCACAACAATAACTTGTTGACAATAAAGACATTTGATTTTCTGTCCTTTAACCAATCCCTAATATTTTACTCCAAGCCCTCTGAATCCTTACTTTATCTCAGTATTGGATGTTACACCTAACATTGCTTGGGTATTCATGCTGGCATTCATAATCTATTTAATAATTGCCATTCAATTAGATTTGCAACACCCAGTGAATTAAATATAACGTATAGTTATTCAACTAATAATATAATTTTGGATTAAAATGTTGTAGTTTAACTCATTACCAATAAAACATACACACCGAAATAAAGTATCCAACAATTAAAATATGTATAGTCCTCTTTAAGTAAGAATGTACAGCGCACAATTTATTTGATTTCAATGTTGAAATGCTTCAGAATACATTTACATAATATTTGTGGATCCAAATTCCTGAGCAGCATGATTGGTGCACCTTCGTTTAGTTCAAGATTATACGATGTCACACCAGGTGTAGACAGAGTTTAAATATTCAACAGGAAAATGTGCAGCCTCAATGTCTGCAACGCTGTTAATACATTTATATTGTGCATGTTGTCTGGGAAACTTCAAAATGTGAGTTTTTAAAAAAATGAATGGCATGCTCAGGCATTGTATATTGATGCCAAGATTACTCTTTCATGCTATTATTGGTAATTCAAATAGTATTGAGTGACATTTTGCAAAAATAATTTGCACCATATCATGAAGTGGTTTTTGGAATTTGGCCCAATTTTTTTTCATTCTTGTTGAATCTTTGCATTTACATTCTCCAATTCAAAGCAAATTATTTTGCAGATGAATCGCCTGTCAAATGTGTTGCATGTCAGTTTTCATTTCTAGTTATTTAATATTTTTCTTAATATGTTTGAATACAGACTTGCAATTTTAGTACATAAAATAATTGGTAGCATTTGACAAAAATCTCATGCAAGTCTAATGTAATATCTCCCATTAATTTATAATTGTATCTCCATTTCATCTAATGCTGCTTTGCATTACATGTACATTCATTCCAGATAATAAGTTTGCAATCTTTTATAATTTTATCCTTTGCAGTTGACGGACCAATGTTACAAGTTGGAAGCTTCATACTTGTCAAATTTGAAGGGCGTTTAAAGTCTGAATGTACAGTATTCCCCTCTGTCAAAAGTTTTGAAGCAATTCCTGATGATGCAGTGGCCAGGATAATCATGTTTTGTCCTTGAACTTTAGCCACGTTGACTTTAATCAGGAAAGCTTTTCCCATTCCATCAGAAGCATCCAAAAAATCTGGTTGTTGTAAACAGCCCCCATTATGGTATCTTAAGTGGTGAGGCGATGGGCAGAATAACTTTGACTTGGATAAAATGAAATGGGCCACAATGACAAAACAAGATACATAAAACATGAAACTAAAGTGACGAGTGGAAAGTTCAGGATTTCAGGAAAGGTTGGGGAGGGGGGTGGGGGGTGGGGGGCAGTCTACCCCACGACAGAAGGGAGAGGAGTTGCACATTTTGATAGCCGGGGAGAAAAATGATCACCTGCGGTGTTCTGTGCTGCATCTTGGAACCAGTCTGTTGCTGAAGTTACTCCTCAGGTTGACCAATATGCCATGACCCACCCTTGACCCTGCAATATTCCCCAGCTCGATTTTCCAGATTTATTCTTTTTTTTAGACATATTTTGTGTAGTTGAACTCATCTATCCATTATGTCAGACATTATAGTACAACTGATAGACAATCACAATTAATGTACAGAATTTCAGACTTTGTTATCAAAAAAAGTTTGGACTCTTTGTTTAACAGTTAGTCAAGATATTCATCCCTGCTTTTAACATTCCATGCAAGAGAACATTGTATGTATGTACCCTTAGGCATTATTGGCAATGGCACCATTTATGTCAATACTGAATTACCCTTGAGAGGATGATAGTGAGCTATTTTTTTGAACAGCAGAAGTCCTACTGTGTGAAGGTCCTTCCACAGGACTGTTCATTGAGGAGTTCCAGGTTATGGGTTCAGAGATGGTGATGGATGATGATACATCAGGATGGTATCCAACTTATTTCCTTTCTTCTGCTCAAAATCATCACCAAACGTTTGCGTCATTCGAACAATGTTGTGTCTTTTCCTGTAAGCACTCTTGTAATTCATCTTGGAAGTACAATATATGTAAGTTTTCATTCTTGCCACATGATAGGCTGTGTTTCGCTGCTGCTTCTCAGGCAATATGGGCGGTGCAGTGGTAGAGTTGCTGACTTACAACACCAGAGATCCGGGTTAAATCCTGACTGTCTTAATGGAGTTTATATGTTCTCTGTGACCTGCGTGGGTTTTCTTTGGTAGTTCCGGTTTCTTCCCACACTCCAAAGACATACAGGTGTGTAGACTAATTGGCTTGGTAAAATTGTAAACTGTGTCTAGTGTGTGTAGGGATATTTTTGCACCATTTCTGTTTCCTATCGAAAGGAAATACATTCTTACATTTATATATATACTAGACCAAGTGCAGACCCGTTGGGTCTGTTCCACCAACGTGCGGTTGTGAAGGGGAGGCGGCATGCAGCGTCACACACTAACTACCCCCCCCCCCCCCCCGCACTCATGCTAATTCCCCCCCCCCTTGATATTATTTTTAATATTATTAATTTGCTCCTTTTACCCCCCTAAACCCTCCTGTCCATCGAAGCATAGCCCCCAACTTGCCGTCACCCCCAGGGAGGGGGGGGGGGGGTAGAGAGTGAGGGCAGAGAGAGAGGGCAGAGAGACACAGAGAGAGGGGCAGAGACACGGAGAGAGAGAGACAGGGGGGAAGTGGGGGGGAAGAGAGGGGGGAGGGGAGGGATAGGGGGGGGGGGGGGGGGAGGGGGGGGGGAGAGGGGGGGGGGGGAGAGGGGGGGGGGGGGGGGGGTGAGGAGAGGGGGGAGAGGGGGGGAGGGGGGGGGGGGGGGAGGAGGAGGGGGGGGGGGGGGGGGGGGGGGGGGGGAGGGGGGGGGGGGGGGGAGGGGGGGGGGGGGGGGGGGGGGGGGGGGGGGGGGGGGGGGGGGGGGGGGGGGGGGGAGGGGGGGGGGGAGGGGAGAAGAGGGAGACAGGGAGGGAGGACAGGGGGAGAGAGAGAGAGAGTGCCTTTTTTACTCAACCCAAACCCAAACAACCATTTGCAGGCAGTGCTATTTTACTTCAAACTATCTATATTTTCATTTTCAAACCAAATTAAGGGTACTCACTGTACTGCAGACATTTGTTCAGTGTCATTCAGAGCTCAGAGTGACAGAGACTAATTGACAGAGCTCCAGCTTGCAGAGATTAATTGTGGTTTTATAGTCCCTCCCCCTCCCACCAGCAGGAGCAGCAGAGAGAATGGGGTATTTTGTAAAAACATTAATATATCTGTCATTTTTCATCGACGGGAAAAATCCTTGGCACACATATGGCGGAGGGGGGCTCTGAGTGAGGTGGCCAAAAATGGCGGCCGTAGGTGGCGGCGTTCTCTCAGAAATCGCAGCACAGATGGCTAAAACCGGTCAAGAACAGACTTTTAGTAATATAGATATATGTCAACAAATATCATGTGTTTTATTATAAATCATTAAGTCGTTCCTGTTGGAATAAAATACCTGTGCCTAATGACTTGTTTTGAAAATAGACAAAAATACTGGAGAAACTCAGCGGGTTTCCAGACTGAAGAAGGGTTTTGACCCAAAAAGTTGCCTATTTCCTTCGCTCCATAGATGCTGCATCACCTGCTGAGTTTCTCCAGCATTTTTGTCTACCCTTGATTTTCCAGCATCTGCGACTTGTTTTGTAAAATGTTTTTACTCCCATTGTACTAAATTAATATTGCAAAGTGAAAGCTGTCTTTGCAAACAATGTTTTACAATATAACCTACAGCTAATCTTTGAGAATGCATTTAGTTTTTCTGTTTATTTTCTTGGTTTTATTCAACATTTGAAGTCATAGGCTTTACAGGGGGAAGAAGTAGGAGCATTAGCTGATGAATGGTGGGAATGGAAGGTATTCAGAAACTGCAAGGTGCAGACTCTTGGAGTTTCATTCAAACTCTATTAGGTGCAGGAACTTGGCCATGAGGAAGAAATTTGTGAATTTGTTCTCGCATTTGTGAGTTATTCAAGGACTTTAGAATCAATCTGATGGACTCTTTAATGAGATATTTCACAAAAGTGCTCCTGCAGTTAAATCTGTTATACCCACACCAAGTATAGGTAAAGAACTACCTTGGTAGGATTCAGTGTCCAATTTTTTTAATGTGGGGGATGGGAGAAGAGGTCGGGGGAAACGTTTTTTCAATCTCTTACCTTGCCGGAGATGCAATTGTTTTTTTGAATCGTATCTCCGGTCGCTCTGCGGCCTAACATCATGGAGCTGATGGCCTTGCTCGAGACTGACTTTGAGCCCCACCGTGGGGCCATGGACTTGCCATCGGAACTTGCGATCCCTTGCTTGGGATTGATGCTCCAACCGTGGCCTGCGGATTTCAACATCGAGGAGCTCGTAGTCTCGGGTAGAGACTGAGGTCAGAAGCTCCAAGCTGCAGGAGGTTCGACCAGCCCCCACCCGGCTCGGCGGAGCTGAGATAGCCCCGACGTGAAGGACCCAACCGCCGGATACGGGACGCAAGATCGCCCTGACAACAGAAGGTTCGAGTGCCCCGACCACGGGAGAAAAAAGAAGGGAAGAGATTGAACTTTCTTTGCCTTCCATCACAGTGAGGAATGTGGGTGAGTCAATGTGGGTGGATGTTTCATGTTAAAAAATTATTTGTGTGTCTTGTTGCTTTTTATTGGTATGAGTGTGTGTGCAAATCAAATTCCTTGTATGTTGCATCACATACTTGGCTAATAAAGTACTATTATGATTATGATTATGATATCCAAGCAAAAACCATTTAAGCTGAAGATGAGGCTTGGAAAGGAACCTAAATAGATGGAACAGAAAGCAGTAATATTGAAACTCGTGAAACTGATAGACTGGGTAAACTCCATTGTGCTAAAAGAAAATTAATGGACAGCTGAGAACGTGACGGTCTGAAATACTTGAATCAGGTCCACAATCCATGTTAACTCAGGAAGAAATGCCTTTCACATTGGCAGAAGCCATTTTCAGTGAGCAATGCCAGAAATGGCCACTGTAACATAAATGCTTGATGAGGAACTTTTGCTGCTTGACAACACTCATACACAATTTGGATGATGCATGTTCTGATGTATACCTTTTCTTCTTCAGAAGAGCTAAGGCATGTTTAAGTGGAAAATAAATGAGACCTATAGATGCAAAAGATCACATACCACAGCTGATCACATCCCGATTTATGGAATTGAAGATTTAACACCTGGCCATTATCTTCATGAAGGAAATGGAAATGACCAGAAATATTGCATTCCATGAAATGTTTCATGACCAATAATAAGAGTAACTTCCTCTTTAAAAAGGTTATAAATAGCAGATAGACACCTAGCCCATAACAATTCACAGTAATTGCTGAAATAGATGTACTAATGTACACAATAGAACTCAAGCCTTTTAGGGATAACTTATTATACAAACAATTTCATTCCTCACATTTAGCTGAACATTTAGTAAACCTGAAAAGCATTGGGAAAGAAACGTTAAATATTATTAGTGGTTTCAATGCACTCAAAAAAAATAGTGATGAGCTCGTCATACCACAACAGGATTAAAAAACATTTAACATATAGAAGACTTTATTTAAAAACCCCAGAACAGCTCAATTACAAGAAAGCAAACTGATACATTTCTATCTAAAACACTCATCCTGGCAGCAATACAAGTTGGAGAAACAAAGGAACACTTTCATACTGATGTGAGGAAATCAACACCTCTTTGGGAGGAAGTTTACAGCATGAACTGATAACTGAGCCTAAGAGTAAATGTACCAGAAAAATCTTTGCAAAGTGCCAGCACAATTGCAATGATGACTCTTCAGATTTGTGACTTGATTCTATATAGTGACTATCTTCTGAAGTACAAAATAGGAAAATAAATGGTGCTAGTAGTGATGATACTGGTACTTATGGTACCACTGCCTCAATTGTCAGAACAGGAGAAGCATAGCATGATCGGTCTTGGCAGGAAGATGCACTGACAAGTATACGTGACAACTAAAATGTGGAGCTAAATCAAAAGCACTAACCAAAACAAGTTGTTTTTCAACATAGAGAAATGCAAGTGCAAGATCTGGTGCAAATATTTTAAACAGAGAATTAGACAACAGTGAAGAAATCATGAGCAGTGAAATACCACTGAGGCTATGTGGAGCTGTTTTTTCACCTACAAAGAAGCAAAGTACCCCCTGTTGGAGAAGAAAAACAAAACTGGGATCTAAGACAATAACAGAATTATGTAAGAACTGTCAGTCAGTCAAGCAGCATCTGTGGGAATAGAAAGCAGTCAATGTTTTGGGTCAACCACCTTCCCTCAGTTCTGGAGAATGAGTGGAGAGACCACAGCTTTCAAAGCAGAGCTGGATCGAGGAGCAAAACACAGGATAAAAGACCACATGCAGATGTCTGCTCCAAGTTTCCATCATGGAGCATGAAAGAGTTGGGAGCTCAATGTTAGCCGCATCAAATTGATTCCTATTGGCAGAACAAGGGACTCTGGAGAAGATAATGTGTGAACATCGAACCCAATTTATTTTTAAATAATTAAGTTTATAGAGTGATATGGATTTACTATTATGAGTTCATCTTCATATTATCAAAGGGTGTACGGGTTGTAGAGTCCGGACCAAATATTTAAGAGATCTCTTCTCAAACAGAGCGAGGAAAAAGAATCCCCAACAGTTGGGTATTCCCGGGATGGCGGTGCTGTCATATGTTCAAAGAATGGAGCGACTGGGCTTGTATACACTGGAACTTAGAAGGATGAGAGGGGATCTTATTGAAACATAAAAGATTATTAAGGGTTTGGACACGCCAGAGGCAGGAAACATGTTCCCGAAGTTGGGGGAGTCCAGAACCAGGGGACACAGTTTAAGAATAAGGGCTATGCCATTTAGAACGGAAATGAGGAAAAAAGTTTTTCTACCAGAGAGTTGTAAATCTGTGGAATTCTCTGCCTCAGAAGGCAGTGGAGGCCAGTTCTCTGGATGCTTTTAAGAGAGAGTTAGATAGAGCTCTTAAAGATAGCGCAGTCAGGGGATATGGGGAGAAGGCAGGAACGGGGTACTGAGTGTGGATGATCAGCCATGATCACAGAGAATGGTGGTGCTGTCAAAGGGCCGAATGGCTTACTCCTGCACCCATTGTCTATTGTCTATTGCCTGTTTCTTTACTTCTAGCTGCACCTCTGAAATATGACATGAAATCATCAGCTGAGCTTCTAAGTGGCAGAAAGTACAAGACAACCAGGCAGAGTAAAATTAATAATGTAATAAAAAGTAACTGCAGATGCTGGTTGCAAAGATGGACATGAAATTCTGGAGTAATTCAACGGGTCAGGCAGCATCTTTGGAGAAAGCGGATGCGTGACGTTTTGGGTCGGGACCCTTCTTCAGATTGAAACGTCACCTATCCATTTTTTTCAGGAATCCTGCCTGACCCGCTGAGTTACTCCAACATTTTGTGTCTATTAAGTGAAATTAATCCTCCACGAGCCCAAGTAAAGCAATAACTCACTGATGCACAATTAAGAGCAAGGCGACACAACAGCCAACCTATTGAATCATTACCTAAATTGTGCAGATGACCAGCTGTACATGCATAAGCTCCAATTAGGAAAACCTCAGATAAAACTGAGGGTAGCAATGTTACAAAATTTTGAGATTTTAAAAATCGAGTGTAATTTATCCCATCAGGTAAAGTATAAAAAGAAGTTTAATTTGACACCTAATTCACTTTCATATCTTCAGAATAATAAAAACGTTATGGCCATTTTCATACTCGTAAATTAGCATCTTGTTCCCTATTGCTTTTTCATTGACAACACAAAAGGTGATCGAGAACCGTCAAAAGCCCATAACTTTCTTAAAAAGTAAGAGAACTGAAAGACATTTTCAGTTATTATAGATTGGAGTAGCATTCTGAAACAAATATGAAACAATCTTACTTAGATGACTTGAAATTAAAGCATATAATTAGTTAGTTACCTAATTGTAGCTAATTCAAAATTCAATTACTAGATCTAAACATCTATCCATTTCTTAAGAATAGATTAACATTTTTAAATAGACTAAGTGTCCAAATAACATTCACACAGGACTTCAGAATAATACATAATTTTTAAATCTCATTGTCATGGGTTTATAGGCCAAATGGAAGGAATTTAATGTTTAATACATGTAAATTAATGGCCATTTAAATCAGCTTGCGAGTGAGTTTTTCTGGAACAAGATCAATTGGAATGTTGCAGTTGCAGTGGATTCAAACCCATATCGGCTGCAAAAACACTGCCAGCTCGTTTGGGGAAAAAATCTCCGTTTCGCTACTTAAAATGTGAACTAAATGCATCTTAAGAAACACTTTTATACATAAAAATAAATTACTTTCTTTTACCTGTCCCCTTCGTAAAATCCGTCCCCGTTGTCGCCGTTGACGGCTTCAGAAGCTGATTTTAAGATCACTCCAGCGATTAACTTGTCGGGCAAATTTTTTAAAAAAACACACAGAACGGCCATCGGAATGATTCTTCAGCAAAAACTTGCACTCCAACAAAATATAATCCAGGACCAGGTCGGAGAAAACCGCATTTTAACCCTGCCCGCCCACCCCCTCAAACGCGCCAAAATCGCGCACACGGCCAGTGGCAGAATTGCAGCACTGCTGAAGGTAAGTATTGTAACATACCTACTGAGGGCATCGAGGAAGCTGATGCTCCAAGATCAGAGATGGTCAAGCTTAAGGCAGGGGAGTCAGATCCAAATACATCTCTGATTTACTGATGGACAAATAAAGTATCACCATGAATGAAAGTGATTTATAACAATGGACTATAAAGCACCAACATTGCAGCAACAAGACAATGCATAAATTCCGCCACTAACCTCCATCTTGCATAACCGGTGGCTTTGATCCACAATTCACTGAAAGTGGCAACATAAGTAGATATGGTAGATAGACACAAAAAACTGGAGTAACTCAACGGAACAGGCAGCATCTCTGGAGCGAAGGAATGGGTGACGTTTCGGGTCGAGACCCTTCTTCTGACTGAAAGTCATGGGAAAGGGAAACGAGAGATATAGACGATGATGTAGAGAGATTTACAACAATGAATGAAAGATATACAAACAAGTAACAATGATAAAGGAGATACGGTGTTAAGGAAGTCACACTAATGCTTGTCTTCATTGGTCAGGGCATTGAGTATAAAAGCTGGCAAGTCATATTGCAGCTTGTGACCGTGCCCCTCCCTTGGACAGGGAGATTGCAACATTCACGTGGTCTGGGGAGGGAGATTGCAACATTCACGTGGTCTGGGGAGGGAGATTGCAACATTCACGTGGTCTGCCCTGTTTCGACGAATGCAATCAACCTTGCGTACACAATCAAACAATATCAAATAGAACAAGTTGTCCTACAATTTTAGGCTGTGCACGCCATACGCAAGAAGAAGAAGGACATTGCTCTGATCCTGATCACTGGCTGACAGGCCAGGAGAGGTCAATCCTCAGCATCATTGGTAGCAACTGGGCCCAATTAGCTGGCAATGGGTTGGCCTTTGTCAGCCTACTCATAAAACCCAGCCATTCAAGCCCGGGGGGTGAAAGTGAGAGAAGAAGCCAAAGAGAAGGAGGAAGAAAGAAAAAGAGGACGGGGGGGGGGGGGGGGGGGGGGGGGGGTAAATTTTTTTTTTGGGGGATATTGTGGGTGTTTGGGCCTTGCCCAGGTGGGGAATGTGTGTTTACCGCGGTGGGGGGGGGGGGGGGGGGGGGGGGACTGGGAGGCAAATGAAGAAAGAGAGAGAAAGAAAGGGGGTGCTTTCCTGCTAGCCATGTTCCTCTTTCACAGGTATGAGGAAGACTGATGCACTGGGACAAACCCAAGACCACTAGCGCTACCCTGTGGTCAATACAGGATTGCCAGGAAGAAGCCCAAGACAGCCAGCACCTCCACTGAGACTCAGACTGAGTGGGCGTGACAAGCCCGAGATGGCATTGCCTCTTCCTACCGACAGGCAACGAGGGACTGCGCCCACACACAGAGGCAAAGACTGAGCCACCATGATAGCCCAGAAACCACCAGTGCCTCTTCTTGAGGCAAGGGTGAACTGCAGGAGGTCTGAAATCACTGTGCCTCCTCCTTCAAAGACCAGGACTGAGCTGCTGAGACAAGCCCGAGATCGCCAGAGCCACCGCACACGTGCTCTGATGGCGAGAGTCAACACCCCTATGCAATCCCAGACCTTCTCCCACAATAAATACAATATATCACACGAGTTCACACTACCGTGTGTGTCAGTGTGATCACTGCCGAACTCAGCATCAATGTCAATGCCACATGTTGTATAAAACTTTTGTCAGGGCAGATTTGGAGTATCCCGTGTAGTTTTCGTTTCCACATTATTGGAAGTTTGTGGAGGCTTTAGCATAGGTGTAGAAGAGGTTAACTGCTATGTTTCCTAGGATGGGATGTATATGTTGCCAGGACTGGTAGTAGAAGCAGACATGAGACCAACATATTAGAGACATTTTGAGAGATATATGAGGACGTACGGGATAGAAGGATATAGACCATGTGCAGGCAGATGACATTAGTTGGATTGGCACGATGATGGTCCAAACATAATGGGCCGCAGATTGTGTTCCTGTCATGTGCTGTTCTATGTTCTGTTTAACTCATCTCAGAAAGATTTTGTTTCTTATTATCACGTGTACAGATATTGAGTGAGGAGCTTTTGTTTTGGCGTTCTCCAGTAAATAATAAAACTGTTCATGAATATCACCAAGCCATCCACAATGCAAAGATAAAGAATAAAAGGTACAACATTTAGTGCAAAGATGTAACATTGAATCTCGATTAAAGAAATTTCAAAGGTCTCCAATGAGGTCGGGGTTGTCAGAAAGGTATAAAAGTCCAGTCAAGAAGTTGAAAATGTTGGGCATCAGCATGATACAGGCATAAGAGATGCTGCCTCACTGGTGCCACAAGTTCCGTTCTTAGTGTTGTATGTGTGGGGTTTATCTGTGTCCAAGATAGACACACAATGCTGGAATAACACAGCATCTCTGGAGAGAAGGAATGGGTGATGTTTTGGGTCAAGACCCTTCTTCAGACTTTATCTAGGTCTCCCTCACATCCCAAAGACGTATTGATTAAGAAATAATTAGCCACTTTAAATCATCCCAGGTATGTAGATAGCTGGTAGAATCTGGGGGAAAGTTAATGTGAATGTAGAGAGAATAAAATTATATTAGTGTAGGATTTGTACAAACTGGTGCTTAGTGAGTACTCGGTGAGCTGAATAGCTTGTTTCTGTGCTTTATGAAGTCATTGGAGCATTTTATCACCAAAACAATATCAAGAATAGAGGAGTGAAAAGTTATCATATGGTTTAAAATAAGTTTTAGAATAACTTTCAGAAGTATACTTTTCTCTGAAAAAAGGGATGCTACTATTAGAAGACTGAGCAAGGAACTACATTGTGAGGCATGGTATTCCATTTTGTAATTGAGAAATGTACACTCATGAATGCACTATTTGTACTGAATACATATTGTATCACGCAGTACACACATGACATGGTGTGGACGAATAAACAGTGTGAATCATCAATCGGAGTCTCAAAATCTTATTAATGAGCAGTCTTTTAGAGTCCTCTGGAAAGCCAGATGTAACTAAAGGGCCTGTCCCACTTAGGAGATTTTTTGGCGACTGTCACAGTCGTAGCAGGTTGCCGAAAAAGCAGCGACTGGACCCACCCTACGATAGTGTCTACGACAACCTACCACCTACTCGACGTCAAGCTACGGCAAGCTACCGACAACCGGCAACGCAATCGTCACAACTTAGGACTTCCACCCACGACCACACCTATGACAACCTACGATCACACAGGCGTGACAACCGAAGTCAACCTATGTTCACCCTCGACAAGCTACGACAAGCAACGACTCTGTCGGCGACAACTGAAGACAATTCTGTCGCCGGTACCTGTTGTCGGTTGACGTAGTGTAAAAATGACTTATTGCACACACAAGTCTTTTACTGTAACTGTTTATTAAACTAACTCTTTACACTAAGCTGTAGCTGTCCGTGGTCATCACTGGAGCTAGAGAGCGAGCTAGAGGTGGGGACACTACAATTATACTGGAGACAATGGGGAGTGGTTAGTAGTGGGGAGGTCACTATGGTTAAAGGAACATGCACTGATCTACATCCTTCCTCTTAGAAATAAAAGCATGGCAGGGAATATACAGAGTGACCACGGCTCATACGCTACGAACACAAACCGCATCGGTAACAGTTTAAAACTATGCGAACTCCCCGTAGCGGACAGGCGGCTTGACCAGCCGGCCAGAGCGGGTGCGCAAACCGCACTCCTCCTCCTCGGCGGGAACAGAAGTGACGGCAGCCGGGGCATCGGCAGTAAAGGCGGGCGGTGGAAGGAGAGGAGAAGGCGGGGAGCCGGCCGGGGAGACCGGTTTGGCAGGCGAGGCAAGTTTGACAGGCGAGGCAGGTTTGACAGGCGAGGCAGGGGAACGGGGCTTTGGGGAGCGGGGGACCGATAGTTGGGAGGGGAGTGTGCGCGGCATGCGAGGAGTTGCTGGGGCCAGCGGGGCAACGGGAGTGCTAGAGGGAATGGGGGGGTGGAACGGATCAGCGGGTGGCGGAGTGGGCTCGTTCACGAGCAGCAGGTGCTGGCGGGAGCGACGATAGATAGCCCCCTCGTAGTCGACGAAGTATGAACGCGGTGAACCGGCGTCACCGACCACGACAGCCAGGCGGTAATGACCAGAAGGGGACTGCATGCGAACCACCTGCCCCGGGAACAGCCGTGGAAGGGGCCGGGCGGACTTGTCGAAGGAGCGCTTCTGGATATCCTTCTTTTGGACAATGCGCTCAGTGACAGTGGCAGGGTTCTGGACCGAGGGTTTGAGGGACTGTTGAGAGACCGGCAGGGGAGGTCTGGTGGTGCGTGACATAAGGCGCTGGGCAGGGGAACCGAGCGCGGGGTCGTGGGAAATGTTGCGGAGGTTAAGCAGGGCAAGGTGGAAATCGGAACGGAAAAGGCGGCAGTGTTCCAGCAGCTCCTTGGCACTGCGGACGGCCCGTTCAGCAAGTCCGTTGCTTTGAGGATACTCGGGGCATCTGGCGATGTGGTGAAAGTTCCAACGGGCAGCAAAGGCACGGAACTCAGCGCTGGAAAATTGGCTGCCGTTGTCCGACCGGAGGGTCACCGGGGAGCCGAAGGTGGAAAAGTGGCGGCGAAGCTTCCCGATGACAGCGGCAGAGGTGATGGAGGGCAGCTGATCCACCTCGAACCAGCTGGAATATGAGTCCACCAGGACCAGGAAGTGCTTTCCGCGCCACTCGAACAGGTCAGTGGCAACGGCCATCCATGGGAGCTCTGGAGCCGGCGGCTGCAGGAGAGGCTGGCGCTGCTGATGGGGATGCAGGGTGTTGCAGGCAGCGCAAGCGGAGACTCTGTCACGGATGTCTTGAGCCATACCTGGCCAGTAGAATTGGCTCTGGGCCTGGGACAAAGTAGCTTCCACCCCGGGGTGGCCGCTGTGAGCAGATTGGAAATAGTGATCCCGCAGAGCGGCAGGCACCACGACTTTGTGACCCTTTACCACCACGCCGGCGTGCAGCACCAATTCATCCCGAACCAGGAAGTAAGGCACTGCGCCTGCAGGCAGTTCGGAGCGTCGGTCAGGCCAACCACGGCGGATAACGTCCGCAAGTTGTTGCAGGGCAGGATCATCAGCAGTGTGTTTCACCAGGGACTGCATCTGCTGTGAAGGAACAATGTTAACGTTCAGTACCATAAGGTCCGACGATTCGTAGGGGTGACGGGCAACGGAAGGCAGCGGAGCACGAGACAGGGTGTCGGCTACAAACATGTCCTTGCCCTTACAGTAGACGATTTGGAACGTGAAACGCTGGAGTTGCAACATCATGCGCTGCAACCGAGAAGAAGCAACATGGATGGGTTTATTCAAGATCGTGACCAGCGGCTGGTGGTCAGTCTCGATGGTGAAAGAGTTGCCCAGGATGTAGTCCTTGATAGCGCTCTGGTTTCCCAGTACGAGCTGGAGGAGCTCCCAGACTCTGATGCAGCCTCCTCCCATGAAGATCCAACGGTGTTTTCGCTTTTGGGTGCACCTGCTCTGATTACGGATCCCTCTGTGCATGTTACTGTGAACGGCCATTCCTTTTCAGCCAAGGTCGATACTGGCGCTTTCGCCAATGTTATGTCAATAAGCCTTTTCAAGCAGATCAGATCTGGTGAGAAAGTTCTTCCTGGTGACACCTGCCTCCATGCCTATGGGGGAGGCGTCCTGGTTCCCGTGGGAAAGGCAACTCTTATCTGCACAGTTCTAGAGACCTCTCGGCCCCTCACTTTCCACCTGCTGGACTCTGACAACGTCACCCTGCTGGGCGCCCGTGCGTGTCAGGACCTGGGGTTAGTCTCCTTCCACCACGGAATTCACCTGGTGCAGGCCCCCATGGACCCCCTGGCCGAATACCCCGACCGCTTTGATGACATTCTGGGCAAACTGCCCTGCGACTATAAGATTGTTGTCGACCCGAGCGTCGACCCGGTGATTCGGCCGGCACACCGCGTCTCCTTTGCGATGAAGGGCCGCGTGGAATCCACTCTACGCGACATGGTGACCATGGGCATCCTCAAGGAGGTGAGCGCTCCCACCAGGTGGGTCTCCACCATGGTCGTAGCCGCCAAGAAAGACAAGAGCGAAATCCGGATCTGCATTAACCCCAAGGACCTAAACCTTGCCATCAAGCGCCCGCACTACCCCATGCGGACGGTGGAGGACGTTGCTGCACAGGTCGGCCCTGCCACTGTCTTCTCTGTCCTAGATGCCAAGAGCTCCTTCTGGCAGATCCCTCTGGATGAACGCTCCTCATTCCTCACTACCTTCAGCACTCCCTTCGGCAGGTTCCGTTTCCTCCGCATGCCGTTCGGGATCAACTCAGCTAGTGAGGTTTTCCAGCGCACCATGGAACAGCTGTTTGCTGGGTTACCGTGCGCCATCATCGTGGATGACATTCTGGTGTACGGGAGGGACGTCGCTGAGCACGACCTTAACCTCCGCAAAGTACTGGACAGGGCTCGGGAGATAAACCTTAAGCGTAACCCGAAGAAGTGTCGATTCCGGGTCCCGGAAGTCACTTGAAGATCTGATCTGCTTGAAAAGGCTTATTGACATAACATTGGCGAAAGCGCCAGTATCAACCTTGGCTGAAAAGGAATGGCCGTTCACAGTAACATGCACAGAGGGATCCGTAATCAGAGCAGGTGCACCCAAAAGCGAAAACACCGTTGGATCTTCATGGGAGGAGGCTGCATCAGAGTCTGGGAGCTCCTCCAGCTCGTACTGGGAAACCAGAGCGTTATCAGGGACTGCGAGGTTGTTTAGATCTGTGAGGTTGTTTAGATTCCTTCTCGGAGCCGGGACTGGCTTCCCACGGGAACGACAGGCGGCAGAAAAATGGTTGAGTTTACCACAGGAAAGACAGGTCTTGCCCTGTGCGGGGCAAACGTTTGATGGATGCGATGTGAAATGACAGTTAGGGCAGCGGCGTGCGGTAGTTGAGGTGGTGACCTTTGCGGGCAGGGCAGCGGGGTTACGTCGTTGAGTTCCAGCGGACTGCTGGCGACCGGCTGCACCGGTAAAGTTAATGTCCTGGGACGCCGGGTGGGACACGGAGCCAACGGCTGAGGACATGCGGGCGGCATACATTGCATCCCGCAGTGTCAGATCGGGCTTCACGAGGAGCTCCTCACGCAGTTTTGCGTTGCAGAGACCATGAACCAGGACATCCCTAATTAATTCTTCTGTGGTGATTGTTTCAAGGCGGCAGCGCCGAGCCAGGTGACGCAAAGCGGCAATATAAGCGTCGATATGCTCGCCTGGCAGCTGCCGCCTCTGGAAGAAGTTAAAGTGTTCTATAATGTTATTGGTGGGTATATCACAGAGGGCAGTGAACTTAGCCATGAGACATACCGGGTCGTGACGGTCCTCTCCGGCGGCGAAGTCAAACGATGCATATTGATCCATAGCTGCAGGTCCAGCGAGGTTGAGCAACAGGTGAGCCTGTACAGCAGGAGTGGCATCAGGATGGGCAATAGCAATGTAGTGTTCGAAATCGCGCTGGAACACGGTCCAGCGATGGACAATGTCCGTGTCGAAGACCAACGTGTCAGGTCGACGACAGGAGTGGGACATGACAAAACGAACGGAGGGAAGGACTGGGAGAAAGAAATAATAAAACAAAAACCGATAAACAGGAGACGCAGGTCTACCGCTGTGACACCATGTAAAAATGACTTATTGCACACACAAGTCTTTTACTGTAACTGTTTATTAAACTAACTCTTTACACTAAGCTGTAGCTGTCCGTGGTCATCACTGGAGCTAGAGAGCGAGCTAGAGGTGGGGACACTACAATTATACTGGAGACAATGGGGAGTGGTTAGTAGTGGGGAGGTCACTATGGTTAAAGGAACATGCACTGATCTACACGTAGTTAGTCGCCAATGGAATTCACCGAAGTCAGCACCCGGCAGCAACCAACGTCGCCTGGCGACAACCTGCGTCACCCTGGCGACAGGAGAAGGCAAGCTACGTCAAGCCCACAGTCGCCGAAACGTTTTGAACATTTCAAAATCCAGCAGAGACCAGAAAAACGTCACGACTCATTAGGCGACTTGAGGAGACTACTCATGAGCATACTGTCATTACCCCACAACCATACAGCCTACTCGCCTGCAGTCGTCGAAAAAAATCGCCTAAGTGGGACAGGGGCATTACAGCTTTATAGCAAGTGTTTGAAGTTCTTAAAGATAATTTGTAACGTATTGCCAGCACACAGTAGCAAAACACCATTACCATGATGGAACCCCTTAGATACAGTGTGTTTCATTTGTAGATATTCTGTTTACATTCAGTGAAAGTGTAATGTAAGGAATGGTCATTACGGCAATTGTACAAGAACACAGTTCCCTCTCTCTAACTGTATTGTTTAGAAAAGTTCTGGACGTGATGTATCTGTAATAATAATCTGCAAGAAATATCGTGAAGCTGTTCCCATAGCAGGAGATCTATTTGTAGAAGGGAACAGGATTGCGTACCACTTAGTCATAGGCACGACTTAATTCTTTAAGGAAGCATTGGCTTTTGTCATTTACACTGGTTCTTTATACGAATATGCATGGGTGTTGAATGAGCCTAATTTGCAATCTGCCACAACGTGTATTATTATTGAAAATGGCCTTGTCAGTCTCAATGTTTTGTTGCTTTTAATTTACCAAGACTATTTGCTGCTTGGTTGAATACTGTAGACAATTCACCAAATTTCTGTGAGATGACATGAAGAATGAAGTCTCTCAGACAACACAGCTTAATAAAATTACATTTTTAATTTATTGAGTTAAGTGTGGTAATTCTTCTTTACAATTAGTTGTATTGTTTAGTTGTGGAATGGTTATACTAAAGAAAAAAAGTAGCTCTTTCTTTTGCCTCCTACACTTTGTGATAGCACATGAGATCCCTCCAAGCATACAAAAATTAAACATCCCATCTACAACAGGATTAAACCACATGTTGTGAGAATTAAAACTCCCACAGAAATCTGAATCAGACTATAGTAGTTGTGAAACTCTCAACATTTTAATGATTTTGAAAGGCTCAAAGTAACTTTCAAGTTTTTTTCCCAAATGGACACAAAGTACTGGAGTAACTCAGCAGGTCAGGCAGCATCTCTGGAGAACATGGATAGGTGACATTTCAGATTGACACTGAAGAAGGATCTTGTCTCAAAATGTCACCTATCCGTGTTCTCCAGAGAGGGTATCTGACATGTTGAGTTAAGGGCCTGTCCCACTTGACAATTTTTTTGGCAACTGCCAGTATCATTGACAGACGTATCAGGTCACCGAAAAATTTGCGCCCTGATGCAGAGTGCCGCGGCGTGACACGTTATGACGCGACGTGATGACATATAACGCGTGGTGTTTTTTCAAGTGTCGCAACATTTTTTTGTCGCCGCTGGATTTTGAAATGTTCAAAATCTGTTGGCGACACTGATATGACGCCAGCAGTCGCTGAAAAAATTGGCAAGTGGGACAGGCCCTTTATTCCAGCACTTTGTGCCCTTTCGTGTATTTACCAGCATCTGTGTTTCTTTTCCCCGCTCAGTGTTGATGTAACAATAATGGTGCAATTTGATGAGGTGAAGCAATTTTAAGGATAAAGATACATTAATATGCAGGTTTTTGATTCACCAGGTAAATTATTGTAATGATCACAATTCAGTTTTTAACTCCTTAGCAAGAAATAAAATTAATAATCGATGCAGAATTAGTTTGATCAATGCATACTCCTGTCCTTGTAAACCTGAGAGCTGTATGATGTGGAAAACGACAGTCACAAGAATTTTTTTACATTGACATGTAAATATGGAGTATTCCTTTGTTTCGTCGACCATTGCAAAGAAAAATAATCAATATCTGTAGATTTATTAAAAATGTATGGCATTATTTACAACCATGAATTTTCTGAATCTTAAATGTGGACACCCAAACATCTTGCCCAATGTTAGGCGCAGTTCATTTTGTTCTAAAGTTATCTTTTAGGAATAAGTTTGTTTCATCAAAGAATTCCAGGCACAAGCAGATAATTAACTAAACATTAATATGACTTTCTGCACACTTTATTCTCAATAATGGAAGTTTACCCATTCTCATTGACCACTGGAAAAAATACAAAAAATTAAACTGAAGATAAAAACTGAAAACAATTGAGTCATCGCTACATAGTCTTGCAAGATTGTTATATTCTGCCTTCAAAATACTATCCATTGACTTCAGTGGAATGAATTTCTGAGGCAGAGAAAAAACACTGTTGCTACTAAAGAGTATGAATCACTCGACATTTCAAGATCTTTAATGGATAAAGTCACAGTCATACACATTGAAACAGGCCCTTTGCCCAACTTGCCCAAGATGCCCCATCTAAACTAGACCCATTTAAAGCTGTTTTCCATGTACCCTTATATGGCTTTTAAATGCTGTTATTGTACATCCCTCAACTGGCTCATCTAGCAGCTCATTCCATTGTAGCCACCGCCTGCTGTGTGGAAAATGTTTCCACTCACCTTCCTATCAAATCTTTTCCCTCTTAACTTACACCTATGCCCTCTTGCTCTTGTTCTTGATTTCCCCTTTCCTGGGGAAAGGATCATGTGCGTCCACCCTCTCTGTTCCCATGATGTTCTCACGATGTTCTCACCTGGAGAGACCCAGTGGGCCACGTGGTCAGACACAGGAAGACCCAACAGGCAAAATTGTGGAACCCAGTCCCTGCTTGAATGAAAGGTGTTTGACCTCTCAGATGCTGACTGATCTGCAGGATATTTCCAGTATTTTCAGTTATGATTTCAGATTTCCTGTCACTGCATATTTGTTTTATTTCCAAAACATGACTAGACTTGCGGATCAGGCATATAATTGGTAAGTTTCACTGTTGTGTGAGCAGCTGAGAGAAAGAGCATGTGCGGGAGATTTGATAAAACCAGAGTACCGAAGGAGAGGAAGTCGGCGATGGCAGTCGAGAATAGCAAGGCCGATCACCTCTTCACGGCAGAAAGTCGCCCTGGTGTGCCGCGGCCTTACCCGACTGCAGGGTCTGGCTTTCCCACCTAGCGAGGAGGGAGTCGGACAGGGGGCCAGTAAGCAGACTGGCTGCAGTGCACTGCCTCGACGGTGGAGTTGGTTGCTGGAGGCCCTGAAACAGCCTGGGGCTTGACTGGACCTGGCACTGCTTCAAGAGGCCTAGCGCTTGGACTGAACCAGACCTGCAGTGGAGCAACAATAGAGGACACCAACAGCTATGCTTTGCCAGGCAAACCCTGCAACACTGCCAGGACAACGGGGCTTCATGGTCAGGTCAAGAACCCTGTACTTACTACAATTGGGACTTGAAAACGGCAATATATTTGGTGGCTGTGTATACTGTCTCAGTGTACCAATATTATGCACGTACCTTATCTCAAATGCTTATCCAAGATGTATCTAAGTGCCTCTGTATAGTGATGTTGGTATTGAACCGTATACAGAAATAAATTCCACTGTACACAATAAAGTACCATTGATTTTTAGAAATCCCAATAAGATCACTTCAGTCTCCTGTGTTCCAAGAAATAAAGTCCTAGCCTGCCCAACCTCTCTCTATAGCTTGGCCCTTGAGTTCTGGCAACATCCTTATACATCCTCTTTGCAACACAGTGGCATCTTACTTCTTGCAAGTTGACCAGAAGTGAACATGATACTACCAACGCAGCCTCACCAATGTCTTGTAATAATGTAACACAATGTCTCAACTTGTATACTCAATTCCCTGACTGATTATAACCTACCGCCAATACGATGTGCTCTAATTTTGCACACTCTTCTCCTATGTGGGACCTTATCAAATGCTTTCTGTAAGTCCAGGTGCACAACATCCACTGGCTCTCCCTTGTCCATTTTCCTAGTTACATCCTAAAAAAATTCCAGAAGATTAGTCAAGCATGATTTCCTCTTTGAAAATCCATGCTGACTCGGACTGATCCTGTTACTGCTATCCAAATGTGCAGTTATTTCATCCTTTATAATTGGCTCCAGCATCTTCCTCACCATCGATGTCAGGCTAACTGGTCTATAATTCCCTGTTTTCTCTCTCCCTCCTTTCTTAAAAAGTGGGATAACATTAGCTACCATTAGCTAACATTAGCTAACATTAGTCAATCCACAGGAACTGATCCAGAATCAATAGAACATTGGAAAATGATCACCAATACGTCCACAGTTTCTAGAGCCACCTCTTAAGTACCCTGGGGTGCAGACCGTCAGGTCCTGTGAATTTATCAGCCTTCAGTCCCATCAGTCTACCCAACACCATTTCCTGCCTAATGTGAATTTCCTTCAGTTCCTCCATCACTGGATCCTCTGGTCACTAGTAAATTTGGGAGATTGTTTGTGTCTTCCTTAGTGAAGACAGATCCAGTACCTGATCAAATCGTCTGTCGTTTCCATGCTCCCCATAATGAATTCACCTGTTTTCTGTCTTTAAGGGACCCACATTTGTCTTAACTAATTTTTTCCTCCTCACATACCTAAAGAAGCTTTTACTATCTTCCTTTATATTCTTGGCTAGTTTACCTTTGTACCTCATGTTTTCTCCCCGTTTTGCCTTTTTAGTTATCTTCTGTTGTTCTTTAAACGTTTCCCAATCCTCTGGCTTTCCGCTCAGCTTTGCTATGTTGTACTTCTTTTTTATTTTTATACTGTTCCTGACCTCCCTTGTCAGTTCCAGTCACCTCTTACTCCCCTTAGAATATTTATTTCTCTTTGGAATGAAATGATCTTGCACCTTGTCTTTTTACCAGAAATACCTCCCATTGTTGTTTCACTGACATCCCTGCTAGGGTCTCTTTCCAGTCAACTTTGGTCAGCTCCTCCCTCATGCCTCATAGTCCCCTTTGCTCAACTGTAATACTGACACTTCCGATTTTCTCCCTCTCAAATTGTAGATTACAATTTATCATATTATGGTCACTACCTCCTGATGGTTCCTTTACCATGAGTTCCTTTATCAAATCTGGTTCATTACACAACTCTATATCCAGAATTGCCTTCTCCCTGGTAGGCTCCAGTACAAGCTGCTCTAAGAATCCATCTCGGAGGCACTGTAAAAAGTCCTTCTTGGAGTCCAGTACCAACCTGATATTCCCAGTCAACCTGCATGTTGAAATCTTGCATAACCACCATAGCATTACCTTTGTTACATGACAATTTTAACTCTTGATGCAGCCAGAACATTGTTCCCCCTCCAGTTAAGGTGTAACCCGTCCCTTTTGTACAGGTCACCCCTACCCCAGAAGAGATCCCAGTGGTCTATAAATCTAAATCCTTGCTCCCTGCACCAGCGCCCCCCAGCCACACATTCATAATCCCTATTTCCCTGTTCCTGCCCTAACCAGCACGAGGTACAGGGAGTAATCCAGAGATGACCATCCTAGAAGTCCTGCTTTTCAGTCTTCTTCCTAACTCTCTAAACTCATGTTGCAGAACCTCCTTCCTCTTCTTCATGATGCAAAACTACTTCCGGCTGCTCACCTTCCCTCTCGAGGATGTTCTGAAGTCGGATCAAGACATCTTGAACCCTGGCACCAGGGAGGCAACAGACCATCCTCGAGTCTCACCTGCTGCCACAGAATCTCCAGTCCGCACCTCGGACAATGGAGTCACCCACCACTATGGCTCTGCTCGATGTCGGCCTTGCCGGTCGAGTCTCATCGCTAGGATTGGAGTCACCAACGTGTCCGCCGCTCGGACTGGAATCATTGTCTGCCCCGACTGCTCCCAAGAGGGTGTACCTGTTTTCATAAGGTACAGCCACCTGCACCCACGTTTACTCCCCTTTCTCACAGTCACCCACCTTCGCTCTTCCTGTATCCTTAGCGTGACAACCTCACTGTATGTCCTGTACAGGAGCCATTCGCTTTCCCGAACGGCCCTGAGGTCATCCAGCTGCTTCTCCAGTTCCCCATCACGCACGTTCATTCAGGAGCTGCACCTGGCCACAATTTCTGCGGGTGCAGTTTCCAGAAGCTCCAACTGTGTCCCTGACTTCCCACATCCTGCAGGAAACACACTGCACCAATTTGCCTGCCATTTCTTTAGTGGACAAAAAAATCACAAATACCGAATCGTGTTGCCTCCTTGTCTCAGCCTCTTCACAAGGAATATATGGAAAACTAAATATGAGCCAAACGCATGTAGGCAATTATTTCAAAGGCCCTGCTGGTTATCAAGTGCTATTTCACTTCTCCTCATTATTACTTTAAAATGTAAAATAATTATACAACATAACAAAATTGAAAGTCAAGCTAATCTTAGTTTTTCTTGAATTGCCATTAGAACCCCTTTCCTTCCATTTCACCCCACAATAGATTGTCAATAACTCCATAATAAATCTTTAAGCAAAAATTCAAAAGCTTAACAATACCAACAGCCAAAAGAAATCAACAAGCTTAACATTGCTCGTAACAATAAAATTAAGCACCTTTGTTATTAGCTGTTTGATATGTCAGGACCAGTAGGATTTTTCATCAATATCACTGATATGTTTTTTGAGTACTAAGTTCTCTAATGCTAAAGTCACACTTAATGTGTTGATGGACTAGATGTGAAATTGTGCTCTTCGGGGTATGCATTTTGGGTGCTACTTGGGAACCAAAATGGCCTCTGATACTTTTGCATAAACTTCTGATGCAAAATGCAGATAGGTATTAGAGCATGAACAACTAACATCTTTTAGAAGTATGCAAAACAGACAGACCATTTTTGATTTGCTACTATGCTGCTATTTTGAGCTCACTTCTTGAAAATACACCTTCTCTTGGTAAACATCCAACTTCCATCAAATTGCCACCTGTGATTTTTTTTTGAAAAATAAATCTCCAACTATAGGTTAGTTATAGTTTGATTTCTTTTGGCTGTGACTTTGTTATCCAGGTGTTCGATGATTTCAAGTTGTTTAAAATTTCAAAAGTCTGCGGGGAACAGTGTGGCAAAGCCGGAAAACAATATGTTGACAAAAAGACCTTTGCACAAGCCAGCTATTGATGCATTTTCAGTCACTGTCCTTGTAATCCAGTGTGACTGGCAGAATGTATACAGCAGGAGCCATTTCTATTTTCTTTTCTAATGGGCCTGTCACACTTAGGCAACTTTTTAGGTGAGTGCAGGATTCTCTGCGCTCGTCACATGTTCACTGGTGGTCTCTGGTGAGTCTCCTTCATGGTTGCAAGGAGTTCCCGCATTCTGGGAACTAGTCGCGGCCTCAGTAAAAACATTTCAGTGACCAAAAATTGTTTGCCATGGAGAAAATCGATAACCCTGTAGTCGTAGGTGCAGTTGTAGTGGAGTTGCCATGTAGTCGTCGGTAGTTTTAGTTAATCGCCTTTGCTGACCGGACATTTTCATTGACTCATTTGGGAAAAAAAAACATAAGCAATAGTTTTCAAGAGTTCAAGAGTTCAAGAGACATTTATCATCACATGCACCAATTGGTACAGTGAGATTCAGAACCAAGGATAACCGACCGGTAATAGTAAATGTCCACCGAACTTCACAGCTGTGTATCACTGGCTTATTAAAAAGTTTTCTGACTTCTTAAAAGTTGTCTCCACTCTTCTCCCCCCTTCCCCCCCACCCTCTCTTTTAAAGGACTTACCATACACTGTGCTAGCCATCTTAATTACAGCGCCAATCTTCCTGTTCATCGCGGTGTGTGTCTGTATCACGTTAGCTTTGCACCATGTGAATTTCAGACAGCGCTCCCCCGCTTGCCCTGGCCCCCGCCTTTGTGATGCGTTTGTGTGTGTGTTCCACTCTGTCAGTCACCGTTCCAGTTCCCGGTTTTTCAGGCGACTGCCGGCAACTTGACAGCTGGCAGTCTGCTGAAAAATCACCTAAGTGGGACAGGCCCATAAGAGTAACGTTCCCATTTGAAGCCCAGTGATGAACGAGGTCAAAGATGTCTTTGTTTCATTAAGGATAACCTCACTACAATTTTCCACCTGCATCACCTCCAAATGAAAGCTTGGAATTAGATTGCATTGCCAGTGGCTTAGAAAATATTGTGGCAATGGGGCAGGTTTTGTGCTTTATGTCAGATTAGCATTCCCATGCGTGGTGTCTCACAATCCTTATCATCTGGAGATAAGTTGCTGGGAAAATGTGAAATTGTCATAACTTCTTTGAGCACTGTTATCCCATTATATATATTGTCTATGCTTGCATGAGATCAAAATTACAGAATTATAGAGTGTTATCAATGTAGAAGGAAGCCATTTGGACCTTCAAGTTTTCAATAGAGGTGCTCCATGTAACAGCAACAAACACCTCATTGCACATTCTTATCTGTTCCATGTCACACTGCATTCTATTTACTCCAGGTACCATACTTATTATTGGTATGCACCAGGGAGAAGGAGGTGAATGTCAAAGAGATAATGGAGGGGTAAACTTGTATTAGAGAGTGTGTCTGTATCAGGAAAGAGCAAGTGTTGTTAATATGCATTTCGTTGTCTCTGTACTGTACACTGACAATGACAATTAAAATTGAATCTGAATCTGAATCTGAATCTAATAGTAATGCAATTAGGGTGGATAAATCCCACAGGATTTCTCCCAAATTCCAAGGAAGGGAGGAGATTCCTGGGGCCTTGACATTGAACTTTAGAACTTCATTAACCATGGGTGAGGTGCCAGAAGACAGAAGGATAGTTAATGTTGCTCATTTATCTTAAAAAAAGAGCGGTAGGAATAAGCCTGGAAGCTACTGGTTGGTGAGCCTTGTATCAGTGCTAAGGAAGTCATTGGAGAAGATTGTAAAGAGCAGGACTTGTGTTCACCTTTGGAATAATCACAATGATTTTGTGCAGGGGGGATCATAGACATACAGTCATAGCGTTATACAGCATGGAAATAGACTCAGTGGTCCAACACACACATACTGATCAAATTGCCTACATGCTAGTCCCATTCGCCTGCATTTGGCCAAATCCTCCTAGACTTTTCTATTCAGGTACCTGTCCAAATGTCTTTCAAACCTGTAATTGTACCCACCTTTACCACATTGAACAGCTTGTTCCACATACCCACCACCCACCACCCACCACCCACCAGTCACCACCCACCACCCACCACCCACCAAAAACTGTCCTTCGGGTCCTCCTTAAAACTTTCCCCTCTCATTTTAGATGTACATTTAAATGGGTCGGTGAGTAAGTTTGTTGGCAATACCGAAATTGGTGGTGTTGGAGCCAGTGAGGAAGGCTGTCAGAAGGTACAGCGAGCGGGATATATATGAACTGCAGAAATGGGTGGAAAAATTGTGGGTGGAGTTTAATCTCAGCAACTGTGAGGTGTTGCACTTTGGGAGGTTGAATGTAAGGAGAAAGTATTCAGTTAATGGCAGTATCCTTAACAGCATTGATGTGCAGAGGGACGTGTTTATTATCACTGGAATGTAAGAATCTGTGAGGTTTATAAAATAATGAGATGGGATAGATATTCAATCGTTTCACAGAACCTGAGGGCACAGATTTTAAGTGAGAAGGGATACATTTAAAAAAGATCAAAGGAGTAATGTTTTCACAGAGAATGGTGATTATCTGGAATAAACTGCCAGAAGAGGTGATGGAGGCCGAAATAATTACAATGTTTAAAGGACATTTGACAGATACTTGGATATGAAAGGTTTAGAAGGATACTGACTTGATGCTGGTAAATGGGATTGGAATAGATGGGTAACTTGGTTGGCATAGATGAGGTGGGTCAAAGGGGTCCATTTCTGTTCTGTACAATTCAATGATTCCATGAGCTTGGTTCACTGAAAACTGTGATTGAATCTGGTTCCACACATCAGATGGTAATAGCTAACTATAAAATTCATTTTTTCTCATGTCATCTTTTATTTGACAATCAAGTGAAATTGGTGTACTCTGATTCTCGAACCCTTCCACCAATGGAAGCAATTTCTATCTATATCATTAATGATTTTCATTATTTCAATCACATCTCTTCTCTTCTCATCATTTTAATTTATATGGAGAAAAGATTCACCAGCCATTTTAGAGGACAGATGTTCCTCATCTTCATTCCTGGAGTCATTCCTGAATTTAGAAGGCACATTTTTTTACAGGGGGTAGGACATGTTGGGAACACTTCTCCAGAGGAGGTGGCAATAGCAGATACAATTCTACAATAATGAAGAAGCATTAAAAATACATATGAATACTCAGGGGAAAGGAGGATGTCGACCTAGTACAGGCAGGTAAGATTGGCATCATGGTCTGTGGAGATCTCATGGATTGAAAAACCTATTCCTTTAGTTTAGTATGGAGATGCAGCATGGAAATAAGCCCTTTGGCCCACTGAGTCCGCACCGACCAGCGATATACTAGCACTGTCCTACACACTCGGGACAGTTTACAATTTATTGAAGCCAATTAACTTGCAAACCTGATGGACACAAAATGCTGGAGTAACTCAGTGGGTCAGGCAGCATCTCTGCGGAAAGAGGATGGGTGAAGCTTTGGGTCGGGATACTTCCTCAGACCCAAACTGAAACCATCCATTTTCTTCAGAGATGCTGCCTGACCACTTTGTTCTATCGTTGGTATAAACCAGCATCCGCAGTTCCCTTCTACGCAACCCACCAACCTGTACAACTTTGGAGTGTGGGAGGAAACCAAAGCACCCAGAGAAAACCCACACGGTCACAAGGAGAACGCACAAACTCCGTACAGACAACACCTGTAGACAGGATCGAACCATGGTCTTTGTTGCTTGAATACAGCAACTCTACTTTTGCACCATTGTGCCACCCACTCTCCTGTAGTGCACTCTTGTATGTTCCAGTAAAAGTTATTTGTATCTACTCAAGGCTTTCACTTATTTCCTAAAATGTGATGACCAAAATGTTTGCAGTACTTTCATGTAAATTTCAGCATGTTACAAACCAAAGCATTGAGTACAAAATGAATGAAAACCTACAATTTTACATTTTACCTTGTTACTTTCTCAGCCTGCTCGGCATCGTTTAAATGATCATGGATATGCACACGTTGTTTAAGAAGGAACTGCAGATGCTGGAAAATTGAAGGTAGACAAAACTGCTGGATAAACTCAGTCTGAAGAAGGGTCTCGACCCGAAACGTTGCCTATTTCCTTCGCTCCATAGATGCTGCCTCACCCACTGTATTTCTCCAGCATTTTTGTCTACCATGGATATGCACACTCTGTGTTCCTGCAGCCTCTTTAGAATTGTGCTTTTTTTCTCCTCATTATCCTTGCTATCAAAGAACATCACCAGTACATTTCTACATTAAGTTTCACCTGCAAAATACTTGCTCTTTCCCCTACTGTCCCCAACCTCTGTTGCTGTTTTCATGATCATTAACTTCACTTCTATGTTTTGTGCAATATTTGTGTTTCTCCTATTTATAATTGGATCTAAATCAGCAGTATATGTCGATAAACGTGTTAGTCCCAGCATTACTCCTTGGGGAAACTGTCATTCTTCCTCTATGCAGTAAAAAAATATTGACCAAGACTTGTTTTGATGTAAAGCTGGATTCTTCTCTGCTCTCTCAGCCTTGAGCCTCAACCTGGTTGATAATGATGACACATTTTAATGAAATGTCTTTTGAATTTCATAGTCAAAGACATTCTTTGTTATATCACTAAAACACTTGATCAGGATGTTGAAATGTAATTTGCTTTTTAAATATCTAAGGTTGATCGTATTAATTAATCCATACTCTTTCAAATGACTGCAAATTTGTACCAGGTTATTGCTTTCCCACCACAGAGGTTAAACTGGCTGCTCTGAAGTTGCTGCCTCCATCCCTACTCTCTTTTGAAGGATTTGGATCAATGAATGGAGACAGCACATGCTGGAGCACAAATAACTATTTATTAAATAGTTCTCCGAATGGTGACGCCATCGAGTGTGGCAACCTCGCCTGCAGCTGTCCGTATTTTCATCCTTATTTACATTTTTTTATTTTTAGACCGTCAAAACGTTTTATTGTGGAGGTCTTATAGTGTTTTTATGTGGGGGGGAGTGTAGGGGGAAAATGTTTTTCACAGTCGCAACCTGGGTCGAGGATGCGTCTTTCCTCCGAGCCGCATCTTCGCCCCCTCCTCGCGGCCTACTATCTGGTTTGGCGCGGCCTTTCCTGCTGGAGACCGGCCAGAGCTTCAGCTTCAGTGGTGACGCAGCACTGTGGTACCATCGCTGTGCGGCTGATGCCTTACCGAGGTTGCCATGTTGAAGCTCCGTAGTGCTGGAACTGCCGACGTTAACATCGTGGTCTGCAGAGCATCCAGCCACGGGTGGCGCTGACTTTAACATCGCGGAGGCCTGGGATCTTTTGCCAAGGTCGTCAGTGTTGGAGCTCTGCCCAGCTCGGCCTGTGAACTTTGGGAGCCGTGACCTCCGTAGGAAGCGGCCGATTCGGACACTCCAAGCCGCTGAGAGTGTTCTTCTGATGCCGGAGTACCATAATCCGGCGAGAAGGCCTGAAACATCGGGCCGTCCGTAGTGGCGACTGCGGAGGCCTCAAATAGGCCCCGACCATGGGTGAACTTGAGGAAGAGGACTGAACTTCTATTGTCTTCCCTCACAGTGGGAAACGTTGATCCCGTTGTGGGGGATGTTTTATGTTTTATGTTAAATTCTATAGTGTTGTGTTTATCTTATTTTGTGTGCTGCGTGGTAACTCAAATTTCACTGCACCAATTGGTGTATGTGACAATAAATGTCCTTTGTCCTTTAAAGCAAATTACAAGTAAAATAGTAAGATTAAACGAGAACTTACCAGTTTGAAGTTTGATCTGTATTTTATGAGGAATTACGATGAGGGATTACGTGAAGAACCCGTTCAGCACGCATGCGCGGCATACTTCAAAGCAGCGGTGTGGAATCACAGATAGACACAGTTATTGAAGTAAACATAGTAAAGACAAGGAGACATCAGTTTATGAATTTGACCCATATTATTGAGGGTGGGAGCGGAGGGCACGTAATCCCTCATCATAACTCCTCATAAAATACAGATCAAACTTCAAACTGGTAAGTTCTCGTTTAATCTTACTATTTTACTTCGGAGTCACGCGAGTGATTCCGTGAAGATTTCAAAGCTCTGTGATTTCAAACCGTGTAACAGTTATTACTACATCACTGCCGAAGTCTTTGAGGGAGGAAGTGTGTTATCGTAATCAACCAATGAATCTGTTTGTAGAAAAACACAATGGTATTTTTTAACAATAACAACAAAGAAATTAAATTGTTCCCCTGGGCTTAAATTAAATATTTGCAGTCTGTAAAATCTTTCCTGCAAATAAAACAGGTTTTGCCAACGGCTTATTACAAAATTTCTGAACGGTCTTACCCCCCACCATCCTGCTGTAGCCAGGATGTGGCTTATAGGCACGTCCATTCTTTTAGCCGTCGACGTGGATGCTGCCCTGGTGGAATGAACTTTGTACATGTTAGTTTTTATCCCAGCAGCTTTTAGCACCTGCTTGAGCCATCTCGAAATGGCTCGTCACCCGACCATAAGGTTTTTTATGACTGACCCACAAGGCTTTTCATCTCCCTCAAATATTTTGGTTGTGTCTATGTAGGATAATAGAGAAGGGAATGGAGGGTTATGGTATGAGTGCAGGCAGGTGGGACTAAGTGAAAAAAAAGTTGTTCGGAACGGACTTGTAGGGCCGAGATGGCCTGTTTCCGTGCTGTAATTGTTATATGGTTATAATAGGGTCATGGCACATAACTGTGATTCTGGCGGGTAAGTCCAGAATTCCACGACTGGATTAGGTGTTCCTGGTCTGCTCTGTTTGATCATTCCCTGGATAACGACAGAGATCTGGTCTGGAGCAGTGAGCATGGTGTCCAGTCACAATAGGTGTAGTGACTGGACCCTCTGTGCAGCTACACGTGCCATCAACATGAGTGTTTTGAGCATAGATGGTTTCACATTGAGGGATCTGACTGGTGGGCATCCCCTGAGGTATGTCAGGACCACACTGACATCCCATATATGGGTGTACCTTGGTCTAGGGGTTAGAGTTGTAAATACCCTTCATTAGTTTGACCACCAGCTGGTGGGACCCCATGGCCTGTCGTCCTGGAGCTGGTTTTAAATAGACAGGCAGGGCAATTCTAGCTGTGTTGATGGCTCTGTAGCTGAAGTCTTCATCGTGGTGAAGGTTCGCCAGGAATTCCAGTACGTTGGTAACTGTAGCGGTTGAGTAGGTGGTCCCTGTATCCAAGCAGTACTTCTCCCATTTTTTGATGCTGGACAAGTGCTGATTTATTTAGTGGATGTTCAGAGGGATGCTGACATGGTGTCGACGGTTTGTTATGATAATCCCAGTCCCAGAAGTGGTTTGTGCAGCATCTGCAACCTGGTGGGTCAGGAGTTTGATTTTCTCATGGCATGGGTGGCTTGTGCCCGACACTGGGTGTTAATAACTCTGGGTCACTGGGGAATACCATCGGAGTTCCAACAACCATGTATGGAGTATTGGGAACTATGGCTGTAGGCCAGTCGGGTACTATCAAAATACCTGAAGCAGCGTCCATTTGTACTGTGCGTAGCCCCCGACTGATGAGGCAGAAGGGAGGAAATGAATAGAAGAAAAATTTCCCCAATCCAGCGCGAACGCATCTACCACTGCTGCCTCAAGGTATGGTTCCCAAGCGACATAGATAGGTACCTGGTGATTTAGTCTAGATGCAAATAAATCGATATCTAGCGTGCCATATTGCTTGATAACTTTTGTGAAAAATATATATTTTTGGGGTTTTAACATCCATTCGATGTTGTCATTAAATTTACGTGATCTGGTGTCTGCCACTGTATTTAGCTTACCTGGTAGGTAAGTTACTGATAGCCAAATATGTCTTTGGACACACCATTGCCAAATTGTATTGACCAACTTGTCGCATGATACCGATTTTATGCCGCCCATATGGTTAATGTAGGCCACCACCGTAGTATTATCTATTTATAACCGTACATGCAAGTGATGCATATTTATGCATATGCTTTTAAACCATAAAAAGTCACCCAAACATCTCTAGATAATTAATGCCCAGTGTAAGTGGTAACGATGATTCTGGGTTAGTCCATCTACTACTTGTGCTGGATATAGAGTTAGTTGCTCCCCAGTCTTGAGCACTGGCATCTGTTTGGATAACTGACGTAGGGTTAGTGATGATAATAGGCTGAAACTATGTCAAACGTTTTTTGCCCACCACTGTAGTTCTGATATTACTTCAGTGGGTAACATCATGAAACAACCATAATGACCTGTATGTCGGTTTTGGTACAAAGGTCCGAATTATGTAGCTGGAAATGCTGCTATCATTATCCCAATTACTCTGTTACTTGTCGAGTAGTTGGTTGTTTGTTGACCATTAAATTGTTGTACGATTGTGCCAATTCAACTATGTGTCTCTTGGCAATGTTACAGTCACGTAGACTGAATTAATTGTGAGGCCCAAGTAGTCCATGATAGAGGATGGCTTCAACTTAGATTTATCTGGATGTAAGACAACCCCAGGGTTTCGGATAACTGTTTGGTAGCTGAACAGCTAACATAGTCAAATTCATGGTCTTGCCTACCATTTAGGATATCATCAAGATATGCCATGACAATATGTTTTTGTCTTCTGAATATTGCCAGAGCTGGTTTTAGTGTCTGGGTGACACTCTTGGGCTGATGTGAGCCCATTGGGTAACGCTTTAAACTGCTATAGCTGCCCCATCCAGTTAAATTTCAGGTATCTGCGATGATCCTTGTGAATGGTACTAAATGGTAAACATCTTTAAGATGAATGCTTGCCATGAAGTATCCTTTGGAATTTAGTTGTTTGGCAGTAACAACCGGTTCCATTTTGAAATGTATATACTTAACAAACATATTTAGTGAAGTTAAGCCAATGATGATGGGATATCCGCCATCTTTTTAGGGTTTAGTGAATATATTTGATACAAATTGCAAGGGTTCAGGTTTCCCCATGACACCCTTTGTAATTAGTCTCACGTTCAGCTTGTCCCTCTTGTTTCTTTAACGGAGAGAGGAAAAATACCCTCTGGGGTGAATGTTGACCTGGTGGCAATTTTTCTAGTATGAATTCTATAATGCCATTGAGTAGATACTGATTACTCGTGATAGACTCCCATGTGTTGGTATGCTCTATATACTGGTAGGAACCAGACCCACCTACCTCCATGGTTATGGGTATTCTTCTGTTTCCTGCTGGTCCAACGAGTGTTGCACGTCGTCTGACGTGGCGGTGACGTTGGGGGGTGGCACATTTTCCATGGGGTCCGCTCTGGGCCCTGGTCTAAATAAGACTTTCGGTGATAAATGTGGACCCCAAGCTTTCATCAGTCCGATATGATAGACGTTGACTGATGGATGCGATGGGGTGCTGCTGCGTAGGAATTACTGTTTTTGGTTACTCGTCCTGGCCCTGGCCCTGCCCTCATGAGCCGAAAGTTTTGTAAAACCTCTTACATGTCCTTCATATGCTTTGTGAGGTTTTTGCCACAGAGCAGTGGGTCTGGCTCAGTGGCTGGGGTCTTATGACTTGTTTAAGAAGGTTGTGGTCATCTCCGTATTTTTCCATGGAACGAGGAAAACGATGTGATGGCTGACGTCAGGCTTTTAACGCCTCCTGCACATGGGGTTTTCACGTAGCTGTCCACCACACACCACACCTAGCAGCTCTTCCTGTTCCTGCACCCCTTGCATACTCCCGATATCTTCAGCCATTGCCCCTGTTCTTGACCAGCCCAGTCCTAGTCACCAAAGCTAACCTCTGGAAAGGAGGAAGCAATGGACAGTGCACAAGGCACTGTGGAGAGAGAGCCTGACCCCCCTCTGCGAGAGCGCCCCTGCTGGGGTGCACCTCGCTGGGGCTCCTGCTCCAAGAGCCGCTCTATGCGGCTCAGGCGGCTGTCTCTCCCCCGCCTGGGTGGAGAGACGTCCCCGTCCGATAAGTCGGAGCCACCGGCCGGAAAGCCTCTTCCTTGGCTTGTACATCCAGCCCGCTGCTCGGGCGCTAGCGGGGCTGGGCTCGGTCACGGTGTCGGGGTAGCGGACCGCCCGGTAAGTGGTCCTACCGCCTTGTTGCTGCCCCCGCGAGATGAAACGCTCCTCCGTGTAGTCTAGCGGGTGCAGATCTGTGCAGGCGGCTGTTTTCCCCCCGGGCGGGTGGAAAGACGTCCCGTCCGATAAGTCGGAGCCACCGGCCGGACGCCTCCGTGGCGTTACTTCCAGCCCGCTGCTTAGGCGCTAGCGGGGCTGGGCTCGGCGCGGTGTCGGGATAGCGGAGCGCCGGGTAAGCGGTCCTACCGCCTTGTTGCTGCCCCCCTCCAGATGGAATGCTCCTCCGTTGAGTCGAGCGGGGACAGGTCTGTTCCGTTGCTGCCCCCCCCAGATGGACGCTCCTCTGTGGAGTCGAGCGGGGGACAGGTTTGTTGCAGAGCCTTTCTTCTCTGCCGGACAGCAGAAGGCTCCCTGTGAAGGAAACCGACGTCAGCTTACCTGACGGTCTGTTCTTTCACCTCCATAGCGGGAGAGCCCGACTCCCGCTGCCACTGTTGCTCTGCTGGACGTAATGCCGCGCATGCGTGCTGAACGGGTTCTTCGCGGAATCACTCACGTGACTCCGATGTAAAATACAGAAAAAACTATCAATATGGTAACAATACAGAATAGGTCTCACATCCATCTGCATATTCGATTCTCCTGTCTGCACTGCCTGGTGCTGGCACACACCATGGTCCAAGCTCTTCCACTCTCTCTCCCCCACTAGATGAAGATCTCTTCAATCTCTCTCCCTTCGGTGCACTCCAAGCCTCACTTCCAGATAATGCTGTTGCATACACTAATTTTAGACACAAGGCTAGAAATTGGATTGTGTGGCACTTAATTTTTAAAACTTCATAGTCCAATTTCAGCTTAAATTACAATAGATTGCAATCCTGTCAAGTTGTGCCAGGTACAAAATTGGACTGAACACTTTAACATACGAGTCATGTTAATATATCAGACATTTTGCCAGCATAACACATGCACCAAATGATGTTGTTATTTGGCAAAAGCCTGTTTAACTCAGTGCCAGCATAAATTGAAACGTGATTTGAACAAGAAGTGTGTTGTGCTGTTTAGTTTATGAAGAGAGCATTACTGCTGACAATGTTTGAGCATCCTCAGAACTTAAGACAGGTTTCTTTGACATCTTCCAGACTTTACGCAGTGTGCTGAAACTAACACTTGACGGAGTGTGCTGAATTTTTTCAGATGTAACTGTTGAAATATTCGGTCAATGTTAAAATGTTGCTATATAATAAGTGCTGTGGATACTTTATTGTGACCTGGATAAACATATAGAGATAAGGAACTGCAGATGCTGGAATCTTGCATAGGACACAAAATGCTTGAGTAACTCAGCAGGTCAGGAGGCATCTCTGGAGTACATGGATAGGTGACGATTTGGGTCGGGACCTTTTTTCATCTGGTTCCTTATGTTGGATTGTGTGCCTTGTGGGAGGAAACAATGTCATGGTCCTCAGTGTGGATCCTGGTCCCAGAGAGATCTCCCATGAAATCTATCTGATGATCAATGTATTTACAGGTTTTCCAAGGTTACTACCAGTGAGATATGTAACATTATGCGGGCAGTTCTATGACCCCACACTCCTGCCTGGAGTGTTCTCACTGCGGTCATGTTGACTCAACTACCTTGCTACAGGATCTTTTCAAGTTTCTGCAGCATGTCTCTCTGGATGTGCTGCTCACTGTTATGTTGGAGTGATCATCCAGGCATTGTATTCACAAAGAGATTATTTTATTTAATTGGATTTCACAATAGAGTCATCGCTTTTCAGGCACCAGGATTTGCCTGAATTGCTTTTTTCCATTCACTGCATCCATGTGCCCATAAGGGCTCCCGTTAATCAGGAGTTTTTATGAACAAGAAAACCTTCCACTCTGTCAATTTGTGGATTAACGTGGATTACAAGAAGAATTTCATGATGGTGAATATTATATTTTTGGGAAGCACACATGACCCTCATCTTGAGAGAGTTCATACTGCTAAATATTTTTTAGCAGCTGGTGAGATGGATCCTCCAGGACAGAGGCTTTCCTTTGTTGCTCTGGATATTCACACCAGTGCATTCTCCAACTTTAAAGCAGCTGATGGCATTATTATCAGGACAGTAACGGAGAATGCCACCCTGATTCCATTCCTGGGTGAAAAGTACAATTGTGTATTCATTTTTTAGGAGGTCCCTACTAGTTGTTGGTGCTAAGTGCAGCTGTCTTTTACTGCACCAAAAAATGTGCGCAAATCAATTTCCAACGAGCATTGCATCGCTGATATCCATACAAAAGGGACCAACTAGAAGAAATATCTGCACCCACCTTTTGGCAGAAATGGGTGAAGTGGGTGAAGAGGTGGTGATTTGACTTTGCTCCCGAATTCAGCAATGCAAGAATTTGCCCAAAATATTGCTTAATTTTACAAAATTCATGAAAAATTACACTTACAGGGGTTCTTTCTTCAGAAGTGGGTTAGAAGGAAAGATTGAAGATAAACTATGGGATTGCAAGATGACTGTACAACCACAGCTGCCTACTAATCCTACTGTTTTAGCGGTACCCAATATGGTGCCACTTGGTAGAGTATAATCGGACCATTAACAAGTTCACAGCTGTTCTGTATCACAGCTGTGTTATGCTAGCATCTGAGAATGAGTTATTTAATGCTATGCAGAGCTGAATGCAGCAATAAAAAAATCACTTCTGGAGCAATTCACAATGTTAGTATTTGATACTGTACAAACATATGTATAATTAAGCTTTTTAAAGAACAACTTGCATTGCAATTGCTGAAGTTTTTGTCGATTTAAAATAAAATGTTTTGGGAATCCGAGTACCTATCATCATATCTTATCATATATCATCATATCTATCTATATATTAAAACTGTGTGCCTGTGCGTGTGTGTGTTGCGTGTGCGTGTGCGTGTGCGTGTGCGTGTGTGTGTGTGTGTTTGTGGGTGTATGTCAGATTCCATTTTCAGATATTTTTCAGATTAGATTTTTGGCCTTTGATTCCTTGGTCCGCCAAAACCACACGCAGAAACTCAGAGATTTTTTCCATTTTGGTAGAGATTTCACTTTTACATTCGCAAATCTACTCCTCATTAAATTTTGTCATTTTTTATGTATACAATTTTATTAAAATCCTTCCCCCCCACAAAAAATTTCAATATGTTAAAAAAATCAAACAGCTCTCACCCACAGAATGTTGGTAAATGTTCCATCGTGTGATGTCACAATGCCCAATGCTCACAGATGTCCAATCGGAATGGATCTCATTTACATATGCCTTTGCACCAGCCCCTGCAGCCTGTGTCAAAGCACGTGATCACGTGTATGGGAATAGAGAAAGAGGATTGGGGGTGGTTGGGAATGGGGAATAGATGGACTGCCCCAACCCCATCCCACTCTCCCTCCCCACTCTTCTCCCCCTCTCTCTCCCCCCACACCTCCCCTCCCTCCACATTCTTTCCCCTCCCTCCAAAACCCCATCTCCCTCCCCCCCCCCCCACACCCTCTCTCCCCCTCCACATCCCTATCTCCTCCCCCTCCCCACCCCCTTCTCCTCCCCCTCTCCATCTCCCTCTCCTCACCCCTCTCCCCCCTCCCCTCTCCTCCTCCCCCCCCTTCCGTCTCATAACTCTCCTAACCACCCCTTCCCCCTCTCCCTCCGCTCTCCCCCTCCCCCCTCCCCACTCATCCCCCCTCTACCCCCTCCCCCTCCCCCTCCTCCCTCCTCCCCCTCCCCCCCACCCCCTCCCCCCTCCCCTCTATCCTCCCCCCCCCCCCTCCCCACTCTACCCCCTCTCCCTCTCCCTCTCCTCACCCCCTCCCACCCCCTTCCCACCCCTCCTTCCCTCCCCCACCCCCTTCCCTCTCTATCCCCCCTCCCATCTTTCCCACCGCCCCGTCCCCCCCCTTCCCTCTACCCCTCTTCCACCTCTCCCCTACCACTCCCCCTCCTCTTCCACTTCCACTTCCCTCCTCACCTCCGCCTCCACTCTCCCCACTCTTTCCCCCCTCTCTCCCCTCTCCCCCCCTCCCTCCACACTCTTCCCCCTCTCCCTCCTCCCTCCCCTCACATATATATATATATATATATACACATACAGACACACAGTTCAAGGATAATATAAAGAGACACAACGTGTCTGCACTTGGTCTAGTAGAACTTGGAATGAAATTAATCTCAATCTTCTCTCTCCCCCCTCCCTCTCTCCCTCCACCTCTCTACCTCTCCCACCTTCCCCCTCTCTCCCCTCTCCCTCTCTCCTCACCTCTCTACATAATCCCTTCCCACCCCAACCCCCACGCCAATCCCCATCCCTCTCTCCCCCAACCCATCTCTGCCTTCCACCACTCCCCCTACCCCTCTGCCCCTCTTCCGCACTCTTATCCTCCCTTCCTCCCTCACCACTATTCCCCCCTCTCCCCCCCTGCCCCTCCTCACCTCCCATTCCACTCTTCCCTCGCCCCCTTCCTCCACACTCTCCCCCCCCTCCCCCTCCCCTCCCCCCCTCCTCTCTCCCCCTCTCCCCTCCCCACCCCTCTCTCCCCCCTCCCCCACCCCCACTCTCCTCCCCCCCCTCCCACCCACCCCCGTCTTCACCCCCATCTCCCCCCCCCCCCCCTTCCCCTCTCTCTTGCACCACTCCCCGCTACCCCTCTCCCACCCGCTACCCCCCTCTCCCACCCCCTACCCCTCTCCCCCCTTCCGGCACTCCCCCCCCGCTCTCCTCCCATTCCCCACTCTCCTCCCCCTTCCCATCCCCCTTCTCTCTCTCCCCCTACCCCGCTCTCCTCTCCCTCCCAAATGTCCCCCGTTTCCTCCTCCTCCTCCTCTCCACTCCCTCCCCTCTCCCCACCCCGTCTCCCCCTCCCCCCCTCCCCCCACCTGTGTGTTTGGGGGGTGGTTAGTGTGAGTGTGATGCCGCAGCCCCCCCTCCCCCCCCCCCCTGCATACGCACGTTGGGGAAACAGACCCAACAGGTCTGCACTTGGTCTAGTTACCTATTAAAACTCTGTGTGTGTGTGGTGTGTGTGTGTGTCATTTTGCTTTTGAAACGCATCTCCTCGAAAACCAGATGCTGAAACGGGGAGATTTTTACATATTTCAGTAGAGATTTTCCTTGTGAGTTTAGAAATCCTCTCTGTACATTTGGTGCATTATTTTCCTGACTTTTTTATTAAAATTGTTGACCAATCTGACCTTTTTTTAAAAATCTGACCACTGCCCAGCTGCTCGCGTTACAATAACAGTGACATTTTTACATCTTCAGGTAGAAAATTTCCTTATGATTACAAAAAAACCAATCCTCTATAAATTTGGTCGATTATTTCCCAAGATATTTACTAAAATGTATAACCAAACTGCCATTTAAAAAAAAAATTAAGTTTGCCCAGCTGCTGACCTCACAATGCCTTTACACCTGGCCCAATTGCCCCCTGGCCCATGCCCAGCCCCGCCCCAATGACCTCACATTGCCTTTACACCTGGCCCAACTGCCTCCTGGCCCTGCCCGGCCTTGCCCCCCAGAATACCTGATGGCCCCGCCTCCCCAGCCTGCCAGGTTGGTGATTCCATTGTTTTTCATTGAGTTTAATTTAATTATTTCTCACTTAACATCACTAGTTCTTAACATTAACTTTTAATTTCAAAGACAGTTAAAAAAAAATTGCTGTTTTCATTGACAGTTTAGATCATTACTGTGTGTTTAATGGGGGGGGGGGGCGGGGGGGGGTGGATAGTCTCTCTCTTCTCCCCCATTCCCTCTGCCGACAGCTTTCGTGCATCCACCTTCCTTTCACAATCTGAACGTGTGATGCACGGTTGCATTTTGCACTCTCTGTCTCTCCCCCTCTCTCCCTCTCTCTCTCTCTCCCCCATCTCTCTCTTCCCATCTCTCTCTTCCCATCTCTCTCTCCTCCCCTCTCTCTCCCCCCCCTCTCTCTTCCCCCTCTCTCTCTCTCTCTCCACCATCCCTCTCCCCTTCCCCCTTCCTCCCCCTCCTCCCCCTGCCCTCCTCCACCCCCCCTTCCCACCGCCACCCCTCCTCCCCTAAACTCCCTTCCCCCCTCCCCTCCACCCCATCCCCCCCCCCTCCTCCTCCTCCCCCTCCCCCTCCCCCCCTCTCTCTGTCTCTTGCCCATCTGTCCCTGCCCCTTTCTCTCTGTCTTTCCCCATTCTCTCCCTGCCCTCCCTCTCTACCCCCCCCCCAAATTCTAGACGTGCCTGGGAGTTGGGGGCTATGCGTCAGTGGATAGGGCGGTTATGGGTTGAAGGTGCAAATGAATAATATTAATATAATTAATATAACATGATTCTCAGGGTGTTTTTACATTGTTGTAAGGAGAGAGATGTAATGGGGGAGATTTAAAAGTTTTAAAGTGACTTATAAAAGTTGAATTTCTTCAAATCTGCACTGGCAGTTAGGCAGTTATGATGTCACAATGCCCTACCGGCTACAATGTTTCTATCCCAGAACACTGAGTCCTACACAGCAAATGTCCTTCAGGGAAAGAATCTGCCAGCCTAACCCAGCACAGCAAAGTTTAATGATTGTATTGTATTGTATTGTATATCTTTATTGTCATTTCCTGAGTATTCACATACCCAGAGGAGACAAAAAAACGATTAGATTTGGATAACAAATCTTAGTGCAAATGCATTTTTTTTAGAATTAATTTTAGAATGAGGGAGGGGATTATTGCGTTGGGGAACGGGTTGCTTTAGGGAAATGGGTACATCACAATGGAATCTCATTTAGCAGCTAATCTGAGGGGTGTTAGTGTGCGGTGGGGGGGGGGGGGGGCGAGGGATAGTGTGGGGCAGGGGGGGGTTGTTAGTGTGTGTGTGGGGGGGTTAGTGTGTCTGTCTGTGGGGAGGGGGTTAGTGTGTGTGTGGGGGGTCATGTTACAATGGCAAACCATCAACAGCACCTGCGCAGCTTAGGGCTATGGGTGAGTGGTGGAACATTGTGTCCTCCCAAATGGTGCTGCGTCCTCTCCTCCCATGTCAGAGGACGGGGCCCAACGGGTCCCACTTGGTCTAGTAACTTATAAAAGTCTGATGTTGGATGTGGATGTATTTGTGTGTGTGTATATTTGTGTGTTTTTCTGTGATTCACCTCCTCGAAGACACGACACACCAACGGTGAAATTTTGATATATTCCGATAGAAATTTACCCCATGATCTTGAAAATTGCCTCATGTCAAAATTTGGTTCATTATTTCCTGAGATTTTTACTAAAATTGTTCACCTAACTGAATGTAATGAGCTGAAGCGAGCTGATGATGTCACAACGGCTCGGCTCTTCAGGGCCAGCTGCGCTGTTTCAACGCGCGGCCTGCTGGCCACTGTTTTCCTCGAGCTGAGAGTTATGAGGCACACCCGCGGGTGCCACAATCGGCCGGCCCTCTGCTGCTTTTGACAGTCGTCAGATCGCTCCGGGCCTCGCTCAGGCCTGGCGCCTGGTGGGGCTGCTGCCGCCCCCACATGAGCTGCCGCCCCGCTCCCCTCCTCTCTCTCTTTCCCCCTCCTCTCTCTCCCTCCTCCTCCTCTCTCTCCCCTCTCTATCTCTCTCCCCCTCTCTCTCTCCCCAGCTCCTCTCTCTCTCTCTCTCCCTCCCTCTCTCTCCCCCCCTCTCTCTCTCTCTCTCTCTCTCTCTCTCTCTCTCTCTCTCCCCCTCTCTCTCCCTCTCTCTCTCTCTCTCTCTCCCTCTCTCTCTCTCTCTCTCTCTCTCCTCTCTCCCCCCCCCCTCCCTCTCTCTCTCTCCCCCTCCCCCTCTCTCACCCCCCTCTTCTCTCTCTCACCCCCTCTTACCCTCTATCTCACTCCCCCACCCTCCCTCCAGGAGGGCAGTTAGTGTATGTGTGTGCGGGGGGGTTAGTTGTGTGTGTGTGTGGTTAGTGCGTGTGTGACAACACATGCTGCCCTCCCCCCGCCCCCCCCCCCGCAACCCCCCCCCCCCCCCCCCCCCCCCCCTTGAGGGGGCGGGTCCCAATGGGTCCCACTTGGTCTTGTCATTTTTAAAACTCAACTGTAAACTCAGGATGCTCATTTTTGTAGCTGATAGAACTCACTTTTGTTGCTTATAAGTAGTTTTGCTTCAATAATGTATGGATATTTTGAAGACCTTTGTAGAACAATTCTTTCAGAAGTGTAACATGGTATAATATTTCATTATGAACTTCAGATATTAAGATTGGGGGTTTCAGTATTGATGTGGATAGAGAACTGGCTGGCAGACAGGAAGCAAAGAGTAGGAGTAAACGGGTCCTTTCCACAATGGCAGGCAGTGACTAGTGAGGTACCGCAAGGCTCACTGCTGGGACCCCAGCTATTTACAATATATATTAATGATTTGGACGAGGGAATTGAATTCAAATCTCCAAGTTTGCGGATGACACAAAGCTGGGGGGCAGTGTTAGCTGTGAGGAGGATGCTAGGAGGCTGCAAGGTGACTTGGATAGGCTGGGTGAGTGGGCAACTGCATGGCAGATGCAGTATAATGTGGATAAATGTGAGGTTATCCACTTTGGTGGCAAAAACAGGAAAGTAGACTATTATCTGAATGGTGGCCGATTAGGAAAAGGGGAGATGCAACAAGACCTGGGTGTCATGGTACACCAGTCATTGAAAGTAGGCATGCAGGTGCAGCAGGCAGTGAAGAAAGCATATGGTACGTTAGCATTCATAGCAAAAGGATTTGAGTAAAGGAGCAGGGGAGTTCTACTGCAGTTGTACAGGGCCTTGGTGAGACCACATCTGGAGTATCGTGCACAGTTTTGGTCTCCTAATCTGAGGAAAGACATTCTTGCCATAGAGGGAGTACAGAGAAGGTTCACCAGACTTTCCTGGGATGACAGGACTTTCATATGAAGAAAGACTGGATCGACTCGGTTTGTACTCGCTGGAATTTAGAAGATTGAGGGGGGATCTTATAGAAACGTACAGATTTCTTAAGGAGTTAGATGTGGCTAGCTGCAGGAAGATTGTTCCCGATGTTGGGGAAGTCCAGAACAAGGGGTCACAGTTTAAGGATAAGGGGGAAGTCTTTTAGGACCGAGATGAGAAAAACATTTTTCACACAGAAAGTGGTGAATCTGTGGAATTCTCTGCCACAGAAGGTAGCTGAGGCCAGTTCATTGGCTATATTTAAGAGGGAGTTAAATGTGGCCCTTGTGGCTAAAGGGATCAGGGGATATGGAGCGAAGGCAGGTACAGGATACTGAGTTGGATGATCAGCCACGATCATATTGAATGGCGGTGCAGGCTCGAAGGGCCGAATGACCTACTCCTGCACCTAATTTCTATGTTTCTATGTTTCTATGAAAATATTTTTCGAACAAGTTTAAAATCTCTATTAATTGCTTTATTATGTATTGACATTTTGCTCAAAGGTATTATTTATTACTATTTACAAACGTTATGGTAATTTATTGCCATCAGAAATGTGAAGGGCAATATCAAAAGGGCTGAGCATAAATTCTGACCAGAGAATAAAAATCAATTTACTGTTGGTCCTCATGGACTGTGAGGACCTGTGCATCTGTAAGTACCTGTGCAAATTAACTGAAAGGGTAGCAATGACATTAGAAGGTCAATATAGAGGAAATAACCCAATACATCATATGAACAGGGATATAAATACAGGACTGGAAGCACCTGTGGCAGGCTGTTACAATTGATCATTTAAGTTGCTTAGCAGGTTATTAGAACTGACTCAACTTTCAATGCATGTACACACAATAATCATCTGATAAGCAGATAATTGTGGTTGATGGAGGTCTTAATACCATGGCATCACAGCAGGGATTGCACAGGGCAGTATCCCTTGCATTACTATCCTCAACTACATACTTTCCATCTTAAGTGAGAAGTTCACTGATTCTTGTACAATGTTCAAGATTCAAGATTCAAGATTCAAGATTCAAGAAGTTTTATTGCCATGTCAACAAGTTGATAGGAATGTGTCTTGGTTCGCTCTCAGACAAACACAATACAGTGCAATACAGCCACCACATACACCACTAAATAATACAGACAATACCGTACGAAGGACAATATATACAGGAAGGACCGTACCCAGCAGCGTCATACTAAGTGTAAGTGCAAGTGCAAAAGAAAGTGCAAAGTGATTAGTGCAAATTCAAATATCTGATGGCTTGGAGGTAGGTGCTGTCTCTGAAGCGAGATGTTTTACTTTTAATGCTTCTATATCTCCTTCCTGATGAGGGGAGATTAAAGAGGTAATGTGCCGGATGAAAGTGATCTGCTATGATTTTCCTGGCCTTTCTGGTGAGTCTTGTTGAGTAAAGTGATGTCACTGAGGGAAGTCTGCTGCAATGTCCAATTTCATTTGCTGGTCCTCAACAAAAGAAGCAGATGGAGCATGCAGCAAGATGGAGAAAAGATGCAGACATAGGCTGACGGTTTGGGCATCACAGTGGCACGGCTGCTGTCTCGTATCTCCAGTCACCTTGGTTCAATCCTGATCTTCAGCATTTCCGGTGTGGAGTTTGCACGTTCTTGCTGTGGCTGCATCAGTTTCCTTTGGGTACGACACTTCTCTCCAACACCCGAGAAATGGTCAGCTCTAGATCAATTAGCCACTGCATCTAGTATGCAATGAGTGGTAAAATCTTGGGAGGTGGGGTAGAGAGGGAGGAACGGGAATGTGAGAAGAATAAAATAGATTAGGGTAGGATTAGTGCAAAATAGATGTTTCATGTTTGGCTTGGGTTGTGTGAGTTCCTTGAACAGAATAATGGCAGTGCTTAACAAGATGCACTACCACCACCTTTTCTTCATGCTATATTTCTTTTGGGCTCTACGACTAAGTGCCAAGTAAACGAGTGAGTCTAGCCAACTGCCTTTGATATTCGGAGACAAAGAACTGCAGACGCTGGTTTAAGGACCAGCTGGATTAAGAAGTCTGAACAAGGGCCCTGACCCGAAACGTCACCAATCCATGTTTTACCGGAAAAGCTGCTCGACTCACTGAGTTACTCCAGTACTTTGTGTCTATGTTCGATATTCAGTTGCGTTACATTTGCCTTGTCTTTTACTATCATCATCCTGGGTCACTGTTAATTGGAAAATGAGTTGGATTCAACTGGAAACTTACTTTTATACAATGGTTACAAGAGCCAGTCAAAGGCTGGGTATGGCGGGTGGCTCATCAAAAGTCACACCAAAGCCTTTCCACCATCTCAAGAGTGTTTTATTATCATGTGTCCCAGATAGAACAATGAAATTCTTACTTGCTGCAGCACGACAGAATATGCAATCATAATAAATAATAACAAAACCTCAGAAAAACGAAAACAAATAATAACAGTGCAATAATAATAATAATAATAATAATAATAATAATAATAATAATAATAATAATAATAATAATAGTCTATTGTAGTTCATAGCTTATGAGGTTGTAGAGTTTAATAGCCTGATGGCTGCAGGGAAGCAGCTGTTCCTGAACCTGGACGTTACAGTTCTCAGGCTCCTGTACCTTCTTCCCGATGGCAGTGGTGAGATGAGTGTGTGGCCAGGATGGTGTGGGTCTTTGATGATGTTGGCTGACTTTTTGAGGCAGCGACTACGATAGATTCCTTCGATGGTGGGGATGTCAGATCCAATGATGGCCTGGGCAGTGATTACAACTTTTTGCAGTCTTTTCCGCTCCTGGACGTTCAAGTTGCCGAACCAGTCAGTATGCTCTGTACTGTGCTCCTGTAGAAGTTCAAGAGAATCCTCTTTGACATACCGAATCTCCGTAATCTTCTCAGGAAGTAGAGGAGCTGATGTGCTTTCTTCATGATTGCATCAGTGTGCTGGGTCCAGGAAAGATCGTCGGAAATATGCACGCCCAGGAATTTGAAGTTTTTGACACTATCCACCATCCGAAATGGATTGTGGGTCCTGTTTACATCCATGCAAGGAGAACATTGAATATTCTTCACTTGACTCCATGAGTGCAGTTCCTATGTTTAAGAGGGCTGATACAATCCATGACAAGGTAGCTTGGCCACTTCATCAATCACCCAGAGCATTCATTCACTCCATAGCTTTTATGTTATGGCTGCCATGTACAGATCCTCAAAATCCACTTCAGTTACTCATATGTTTTATTCCAATAATGCTTTCTATTCTTCCTATTTTACCAAGGACAAGGGTTGCAGGCACATGGTATCACTGACATTTGTAGGTTTCTTAATAGGTTACACATCAACTTGAAAATATATTGTCATCCCTTCATCATTTCTGTTCGATAATCCTGAAACTCTTGACTGAGCAGCATTGTGTTATCACCTTGTGCAGAATTATGGCAGTGCTCAAGAAAGTGTACACCACCACTTTCTTGAAGGCAGTTAGGATGAGAAACAAATAAGCACAGATCCTGAAGAATAAAATAGATTTTAAGGTACCAAGTATTTAATTTTGTTTGAATTCCTAGTCAGAGAGTCATACTGCACGGAAACCCGCCTTTTGGCTAAACTTGTCCATGCTGCCCAACAATCCCTGTGTTTAGCGCATGTACATCTAAATCTTTTCTATACATGTACCTGCCCAAATGTTTCTCTTAAATGGTGTTATAGTACCATAAGTCTTTGAATATAGTTTTCATTTTGTTACCACAGGTTAGTGTGCACTTTTAGTGTAACAATTGTGACATAAGAGAGTTAATAATGAAAACCTTGTCATATATATATATTTAAAGTTCTGGGAAGTCACTTGGGTCTGTGAAACATTAACACAAAACCACTTTGCAGCTGATGTGCATTATTCAAGTTGTAAATATATCCAAAGAAGTAATGGGTCCATTTTTGATCAATTTGAAGCCCCAAACCAGGCAATGAGGGAATGAATGGGTACTGATTGCTCCTCTACAGATGGTTAAACCCCATCCATAATCAACCAAAGGATCATCTTCACAAGTGAAAGGAGGAATGAACAACAGTCTGCTGCCCAAATAAATTATAATAGCGCATGTACATCTTATTTATAGAGCACTTTAAAAACAAACATAGCTGCAACAAAGTGCTGTACATCACTAATCATTGACAAAAAAGTTAACACACACCAAAAATAACAATCAAAAGAAATAGTAGGAAAAGACATGTAAAATAAAGAAACATCAAAAACACCATAAACAGAAGCAAAGCCTCAGGCATGGTCAAAAGCCAGGGAGTACAAATGTGTTTTAACACTGGATTTGAAGATGGACAGTGAGGGGGCCTGTCTGATGTGCAACGGCAGGGTGTTCCAGAGTGCCGGAGCAGCAACAGAGAAGGCTCTATCCCCTCTGAGCCTCCGACTAGACCTCGGTCCCTCCAGGAGCAGCTGACCAGCTGACCTGAGGGACCGGGCAGGAGCGTATGGGTGGAGCAGCTCAGAGAGGTAAGGCGGGGCGAGCCCATTCAGAGATGTGCGAATTCAAGCCACATCATATTTTGTTAATTTGGAGAAAACATCCAGAATGTCCTGAAAAATATAACAGTATCAAGCAAAAATATGAATACACAATATATCTCTCCCATAAATATTCCTGACTACTTTCTCTTGCTAAATTAGCTGCCTCTTTAATGCGCTTTGGAGGAAGTTGACCATGACAAGAAATAACCAAGAGATTGAATGACTTGTATTGATTGAAACAGAGCAAGTTGCAGAAGATGCTATTCTAATTAGCGGGTACATTTTGTGCAAACTGTGTTTAGTGGAAAACTAAGATCTCTAAACTAATTTGGAGATTTAATTCATGGTAGGAATCCTAAGATGTAATATCCATAATGCAATTGAATAATGTTCTCTGGCATTCAGATGATCTCACCACCTTAAATGTGTCCAAATGTTTGAACATGCTGGAGAAAATGGAATTTAATTGTGTTGCCCTATTTCCCATGATGAAAATCATTAGCAGGCAGAACACAGGGTGAAAATGCTTCTCTTGAGTTGTGCCTTGTAGCATAATGCTTTTGTTAGGTAATACTGCACAAATGAAGTGCCATTCAACATCAATAATTTCACAGGAAATTGAGATTCAGTCTGGTTAATTAAACGAATATTATTCTTTAACATTACAGTACTTATTGTGTGACAAAATAAAGAGGAATGATCCTTCTGAAGAGGGGTCTTGACCCGAAAAGTCACCCACTCCTTCCCTCCAGAGATGCTGCCTGTCCCGCTGAGTTACTCCAGCTTTTTGTGTCTATCTTCGCTTTAAACCAGCATCTGCATTTCCTTCCTACACAAAGAAGAATGAACCATCTGCTGGTCATCAGGACCACTTTACAGCAGAAAACGTCTCGTATACACTTGATTGAGGGTTTGATACATGGAACATGAATGATACAGACAGTGACCAGAAAACACCAACAGGTCCCATCTGGATCTGAAGCACGAAGAACAGAGAGTTTTGAACTATTGGCCAATCTTTCAGCCTTTGCCAACACTATCAAACATTATAAGCCAATTATTACCTTCTGTTTTGTTGTAGAATTGTGTGTGCAAATTGTTCAGTTGCTTTATTTATGTACCTGTAATTCAGACAATTAACTGAAAGCCGCAGAAGTAGTGCTCTGTAGTGCAATAGGTACTGGGGAAAAATACGGACCTATAAAACTGACAACATCCATTGGCCACAAGCTGATACAAATCAAAGACATTTGCCTATGTAATTAAGTTTCAGCCCTCAATAAAATAATGACAAGAAGCGAGACGAGAAAGGAGTCTGTTGTAGAAAGTGACATGGACATATGTGAAATGCTGGGATTTCAAAGCAGTCAGACTTGTGGTTTTGCAGTCGATTAATCACACTTGTTCCTAGCCCTGCATTTTGTCACAATTCTGCGGAGCATTGTTACAGAAAATAATTATCATTCCCGAGTTCCTGTGCAGTATTCAATCTGTGCCTCCCTTGATTATTTGATCAGTCTAAGCATCTGGGAGCAGTGCTTCAAGATCCTAATTTTCTATCGAGTGATTGAAGAAGGAAAAAACTGAGCTTCTGGAATGGTTTTCAGCATTGCTATTTCGGCCATGAAAGTACTTACTGATGTTATAATGTGAGATTTGCAGCACCCAGTTTGTGCACATTAAAATCACATAAACAGCAATGTGGTAATCGCTAGCTGATCTGTCATGATCTGGGCACCTGCTGCCCCTTGAGATGATGCCATGGGAATTTTTTACATCCATTAGAGACAGGGGACTGAATCTCAGCCATAAGGTGATTGGCACTCTTTCAGCACTCCACAGCTGTGTTAACTTGTATTCTTTGACTTTTGACCCTGCAATCCTGTGATTCATCTCTCTACCAATTGAGCCATGCCTATCCTAACTGGTTCTCATGTGCCTCATTGTACTGGTCCCCTAATTCTGGTCATTTGATAAATAGCCATGTGGGTTACAACTTCAGATATTTGTAGAAGTTACAGCAGAGGTTACAAAGGTAGAATCAGACTCTGGGTCAAAACTAGTGCATGTAAACATTTAGCTTTTACATGAGGATATACTTTAGACTTTAGAGATACGTGATCATATTCACCACCATGATTCTATCATCTTGGTTTTTTCTTCATCCACTTATCTCACTTAATCTGGAAATTTAGTGAATAAATACAGAACTGAATACCACAGCCTCATAACCGTACAGAAAGCTCTGTTCCAAAACATTTAATTTTGTGAAGGTTGCAGTCACTTTTGATCCTTCACCTATTGGATGCGGTCAGTGTCTATAAACCAGATATTTTACATAATTTAAAATCTTTCTATCATGTAATGTGCAACTTGCACTACACTAACAAGGTGAAGGCCCATTTGTCAGTGAAATGATAACTTGGGCTTTTAAACGTTAAATATCCAAATTTGGATTAATATGCAAGATTAAAATGAAAACATTGTGTGACTACTTGGGAAGACATACATTTGGTTACATTATTTTATGTTGGTGATTGGATGCCAGCTGCATGTTAATTGAGTTAAATCCAATGGGGCCAATTTTCCTATGCCTGGCACCCTGTTTGTGCCAGTTCCCTCAGCAAAGAATCATAGAATCGGAGATGTTATTTGGCCCTCGAATCTATGTCAACATCTACAAATAGGTTCTTATTAGTTTGATTCACCATACTTTTCTCACGTCTTTACAAGTTAGTTTCTTTCAAATGCCTTTTAATTCCATTCAGATTGATTACTCACACCATATACATGCAGTACACGTCACTCATATGACACTGAGTTTATAAAAAAATCTTTCTTTGCATGTCCTTGCATATTTTGCCCAAAATCTTTAAGATGTTTTACGTTGGTTGTTGAAATGACCTGTCTATTTTACTCAATGTTAGTGTAAATGGCAGATGGTGGAGCTGTGGTCATAGAGGACTTTCTATATCATAAAATAGAACATTGTCCATAGAAATGTAATTTGCAACATGTTTGCGACAGTGATTTTCAGAGAATCCAGTAAGCATACAAAACTGTGTGGACTTACATTGCTGATGTATCCACTGGTAGAATAAGGCATCTGTTACACCTATGAAAGATTTGCACACACTAAACTGACTGGTACTGTATGCATCATTAATGCTGATCTACAATGACCCTGGCACAAAATAAATAATCCACGATGACCTAAATTGCCGCTGATGATGCTACAGTAGTTCAAATGAATCAACAGGAAATCAATCTGAAGAATGATCCTGATCCAAAATGCCACCTGTCCATTCCCTCCACAGATACTGTCTGACTTGCTGAGTTCCACCAGAAATGTGCATTTTGCTCAAGATTCTAGCAACTGCAGTTCCTTGTCTCTAAACAGAAAATCAACATGTCTTTTTTGAAAACGTCCACATTTTTTATCCAAGGCAAAATCAGAAACTTTGCGAGAGCTGATAAATTTGGTTTTGAGGAAGTGGTATGGATGGTGTTTTGCTCAGAATTGTGATTGAACAGTGTAAAGGCACAATTGGTATGGATTCTGAGAAGAGGCAAAACCTAAATGCATTTGGAAAAGCAAGGGCTCAATAGCGATGTTAGCACAGCTTGTGGTTGGGAACTTATTTCTCACCAATTTGATTGAGTTTAATGAAGAGAAGTCCAGGAAGATTGATGTGGGCAGGGAGATATAAAATATTAGATGTAAATACATTTTAGCAAGGCTGGTGACAAGCTATTGCATGGTTGGCTGGTCTGGAAGGTTAGATCACATGGGATCCAAGGTGTCCTGGTCAATTGGATACAAAATAGATTTGAAAGAAGACCTGCAACAAATGGTGTGCCATGGGGATTGGTGCTAGGTTCATTGTTGTTTGTTACTTTATTATTTGGATGTGAAAACTGGTGGCATGGTTGGTAGCTTTGAAATGACACGATAATTAGTGGTATAGTGAACAGTGAATAAGATTATTAAAGACCATAATAAGATCTATGAGCCATGGAATGGCAGATGGAGTTTAATTCAAATAAATGTGAGGTGGTGCATTTTGTAAGACAAACCAAGGCAGGAGTTACAACAGTGTTGTATGTGGTGTAACAGGGTGCTGGGGCAAGTTGTAGAACAAAGACACCCAGAGGTCCAGGTATGTAGTTCCATGAAAGTGGAAAGTCGTGAAGAAGTTATTCGGCATGCTTGCCTTTATTCGTCGATGTATTGAGAATAGGACTTGGGACGTCATATTACAGCTGTATAAGACATTTGTAAAACCACAAAAAGCTGGAGTAATTCAGTGGGATTCTGGAGAGAAGGAATGGGTGACGTTTCGGGTTTCAGAGACTGAAGAAGGGTCTCGACCCAAAACGTCATCCATTCCTTCTCTCCGGAGATGCTGCCTGTCTCGCTGAGTTGCTCCAGCTTTTTGTGTCTATCTTCGGTTTAAACCAGCATCTGCAGTTTCTATACATTTGTAAAAGCACATTTGGATTACTGTGTACAGTTCTGTTTTGCCTACCACAGGAAGCATGACAGAGTCAAGAGTATTTCATTGTCATATGTCCTGAATTGGAACAATGAAATTAATTCTTGCAGCAGCAGCTGGAATTGGCTCAGAAGAGATTTATAAGGGTATTACCAGGTCTGCAGTGTATGAGTTAAAGGGAGAGGCTGGATAGGCGGAGTCTTCTTTCCGTGGAGCATAGGTGGTCGAGGTTTGACTTTCTGGAGGTATATAAAATCACGAAGGGTACAGATGAGGTGAATAACAATAGTCTTTTCACCAGGGTTGGGGAGTCCAAACTAGATAGCATAGTAGTAAGGTGAGAGGGGAAAGATGTACAAGGGAACTGAGGAGCAACAGGGGTTGGTGCATATGTGGAATGAGTTGGCAGAGGATGTGACAGAGATGGGTGCTATTATAACATTTAAAAGGCACAGACAGATACAGGCTTAGAAAAGATGTCCAAGGATGTGGACAGGTGTTGCCAAGTGGAACTAACTCAATTAGACAGCTTCGTCACATGGACAAGTTGAGCCAAAGCACCTGTTTCCAACTCTATGCAGTATGCTTGTGCAACCAATTGTATTGAATTAATTTGTGCATCTTGCCCCATATTGGATGAAGTCCGAGGAAATATTTAGTGAGGTCAATCTTCCTGTAATGCTCATTTGATACTGAGCCAGCCAAATTCAACTATATCCATTCACTTAAAGCACAATGTGGACCAAGCATGGTTTATTAGTGGAAAAGCCCCCCAGTCTTGCCCTACTGATCACGCCTAAGAGAGACTATACTATTTATACTTTGGAGTGGGAACAATTACATATGTCGACAAGAGAGACAATATTTTTCCACTATTTATTATTTGGAATCTAATATTAAAGGAATTTGGAAAATAATAATAGGTTTGGGCAAAGTCAAAATGCATTTACGAAATAAAGCTCAGGCTTTCAAACATGTTGCAAATGAAATAGATATAGAAGAACGAATGGATAGGAGGTTTTACACTTTCAGGTGGTCTACAATAAGGTGCGATCCAAGATGTTATAATTACACAATTTGAGTGCATAGGTTTGAGGTTAAGATTGTGGGATGAATTAAGGCTTAGTAAATTGATTTTATAAAGTGTAGCCACAAATGAGTCACTTTTGGGTTGGAAGGCTGTGATGTGATTTTCTGCAGGGATTGATACTGAGGTACTATCTGTCCACATCCATAATCAATGATGAATAAAATGGTAACATATTCAGATGACTAAAATGGTAAAATATTCAAAAGATAGACACAAAATGCTGGAGTAACTCAGCGGGATAGGCAGTATCTTTGGAGAGAAGGAATGGGTGACATTTTGCGTAAAGACCCTTCTTCCGACTGTTCAAAATATTCAGGTTTGTTGATGGTATATAACTATGGCATGTTTTAGAAAGAACTGCAGATGCTGGAAAAATCAAAAAAGTGTCTCGACCCAAAACGTCACCTATTCCTTTGCTGCAAAGATGCTGCCTCACACGCTGAGTTTCTCCAGCATTTTTGTCCACCTATAATTATGGCATTGTGAGCTGTGAGGATGATATTAAGGGTTTTTGGGAAGATATAGACAGATTGAGACTGGGCAAGAACATGATAGGTGGTACAGTGGAAACTATGAGGTGTTCATCTTTAGTGGACATAAATGGTAAATGATGTCTTCATATATGCTGCCTGGCTGGCTAAGTATTTCCAGAATCTGCACTTTTTAGTTTTAATACTTTTCTGGGAATGACAAGGCATATGGAGAAATTATATGTTTAGAAGAGATCATTGTCTCAATAACAGGATGATTTATTCAGGGCTATGATGAAAATAAATCTCTTCATCCAGGCAGTAACGGGGCTGTCCCATTGTGGCGGCCTAATTGGCAAGTTTAGAAGAGTTTGCCCTCGGCTCATACTCGCAGCATGGTCCACACGAGGACCAAAGAGGTCTTTGTAACTCTGCTTCATGCTCGAGAGTAGTCCCTGTGTACTTGAGGCCTCAGCTAGGTCGTGGCATATTTTTAAACATGCTGAAAAATGCCCGTGGGTAAAAAAAGATAGCCATGGAAAAAAATCGATATTTTTATTACTCTGAGGTTTGGTCATAGGTCGTGGTAGGTTGGCATGTTATTCATTGGTAATCGAGAGTAATCGAAGGTAGTTGAAGGTAGTCGTAGATAGTCTTCATCATAGTCGAAGGGAGGTCGAAGGAGATCGTAGGAGGTCGTCTTCACTCTCCACTATTCGGTGTCCAATTTTCCAGAAGCTAGTCGAAGCTAGTCTTCAACATAGTCGAAGGAGGTTGAAGGAGGTCTTCTACATAGTCGAAGGAGGTCTTCAACATGACACTTTTTCAAGCTCTCCTAAACTCTTCTAAACTCGCCAATTAGGTCGCCACAGTGGGACAGCCCCTTAAGGGATCATGTGAATTTGTTGTTTTAGACATTTACACATGTTTGTCATTATGATTAGTAGATTTTTGGATATCTGGGGACAGTGGGCCACTGAGGTAAAAGATTAGCCATAATCTCATTGTCTAACTGAGCACATATTAAAGGCCACTTTTGCTTCTATTTATTGTTCTTATGCTGATGTGGACTTAGAGATTCTCTCTCTGTCCCAAAGGTATTGGCTGCAATCTCATTCGGCCTCCAACATTACAGGAAGAGAGGGTCTGAAACCCAGGTGAAGGAGGTCCAATGGAAGACTGGGTAGCTGGCCAGGTGGGCCAACCTTACCAGAATCTTCCGGAAACATAAGATTTATATTTCCTCTGGGTTGTTAATCTCTATGGATGTGTAATTCAAAGTACACAGACTGATATGTATGGGATCCATAGGTTGAACAAAATGAACCTGCTTTATTCTGAAGCTCTAATCAAATTGCACACATTAGAACAAATCAGATGAAATATGTCATGAATGTTATAACACATGTTGCCATATGCCAATTCCATTTTAAAAGAAAAGATTAAACTGGTGTAAAATATTTACAATCTTTGCAAGTTTAATCAAGTTACCAGTCTTTGTAGTCTATAGGAATGGCTCATCTCTGCACTCTTGAGGCTGCTATTGTGGTAGCAGCAAATTTGTGTTTCATAACAACCAGCAAATGATTGTGATTAGTAAATATTCTCCTAAGTGAGAATTGGGGAAACCTTTAGTTCAAATCTTTGTCTACTTAGGCATATTTTTTTCACCTTTTTGTTAGTGCACCTACACACATAAGTAAGTCTTCTCATGAGTACTGCACATAACACGGTCTCACTGCCTTCAAATCAAAAAATGGACAGTAAGATGTTACTATATGATGGCACCATAATGCTCTAAAAATGAACCATTGATCAGTCTCATAACAATCATATAGATTCTGCTGGTTCTATTCTCAATACCATTATTGATCCTTTTTTAATATCTGGTAAAGCAATATCAGTACTATTGCAAGGTCTTGAAGAAACCTGCATAGTATTGGACCATACCAAGAAGGGACCAACTATCACTATTTTTTCAGGGGTTTTGACTAACTATGGGTACATCCTTTTTGGTAGTCTAAAGATTTTAAGCCACTTTCAACCCTATATATCTCACTGGTGACACAAGAGATTGCAGCTGCTTCAATCTTGAATAAAAAACTAAAAAAAAAATTATGGGTGGAACTTAGTGGTTCAGGCAGCATAGGTGGAAGGCATTTTGGGTCACAATCCTTCTTTAGTCCAGTTTCTACGCAAAAGCATCTTGTATATCTTGATTTTGGCAAATTAAGCTCTCTGGCAACTTCCTCATATCAAAAGACTTAGCTTTTCTGTGGTCAAAGCAAATAGAATGCAATTGCGGTCGCATAAATATTTCTGGCCTCCGTGCAGGTTTTTATCCAGAGACACCAGAAATAATTTTGTGTGAAAGCTTAACACAGAATGTAGCCTGAAATACAAAAAGCTTGTGGTGCCAGCAATGGATGCCTCGCCAACAGTCTGTCTGTCCCTTCCTTCTTTGTGTTTTAAACGTAAGTGTTAAATGTATGTTTATAATTCTTTAGCTTGTTTTTCTAATCTCTTACCTCGATGGAGATGTGATTTTTTTCCCGTATTGTATCTCCGTCTGCACTGCGGCCTAACATCAAGGAGTTGGCGGCTTTTGCCGGAGACCGATTTTGAGAGCTCCACCGCGGGGAGCCTGTGGGACTTTAACATCATGGAGCCCGTGACCCCTTTGCCAGGGATCGACCTCGGAGCTCCAACCATGGATTCCGCTGTGGTGGATTTTTATGTTAACTTTTATGTAGTTGTGTGTCTTGTTGCTTATTTTTTCGTATGGCTCTATGGTAATTCACATTTTACTGCGCGTTAATTGGCACATGTGACAATAAAAGACCTTTGAAACCTTTGAAAGCAAAAATCTCTCAATGCTGGATATCTGAAATAAAAACAGGAAATATGCAACAGGTTTGACAGCCTCTGTGGAAGGAAAATGGGATTATCGTTGCAGGGTGATGACCTGGCAAGAGGACTGGCAGGTTAGATGTAAACAGAAGGGATTAGTTTAAAATATATATATTTATCTGCCCCTAGTCCGAAGATGAGGTGCTTTTCCTTGCATTGGCGTCACTAGAACATGGGGAGACCCAATGACCAAGAAGTCAGTGTGGATTTGGGATGAACAATTAAAATCATAGGCAACTGGAAAGCGCAGTGTTGCCTTTTGGATTGAATATAAATGTTCTGCAAAGCGATCGCCAATTTGTATTTAATTTACCTAGTGCACAGGCGACCAACATGTGAGCATTAAATATGGTACACAAAACTGGAAGTGAATTACCGCTTCGACTGGAAAGAGTATTTTGGTCCAGTATGTAGGTCCCTGATTGATGGGAAGGGAGGCACAGCAGGACTTGCATTTCATGCAGTTGCAGGGGAAGGTACTGCGAGAATGGCACAGGATATTTGCGGAGATGAAAGCATGATCAGATGTTATGAGAAGATCAGTCCTTTCAGATTCCGAAAATTGGAAAAACGGACCAAAGCGGCTGAGATTTCTGTCAATTACGGTGGCAGGAAATCAGATTTGAAGAAAAGTGAGGATACTTTAATAGCACTGGTTTAGAAGATAGTATTGCCATCATCATCAAAACAAATACAATTTTGATGGAGAAACTAGAAGAATTGAATATAGTCGTAATAAACATTGTGTGAACAGATGCAGTCATTGTATTGTGAGTGTCAGTGGGCTTGGAATTGATATTGGTCAATAACATGCTTTTTGAGCTGGAGATTGAGAACTCAAGGATGGGAAAGGAAGAATCAGAGATAGATCATGTATAGACACAAGAAAGGTGAAGATTGGTTGCAAAGGTGGAGATTTTTTAATCTCTGTACCCTTGTGTGCATTAATTGTAAATAATATTGGTTTACTCCAGCCAGGCAAAGTTACGTTTTGGGCAGGGACAATTTGATCTTACCCTTTTCTCTCTTCTATCTTCCGAAAGAAGATACAGGAGCTTCACAGACCAGACCAGATCATCTCTTTCACACCCTTTCTTGGCGGTGCTGCCACATGCTCTTACTTTTAATTCTACCTCATTTGGTTATTCTGTGATGGTACTTTAGCATTTTATTTCGCTCTTTTGAATTGCAGATATCTAATTATACAGACATTACTGTACTCCCTCAACCTATGGCCCTGTAGGTCACAGTCATCTTTATTTGTTTTTGCTTCCAGCTTGTTTTAGGGAGCCGTAGCAGACGTGGGCTCTGTACAGCATTTTTTCAGCCCACTATTGCAAACAAAGCATGTCAGATGCTCCGTACTCAAGTAGAGAGGAATTCTTCTCATTGGGAAGAGATCAACAAATATTTAAAGTAGACAGAAAATGTTGAGCGGGACCGGCAGCATCTTTGGAGAGAAGGAATGGGCGACGTTTCGGGTTGCGACCTTTCTTCAGAATCAATCATCTCTTTCACCCCATTTCGTGAAGAAGGGTCTTGACCGGAAACTTCACCCATTCCTTCTAAAGTTCAAGTTTGCGTTTATTGTCACTTATCCAATTAAGGTACAGTGAAATTTGAGTTACCATACAGCGATACTAAGTGAAAAGCAACTGTTACCATTTAACACAATTTAACATAGACATCCACCACAGTGGAATCCACATTCCTCACTGTGATGGAAAGCAATAAAGTTCACTCATCTTCCTCCTTTGTTCACCCGTGGTGGTCAGGACCTGTGATCCCTCAGCAGTCACCGCTGTCGGTGGTCCAATGTTTAGCCCTCGCGCCAGGATGATGGAAATTCCGGCATCGGGATGGATCAGAACACTCCGCAGCACGGAGCTCACGAGTCCGCCTCTTCTTACCGCAGACTGCGGCTTCATGGTGTTAAAGTCCACAGGCCCTGTGGTCGGAGTGCTTTTGCTGGCAATCCTCGGCAAAGGATCGTCCCCTCTGCGATGGTAAGACTGCGCCGCTTGAAGTTCCAGGTCGGTTCCCAGGAAAGGCCGCACCGCTCCACGTTGTTGGGCTGCAGGGGGGGGGATGGAGATGCAACACAGAGAAATGTCGCAACTCCATCTAGGTACGTGACTGAAAAACGTTTCCCTGATTCCCCCCCCACATAAAACATACCAAAAAACACTAAAACGTACCCTTAAGACACACTCAAAATAACAAAAACAGAAAAGGGATGGGGCAGGCTGTTGGCGAGGCAGCCATAGTGGCCGCCACCCGGAGGTCTATCTCCAGAGATGCTGCCTGTCCTGCTGAGTTATTCCAGCATTTTGTGTCTATCTTCCAGCATCTGCAGTTCCTTCCTACAAATAAATATTTCACGTATGTAGATTTAGTGAGATGGAGGGCTTTTACCACAATGAGAAATATTCTCCTCTGCCTGGGTGAGTGAAGAACCTAAAGCACTAGAGAATGTACTTCACTTTCATTGGTGATTGCAGAGCCACCTTCGTGCAACCGTTTTATCCAGGTTAATGCAGTAAATTTGATTAGCACTCCTGTTAATCATGCTGCAGTTTAACTACAATGTTTCAATGAGAGATTGTGGTTGTTATGTATCCCATCTACAGAATGTGCAGCAGCATCTCTCCACATACTTATTCACCAGCATCAAGAACATCAGTCTCTTTTGTCAACTCACAGTCATGTGGGTAGATCCTAATTTAGAAATACTTCTGGTTTCCCTCATTGCAAAATCCTGAAACGTCAAACCACACTTTGGGAATAGTTATTGAATTCTAATTTCAAGACAAGATATAAGAAAGAGGAACAAAGGTTGGACATATGGCATTTCCTCCACCATTTATTAAGAGTACAGCAGATCTGATCTTTCACCTCAATCCCACTTTGCTGGTCTGATCCCCATCACCCTTGATTTCCCAATGGTCAAAAAATCAATTTTTCTCAGTACAAGAACATCAATTCAATGGCAATTAGGGTTGATCATTAAATACTGACCAACAATTGAATACAATATTCTCTAAGTGAATACAAATAGAGGAAATACCTTTACTCAGCAGATTATATGTTAAGGGCCTGTCCCACGAGCATGCGACTGCATGCGGCAAGCGCGACCAAACCAGAAGAGGGGGCCACGTGGAGGTTGAGTGATCCCGTACGAGTTGACGTGAAGTTCGAGCGAAGTCCGCGGGAAGTTCGCGCTAGGCGTACGCCGTCAAGACACTGCGTACGGCGTCGAGACGGTGCGTACGCCCGTCGAGCGGGCGCTGCGTACGGCCTCAATGCGGCTGCGGGCTGGCAGGCCGTTGTCGCGCAGAATTTTTGAACAGTGTCAGTTTTTCGGAGCCCCGCGCAATGTCGGGACCAGCTCCGCACAACTCCATACGGCTCCGGCGATCGAAGTGGGACCGGCCCCACGAGGCCATACGGCTCAAGCGACCACGTTAGGTCGCGCTTGCCGCATGCAGTCGCATGCTGGTGGGACAGGCCCTTTATCCCTCTTGCTGATCATCTCAGCATCTGTTTGATGATTGTAAACATGACAGCAGAATAAAATAAGCAAGTGTAGCAGAATTAGGCCACTTGGTTATCACAACACACTGAACAATATTCTGTACCTTCCTCGATGTGTGTAGGTCCATCCATACCAAAGAAACATCCTCCACCATTCAATCAGATTATAGCTGATGTTATCTTTGGCCTCAATTTCTCTTCAAAAACGGAGCCACCTTATTCAACAAACCAAACAGATGCAGAAGACTGGCATATGCACATGATTGATCATCTTCATGAATTTGCCATATATTTGTCTTTGCTTGTCCTGTTATTCTTCTGCCCCAGTGGTATAGCCAGGTTGGTGGAAGCCTTTTACACAATGGCATTGATGTACAATCTTTAACAGTAATGGGCCTAAGTAGCTGAGAGTCAGACTACACCTTTTTGTGAAGAGTGGCAGAACTCTGTGGACTGTATTAAGGGCACTTATTGTACTGATGGGGAGATCATGAATGCAGTTTTCCTGAGAAATGATCGCTGATCTTTATCCACAGTGCACTTCACATTCTACCAGGGTGATACCTCAGCAACATTAGTAGTGTGTTGCAAGGCATCATAAAAACACTTTGAATGCTGTTATTCAGAAACCATTATAACAGCTATCTGAATTTGAATGGCAGAATGTGAGCTTTCACAGTCGTTGGGTGCTTTTTGCCAGTGTTTGGAGAGAGCTGAGAGTTTACCCTTAGCTAGGTCCACATGTTTTAAAATGGAACTGGTCATTACTTTCAAGATGCAAGAAAATGGTCACTATGAAACTCGTGCATAGATGGAACAGTGCTCTTCCAAGATCCTTGAGTTTGGCTCAACATATTCTTGATCTCAGGGGTCCCGATCTTCTGTTTAAATTCTTCTTGGCCCTTTGCAAAGCCATCAAGGATGACAAGAAAGAATTCTGGACCATGCTAGAGTCCCAAGGTGACCACGTGAACACTTGTCGATTGTGGCTAGGCCTGCAAGCAATAACATGCTACAAAGTCAAATCGGGCAATGTTGGTGGCATCAATGTGTTCCCTCCCTGACTTATGTTGAATTGAAAGTCAGTGGAAGGACATCATCTGGCCTGCCAGCCTTGGGTGCACCAAAGTGCAACACCATAATGCTGTAAACTGTACATTGCACTCTGGTATTATTCTCATTGCAGTATCTGTAGTCTTGTGTATGACCTGAATGTAGAAACATAGAAACATAGAAAATAGGTGCAGTAGTAGGCCATTCGGCCCTTCGAGCCTGCACCGCCATTCAATATGATCAAGGTTGATCATCCAACTCAGTGTCCTGTACCTGCCTTCTCTCCATACCCCCTGATCCCTTTAGCCACAAGGGCCACATCTAACTCCCTCTTAAATATAGCCAATGAACTGTCCTCAACTACCTCCTGCGGGAGAGAATTCCAGAGATTCACCACTCTCTGTGTGAAAAACGTTTTCCTCATCTCGGTCCTAAAAGATTTCCCCCTTATCCTTAAACTGGGACCCCTTGTTCTGGACTTCCCCAACATCGGGAACAATCTCCCTGCATCTAGCCTGTCCAACCCCTTAAGAATTTTGTAAGTTTCTATAAGATCCCCCCTCAATCTTCTAAATTCTAGCGAGTACAAGCCGAGTCTATCCAGTCTTTCTTCATATGAAAGTCCTGACATCCCAGGAATCAGTCTGAATGTACTGATAATCATAATCATACTTTTAATAGCCAAGTATGTTTTGCAACATACAAGGAATTTGGTTTGCCATACAGTCATACCAATAAAAAGCAACAAGACACACAAAATACATTTTAACATAAACATCCCCCACAGTGACTCCTCCACATTCCTCACTGTGACTGGAAGGCGAAAGAAAAGTTCAATCTCTTCCCTTCTTTGTTCTCCCGCGGTCGGGGCCTCGAGCCTTCTGTTGATGGAGCGATCTTGGCTCCCATAGCCGGTGGTCAGGCCCTCTGCATTGGGGCGAACAAGCTCTGCATCGGAGGGGGTCTCAGCTCCCCCGTGCCGGTCAATCAACCCTGGGCCGGGGATAGTCGAACCTTTTGCATCGTTGGAGTTTCCCGACATCGGTCTCTACCTGAGACTGTGAGCTCTTGATGTTGAAATCTGCATCGATCTCAGGCTAGGGATCGGCTCCGATGGTAAGTCCACGCCCCCGCGTGGAGGCTCAAAGTCTGTCCCGAGCAAGGCCTCCAGCTCCATGATGATAGGCCACAGAGCCACCGGAGATATGATCTGATAAACAATCGCATCTCCGGCAAGGTAAGAGATCGACAAAAAGTTTCCCCCCTCCCCCACATAAATCAAACCAGAGAACATTAACACATACTTTTAAAACACACTAAAAATAACAAAAAAATGAGAAAATGAGTATGAGCATCCGATCATTTTCAGTGATATGAGCTTGTCTCTTCCCCATGAACTGCGTGATACCTGCTCAAATAATGGCCAGCATGCTTTCTCCCTGACCATTGAGCTGATTATAACAGTTGTCACTGTTATGTTGGAACTGTCAATAGTCATGTGCCATCTTGTCTTGCTAGAACGAAAAATGCAGATTACATTAAAGTGGGTAGTATAATAGATAGTGAAGATGGTTATCAAAAATTACAGCAGGATCATGCTTGCCAATTAGGCTGAGGAATGGGGTTTAATGCAGGTCAGTGCAAGATGTTGCATTTTGGGAATTCAAACTAGGATCAGACCTTCAAAGTGAATGGCAGGGCCCTGGGGAGTGTTATGGAGCTGATGGATCTAGAGTGCAGATCCATAATTCCCTGAGATTTGTGTCATAGGTAGATAGGATAGACACCAAGTCTTTCAATCCATTGGCCTTCATCAGTCTATGTTTGAGTATGAAGTTGGAAGGTTTTATTACCATTGCACGGCACTTGGTGAGGCCACATTTGGAGTATTATGTTCAGTTATGATCACCCAGCTGTTGGAGGGATTTTGTTAAGCTGGAAAGAGTGCAGAGAAGATTTACAAGAATGTTGCCAGGACTTGAGGGCCTGAGCTATAGAGACAGGTTGAACAGACTTAGACTTAAATCTTCAGAGTGCAGGAGGCTGAGGGGTGTACAAAAATCACAAGATGAATAGATATGGTGAATAGAAAATAATGAGTCTTTTACCCAGAGTAGGAGAATCAAGAACCAAAGGACAAAGGTTTGAGAGGGGAAAGGTATAATAGAAACCTGAGGGGCAACTTTTTCACGCAGTGGGTGGTGGGTATATGGAACAAGCTGCCCGAGGAGGTAGTTGAGGCAGGTTCTATAGCAACATTTGAAAGACATTTAGGCGGGTATGTGAATAGAAAAGATTTGCAGGGATATGAGCCATACGCAGGCAGGTGGGACAAGCATAGATAAGGCACCTTGGTCAGCATGAATAAGTGAGGCCAAAGTGTCTGTTTGCATGCTGTATGACGTACTCCAAATTAGATGATGTATTAGTGTGAAGTGCTTGACATGGTTCAATAGATGGAAGTGTGAGCAGGCTGCTTTGTGTGGGACTAACAGGGGAAATAGTAGTGAGTGAGGTATGTGGCATTAATGAATATAATTATAGGACTTGTGACAGAGAATTAGAGAATTATTCAATGTTTAACATAAAGCAATAGGTTAGTAAAGTGGCACAGCTATTGAGAGTTGAGTTTTAATGATGTAATTACTGGCTGACCACTTGTGTGATGTTATTTATCCACTTGCAGCTCAGCATCTAATTTTTAGGTGGAAAACACCTGGGGTTGACATCAGCAGCTACTGTACCTCCTGCCGAAGGCACTTAATGATAGGCTTGAAGTACTTCCCAGGCCATTTTTTCGCCCTGTCACATCTTCCATTAAAATATTTGGAGCTCCCGGCTGATTTTGCAGGCATTGAGAAATCCTCTTTTTAGAATTGGAGTCGTGCTTTAAATCAATTCCAGTTTGCCATGGCTGCCGGAGGTGACTTCCAAAATTGTACCCTGTAAATAGTGAAGAATGCACTAAACAGCAACGTAATGGGCCTGTTCCAACGTAGGCGATATTTTGGGCGATTACAGGCGACTGCCGCCAAATTTTCAAGATGTTGAAAAATATTTGGCGACAGTGGCAAAACTTTTTGCTGTCATAGATGAATTCCATTAAAATTAGTCCCTGGCAGCCGCCTAAGTGAGACAGGCCCTTTTAGTGACAGAAGGAACATGCAAATAACATTTTGAGATGAGTTTTGAGACATGAGATTTTGAAAATTTTAATCAAATTTCTGGTGCAACCTACAAATTGCCAAAAGCGATTGTTTTCCAGTTGCAGTAAATGGTTTCAGCTAATCCGGTTTTCATCGTGGGCTATTCGGATGATTGGCTTTAAGATAGATTTTAAGACTCTTAATAGGAAGAAGGTTAAACGGTGTGGATTCAAATGAGATTAGTATTAGTGGTCACAGAGTTCAGGTTTGAAAATGAAAGCAAATGCAGATGTGAGAAATCTGGAATAATAACAGAAAGTGTTGGGAATTGTCAGGAGGCCAATCAGGCAGCATCTGTGGAAGGGTGAACAGTTCAGGTTGAAGGCCCATCGTCAACACTGGAAAAGTGAGAAAACAAATTAGTTTGAAGTTGAAAAGGATAGTGTTGCAATGGATAGGACAAAAGTGATTCAGGTTGTAGAATTTCAGAAATAGGCAGCACTGAGGTCATGATAACATTTGAAAACAAATATGAACTTTTTTTCCCTAATGATTAGAGATGAGGAACCACGCAATTTGGAGATGATCACAGCTGGTGATGCCTAAGTTATGCTCGGTAGAATTTTGGATGATTCAAGTCAAGCTAAGAGTCAATTAAGGAGAGCATTAAAGTTGTTGTGCTTGAAAGGACCTAGCACTAAACAGCAATGTAATGGGCCTGTTCCAACTTAGGCGATATTTTGGGCGATTACAGGCGACTGCCGCCAAATTTTCGAGTATTAAAGAGCATTAAAGTTGTTGTGCTTGAAAGGACCTAGTAATAGATGAGGGTTTTAGGACTGGTGGATCCTGATTTTTCCTAGATGGCGCCGCGCGTGGCAGCCCCGCCCGCAGCTCATGTGTTTCTTTCCATTTTTGTTATTTTTAGTGTGTCTATAGTGTCTCTCAGAGTGTCTTATGCCAGGGGTGCTGGCGGGGGACTGGGGGAAAACATTTTCTAGTCACCTACCTCAGCGGAGATGCAAATTTTTTCCGTGTCGGTTTTTCGCCTCCCTCGCGGCCTATCAACTGGATTGGTGCGGCCTTCCCGACCGGAGACCAGCCCAGAGCTTAGAGCTTCAGCAGCAGGCACATCGTGGACTTAACATCACATAGCTCTAGTGTTGGAGCTCCAACCGCGGGGGTCTGCTCTAACATTGTTGAGCTCGGTCTGTGGAGCATCTAGCCGCGGATGCGGCACGGAATTTACCATCGTGGAGCTGCCTGCGACCTTTGCCGAGGATCGCATGTAAAGGTGCCCCAACTGCTGGGCCTGTGGAATTGGCATCATGAAGCCGTTGTCTCCGGTAGGAAGCGGCCGGTTTGGGAATTCCGGTTTGGGAATTCCGAGCCGCGGGGTGTTCCGATCCGTCCCGATGTCGGAGTTTCCATCATCCCAGCGAGAGGGCCTGTTCATCGGGCTGACCATAGCGGTGACTGCGGAGGGTTCAGGGCCCCGACCACGGGTCCATGGAACGAGGAACACTGACTGAACTTTTGTGTCTTCCATCACAGCGGGAAGTGCTGGTCCCACTGTGGTGGATGTTTTTATGTTTTGTGTTTAATTTCTGTTGTGTATTGTGTTCTTTCTTTCTTGCTGGGAGAGGAATGCTCATCTGCCCAGCTTACCCTTGAGCAAAACTGCAAAATACAGATGGCACCACTCAACCTCGGTTGGAGTGAAAGTCACTTAATGTAATGTAATGGATCTTGGTAACGTAAAGGAGGGATACTGTTGCGGAAGTAAGCAAATCTTGCAATCCTGTGGTAACCAACTCTTTTCCATGCAGAGTAAATAGGGATGTTGCAATTACATTAAATCTATGGCCTCTGGTTCTCAATTCCCGACTCTGGTAAAAAGGCTCTGTGCATTAACCCTGTCCCTTCCTCTCATGATTGTGTACATCTCTATAAGATCACCCCTCATTCTCCTACGCTCCAAGGAATTGAGTCCTAGCCTGCTCTACCTCTCCCTATAGCTCAGGCCCTCGAGTCCTGGCAAGATCCTCGTAAATCTTTTCTGCACCCTTTCCTGCTTAACACCATTTTTCCTATCGCAGGGTGACCAAAACTGGACACTATACTCTAAATATGGCCTCACCAATGTTTTGCCCAACTGTAACATGACCCCCATCTTCTATACTCTGACTGATGAAAAGCCAAAAGCCTTTTTGACCAACCTATCAACTTATGACACCACTTTAACGATCCCTTTGCTCCACAACACTCCTCAGAACCTTACCATTCACTGTGTGGGTCCTGCCCTTGTTTGACTTCCCAAAGTACAAAACCTTGCACTTCTTTATATTAAACTCTATCAACCATTCCTCACCCCACCTGCCCAACCGCAGATCTTGCTACAATAACCATCTTCGCTATCTACAAACCCACCCTCTTTAGTACCATCTGCAAACTTACTAATCATACCTTGTACATTCTCATCCAGCTCACCGATATAGATGACAACCAGCAATGAACACAGCACCGAACCCTGAGGCACACCACTAGTCACAGGCCTCCAGTCCGAGTAGCAACCTGCCACCCCCTCTACTTCCTTTCATGAAGTCAATTTTCTATCCCGTTAGCTAGCTCCCTTTGGATCCAATGCGATCTAACATTTCAGAGCAGTGTACCATGTAGAACCATGTCAAATTCCTGGCCCTCATCAACCTTTTTCTTCACATCTTCAAAAAACATTTAGATTTGTGAGACATGACCTCCCATGTACAAAACTATGCTGACTAGCCCAAATCCGCCCCTTTCCATGTAAATGCATGCATATCTTATCCATCAGAATACTCTCCAGTAACTGTCCAACCACAGATGATAGACTCACTGGCCTGTAGCACCCAGGCTTTTCCCTGCAGCCCTTAAATAATGGCACATTTTCCAGTCTTCTGGCAACTCACCCGTATTTAATGATGACTCATAAATCTCAGCCAGGGAACGTGCAATTTCCTCTCTAGTTTCCTTTTGTGTCCTTGGATGTATCTGATCAGGCACGGAAGATGTACAGTATCTACCTTCATATGCGTTAGAATCTTCAGCACGTCCTTGACCGTAATACTGACTACCCCCAAGGCGCATCCATTGACTGCCCCAAGTCAACATGTGTCTCTGCCCGGTAAAAATAGAGGATATTTACTCATTACAGACTTTGTCCATCTCCTGTGGCTCCATAGAGTTGATCGCTTTGATTCCTGAGGGACCCCATTCACTCTCTGGTTACCCTTTTTTCGTCCAAGAATCCATGTATCTAGGTTGCATTTGGAAGGCCAGTCTCACTGGGCCTCGTGTACCAAAGTCCAGCAACAGATAGAGACAGGGCTGCAAGCATTATCATGCTCAGATTCTGCCTTGACATGTCTGAAGAACTTCAGACAAAAGGCAAAGCAGAGAGGTAAAGCTTTATCAAAGCTGCAGGTAATTTAAAGAAGATAGACACAAAAAGCTGGAGTTACTAAGCGGGTCAGGCAGCATTTCTGGAGAAAAGGAATAGGTGAAAATTTGGACATATCCAAGGTAGCATTTTCAGCATTTGCCAAAGGGAGTTACTTATCTGAGGTTGGTGGAGGCAAGAGAAGTGTATTTCTTGTGGAGTTGCACATTCACTGCTAACTCACAGTAAATTCTAAATCTCAAATGGAGATGCAAAGACAATTTATTTCAAGGCATCTGAGACATATCTAAAGTGGAACAGTGCTTTACACTCATTAAGGTGTGTAGCCATTTCACAGAAGGGCTGATTAAAAACTGAGCATGGATTTGGAAAAGGCTTACAGAGATAACCAAAGATATAGTCAGAAGGATGGATTTCAAGAATTCCTTCAAACAGAGAAGTGACAAGGTGAATAAATTGAAGAGCTGCAGAATGGGTAGCTGTGATTGCTGGAGGTTCTGATGGGAGAGGGAAGAAGGGACACATGGGCATACTATTTCTGAGTAAATGTGATTCTGCAGCTGCCAATTGTATATTAAAAAAATGCAGGATGGTACTGTTTATCTGGCAATTATTTTGATGAATAACCTTTCAGTAAATTTTGTGTTGGGGTGTTTGTGATTGCCAATATAACTTGCTAACTCTGCTTAAAAATAATCAAAAACAATCAGTGCTACTAAAATTAGACTTTCAGTATTGCTTGAAAATTAGAGTTAAGATAAAAGTAAAATGTCATTCCATCACATGCATCAGCCCTGATTTTACACACAACCAATTTTGATGCAGATTGATGCTGCAACCAAGGAAGAGGTTTTAGAAATTATTTCCATAGTTCCACTGTTGTCTTAAGCATCATAATGTTGCAAAATGTAGTAAGAAAACTTGAATGAGTCATATATATTTGACCAAGTTGCCAAATTGAGCCAGCCCTTATTGCCTGGAGTATACCTTCCCAAACCTTTTCTAATCATGTAACTATCCAAGTGAATTTGAATGGTGTAATTGTAACTGGTATTTTCAGTGTTAAATACTGACGGAGAATGAGACTAAATATCAAAGAGTTTGTGAACTGGAAACACAACCTTGAAATAACATCTTCAATAATGTTCATGCTAATTTTAACCACTATTCCTGCATTTAGTTTACCATAGTGTTATTGCCTCATTTACATCTGCAACATCACTGTATTTAAATATCCCTAATTGCCCTTGAACTGATTGGCTTTCAATGCCATTTGAGGGCACCCGAGAGTAAACCGTATCGGTGGGTTGATGCATCTGCAGTCACATAAAAGCTAGACCAGGTAAGAATGGCAGATTTCCCACCTTGAATGATATTTTTGTCAACCATGTGAGTTTATCACAGTTCTCATGGATATCTTTATCATTGTAACTCTTTATAATTCCAGATAATTAACAGAATTTAAATTCTACACTGACAATAGTGGGATTTGAACTCCGGTCTCTTAAATTGTTAGTCAGGATCACCAGCACGGCATTTTAAAACTGCACCACAATAGTGTCTGGTGAACATCACTTGTTAAGATTTAGGAATATAATAAATGTATGTGCAGTACTGTGGTGCAATTGGTAGAACTGTTGCCCCACTGCTCCGGAGAAGCATGTTTAATCCCCACCTCTGGCCCTGTCTGTATGAGTTTGCATGTTCTGGATAGGACAGCTTGGGTTTCACCTGGTTGCTCCGGGTTCCTCCAGTATTCCAAACAAGTGTCAGGTGATATGTTAATAACCCACTGTAGACTGTCCCTAGAGTGTAGGTGACTGAGAGAATGTTGGTGGATTTGATGAGAACGCAGGGTTAACAAACAGGGTTAGAAACATTGAAAATAGGTGCAGGAGGAGGCCATTCGGCCCTTTGAGCCAGCACCACCATTCATTGTGATCATGGCTGATCGTCCCCAATCAATAATCCGTGCCTGCCTTATCCCCATATCCCTTGATTCCACTAGCCCCTAGAGCTCTATCTAACTCTCTCTTAAATCCATCCAGTGATTTGGCCTCCACTGCCCTCTGTGGCAGGGAATTCCACAAATTCACAACTCTCTGGGTGAAAAAGTGTTTTCTCACCTCAGTCTTAAATGGCCTCCCCTTTATTCTAAGACTGTGGCCCCTGGTTCTGGACTCGCCCAACATTGGGAACATTTTTCCTGAATCTAGCTTGTCCAGCCCTTTTATAATTTTATATGTTTCTATAAGATCCCCCTCATCCTTCTAAACTCCAGTGAATACAAACCTAGTCTTTTCAATCTTTCCTCATATGACAGTCCCGCCATCCCAGGGATCAATCTCGTGAACCTACGCTGCACTGCCTCAATCACAAGGATGTCCTTCCTCAAATTAGGAGACCAAAACTGTGCACAATACTCCAGATGTGGTCTTACCAGAGCCCTACCCCAGAGTTGGGGTAGGATTTGGGTTAAAAAGGAAAAGGATGCTCGTTTGATTGGAGGTGACCCGGTGAGCTGGAGCCTGCTTCTGTGTTATGACTTTATGGCTCCAAATAGGAATAGTTTATTATTCCTGCTCTTCCATGAGTAAGAACCACTTTGCTGCAGTAACGTGCATTAATAACTTTTAAAAAACTGCAGAAGGAGTGGACCAATCCCTCAATTTCTGCATCAGTACCACTGCTGCCATTTCTCAGTACAAATATTTGAGCCTAAAGCTGTGCCTAGATGCCCGAGCTGCCATTCACCCATATGATGCATTGGTGGTCTCCATGAAATCCAATGGATTGCTTCCAACTTATTTAAGCTTGCCACTCCTCCAGGACTGGGAATCCTGTATGCAGGGCCTGACACACTTTTATCCTGGATTAAATACTGCAGGCATTCAAACACATGGGATAAATCTGTTGCTGTAAAAAGGTAAATGGAGTCTTATTTCACATTCAATTCTCAGTTCCTATGTTTTCTTGTGTCTTTGTGCGTTAGTCATCTAACTTTAAAAAAAAAAAAAATGTTGACAGTCCCCCCAGTGATTTTCCGTGTTTGTACATTGAAAAGCAGTCACTACTTTGACAGCTGGTGAGCCAAGAGGCAGGGACTTAAGGTCCCTTAAAGCTGTTATGCAAGCCTAGCTGTTACCCAAGTCGAAACAGCCTGGACAGAGCACAGCTGGGCTCCCAGTGAAAGACTGCCCATAGTGGCTATAGTGGCAGAAACAGAATGACCCTGGGCCAGGTGGCCACCAATCTCAGAGCTGTGGATGTACTGCTCCAAAAGTTCCACATTTTTATTGCAACAACCGCCAACAGCAATAGGTAAATCTTAGTTGACTACCGCCAAATGACTATTATTAGTCAACAGCACAGACCTTAACGATGGCTACATATCTGAAGATAATCAATACCTGTCAGTGACATTTTTTTGTTTAATGTGTGCACAATTAACAGCTACTGTACTGGTATATCTAGTAAAAAAATTGTAAGAAGTAAAATATTTATCATTTCTAGCAAACACATAGATTGCAAAGTTTGGCTCCATATCACTTGTTTGAGCATTGAAGGTGCCAATTTGCTTTCAATCTGGTGAGTAATCTGTGTACATGAGTAGGACTAGCCAGCACATTGAGCACAGCTAACACCTATTAGTGATTTACACAGTGTCGGATTATAATGTCACTCTATCTGCAACATTGAGTTGATTTATGGGTCTCGACCCGAAATGTCGCCTATTCCTTCTCTCCAGAGATGCTGTCTGTCCCGCTGAGTTACTCCAGCATTTTGTGTCTATCTTTTCTATTTTGTAGTTGAGTACTACATCCAACACCTCTCTTAACTTTGCATAGCTGGATATATGTTCAGCAGCTGAAAGGACCTAGCCCCAACACTACCAGTGCTATTTAAAGGAATCATTAACTATTTGCACCGTGGTTCCTGATTTAATTTGACTGCCTATTGCAGTGTGACTGTTCTCAGAGCATTTTGTTGATTTCTGTGGTTGCTAAAGTCTGCAGGGAATGGTGTGCCAGGTGCTGAAGAATTTTGTTCTGTCATTAAGGCTTTGCAAAAAAAAAAAAAAACAGTTGCTTCCAGACATGGTATTTCGTAATCCTTCACCTTGAAACTGCAGCACTATTAGAAGAATGAACTGTGATATGCAGAGTAGTCCAGGCAGCTAGATGTCACCTGCTGCTGTCAAAACTCCTTTCTCAGAGGATTGTATTGCCAGTGACTGTCCAAGTTACTGTGGTATGAAACACAATAAATCAAGCTGGAACAGAAGATATTTGCAATTTTTCTCAGTTGATGCCCGTGACATAAAGGAGGTCACTGCTACTGGCTTTCTGTGCAAAGGGAGCTATGCACAGTTCATTCTTGCTTGGCTGGAGAATGCACAGTGAGATTGCTTCTCTGATATGGTGAGCCACTTCTGTATACACTATGATTTGTGGGTTCCACATCTCAACTGGGAGATATGCCACTCCCTCAACATCACATGAAGTGGTTTAATTTATAGTGCATCACACTTGTTGGGTATTTTGCTTTGCTGTGATACCTTCATTTGATGACAGTACACAGTGCCAACTGCATTTGAGTCATCACAACAAATAACATGGTGGGTCCTGGGTGATAAGGACTATCTAATAAAAACACAGCTTTAGATTCTCGTGCATAACCAAAATAATATCGAAAATAATCAACCTCCTTCGACTATGTAGAAGACCTCCTTCGACTATGTTGAAGACCAGCTTCGACTAGCCACGACTAACTTCGGGAAAATTGGACACCGAATAGTGGCGAGTGAAGACGACCTCCTTCGATCTCCTTCGACCTCCCTTCGACTATGATGAAGACTATCTACGACTACCTTCGACTACCCTCGGTTACCTACATCTAACATGCCGACCTACTATGACCTACTACGACTAAACCTACGAGCAAAAAAAGTATCATTTTTTTTCCATGGCGACCTTTTTTTACTCGAGGGCATTTTTTAATATATTGAAAAAACCGCCGTGACCTAGGTGAGGCCTCGAGTACGCGGAGACCACTCTCGAGCATGAAGGAGAGTTACGAAGACCTGCTACGACCTCGTGTCGACCATGTTGCGAGTATGATTCGAGGGCAAACTCACCAGAACTCGCGGATTAGGTTGCCCAAGTGGGACAGGCCCTTAATACATGAAAGGAGCAATGTGGTACTCAGATTGTCAGGTCTCAACATTTGAGGTAGCCTTCTATCATAAGTCATTTGCCGCAAGTTAATTAGTGAGCAGCAATAGAACAGGAAGAGGAGAGATAAAAGGAAAGAGATTAGGAAAGGTAAGGAAAGTTGAAATGTGACCAACTGAAACTTATTGAGCTTTGGCAGGAAATAACTCATTTGACTTCACTGACAGATCAAAATACACAATCAACTCAACTACTTAAACCTCAGATTGCCTGTCTGGCCATAAAGCAAATAATTAAAAAAATCTGGAATACATATTCAAAATTAAATCGGTGATTTTAATGATTCTAAATTATAAACAAACAATTGACAATTATACTTGTGTATTTTCTTGAAAACTGACCTCAAGGAAATTTTAGTCTGTGCTTCTGTACCTAGGCTTTATTGACTGTAGCATGATTGGGCAAGGGCTAATGACTTTCAATTAAGGAGACTAAAATTACTTGGAGGATGACAAGCTGCTTGGATTCTAGGCTGCTCATCAAAGGGCAGAACTGACTGTGAGAGGAGGCTAGATAAAACTCACCAGCAAGGTCTATTGATGGAATGCAAATGTTGTCATCCTTGGAGGTGAGGTTAGATTCATACTATTTGGGTCCATTAACACTTCTGCTAAACAGTATCTCAGCAGTCCAAGTAATCAGTGAACTTCTCTAAGAACCTACATATCCCTTTTAAACGTGTATTTGCAGTTATGATGGCAGCAGGTTAAGATTGCCTGACAAGACATCTGAAGAACTAAAATAAGAGTGGCTTTTGTTTGAATTGCAAATGGAATCTGCAGCTTCTTTTCACCAGATGATGCCTCTTGAATGGATCCACAAGAACACTAATAGTTATTTACCACTCCTTACTGAACTAAATAGATTCCAAGATCAATGACAAGCCCTGTGGAATGTTGCTACAACCATAATTCTTGATACTTCATCCAATCTTTCAGGCAGTGCAACTAGTGCACCAAGTCCTGCCTTTTTTCTGTATATGGCCCTCTGAATTGTCCTTCTAAGTCCACTTTTGTGAAATTTCATTGTGACATTACTTTTTGGTACTGCCATCTTTGTTCTCCGTTCTCTTTGCTTTTGGTACAAGCGACTAGGATCCGTTGATCAATCATGTGTGAATCATGCCTTCAAGTTAGATTCTTCTTCTTCTTCTTCGGTCATGGCTGACCATGGGTGTCTCCAAGATGCTATTCCCTATATGGAGGATGCCTGTGCGTGACTTTGTTTGACTTGGGGAGACTGGTGCACAGACAGCCACCCCACGGTCCTTGACAGATCTGGGTCAGGATCCAGTGGCATGGTGTCCAAGATGACCGGAGACCCTTTTCTGCTGCAGCCTTCATCCGCCTTCCCAGCCGTTTTGGCGCCCCACTAAGGTCAGCCATCGTCCTCTGCCTGTTCCACCTTTGAGGTCTTGGCTGGATTGCTCTTTGTCAGAGACCTTCCCCTCAACCTTACCGCCATGGGTGGCCCTGCTCTCAGGATCTCGGGTCCACACAAGCTTCTCCACCATGACAAGGTGACCATCCACAGAGAAGTTAGATTATGAGTGCTGATAGTCTTAAGGTGTTAAAACCTTTGACAGCATATCTCCATCCCTACACAGTTAACTTCCAACTCTTCCAAGTCATCAGCAAAGGGTTGTTAGTTAAAGTATCTGGAGCTTGTAAGCCTGGATTGATTATGTGATGAGTGGTTGTGGGATGTTGAAAGGAGAATTGGGTATGAGAATTGGGTATTGTCTTTTACAATGTTTAATGCAGGTGTTATCAATGGACAGCATAATGGTTGCATCAGTGATGAAGAACGACGTGCAGGTGCGGTGATGTGGACCTGCCCGTTCCCATTGGCCTATCTGCTGCTGCCATGATTATACACTATGTTGTCCTGCAGGAGGGAAGTATGTTAATATTGTGTTTCATTGTTATGCCTGTCATGGTAGAATAGCAGACAGTGGGTGCAAGATATGAGACGCAGATATAAAATTTAAAGCAGTGTTCAGTTCACGAGGGTGCATGGAACATTTGAATGTTAGGTACAAATCCTAATGAGGTCTGTTAGTTATTCAGTGTGGATGTGTGATGTTTACTTATTAAATGACCTTGAGCACATTATGTGGTTATTGAATTACTTGTGGCACTGTATTTAGGTCCTCAGGACTTGATTTGTGATATTGATCTCCACAGCAACCTCTTCTTGTTGCCTTTGCAATGTGTTTCTGTCTGCTGTGGAAATAGGAAATATTTCCTTTTTGTAATTTTGATATTATTATGCAACTTTAGAATTTTCATGCAAGTTTAAAAAAAAAAAAAAAATTGTGTATGTGTCGAGCCATGCTGAGTAACCTGGGTATGGTATTAAAGAATGATGAATGATATAAACATGAAACGTCATCAACCTGAAATCTGCTGAGTTTTTCTAGCAGTTTCTGTTACATTTATTTCAGATTTCCACCATCTGCATTTTTTGGTAATTTTCAGTGGCAAAAAAGAAAGCAACTATTGTTCAAAGGCATGCAACAATTGTTTTTACTAACTATTCATATGTCAGGGACTTATTGTTACCTCCTGCACAATGGTTTTCAGCAAGATTTCTCAAAACTATGGAACCAGCTGTGTCCTTTGTATCATTCTAGACATGATATATTTGGGAACACTTGCCAGCACATCCCCCTTATGAGTTGACGTTTGATTTTAAGAGGAGTGCAAGCAAGCTTAAGTTATGCTACCCAATAATGAAATTAGACTCTTTGTTGCGTGCTAAGCACTGGCTACTCTCAGCAACTCAGTAATTATGTAAAGAGATGTACAACATAAAGTTGATCTTCATTAGAGGCAATTGACATGACATGACATTAATTAATTGTTCATCGAATTCCCCATGCCCATTTTATCCCTGTTCATTTCCATCATTGTGTGTTAGGTATAATGTACATCCTTTGTCATCCTCGTTTTGAGTGACCGCCGATGATGATGACATCCTTTGCATTATGAAAGTAAGCACTCAGAAGACTTCCATTTTTGTCTCTGAAATAGTCAACGATATCAGTGACATACAAAAATCGATGCATGTTCACAGTTGGGGTTCAGCTGTTGTGAGACCGTCTGAGACAGCTGAACTAATTTGAACCAGAAAATGCCAGCACAATCTTGGTTTAAGATATTTGGATGGTGAAATAGAAGGGTTAATGTGCACTTGCACCCTGCTATGGTGAACTGCAATCCAAAGAAGCATCCCTTCTTTCCCCAGCTGAAAATATTAAAACAAAAACACTGCCCACTCAATTTCCAATGTGTTTTCCTTGGCAGTCCTTAAATAAGCATTATCTATCTCCCTTATTTGTGAATGCGTGATGCTAGACACCTACTTAAAACTATCTCTTCACCACGGAAATATTTCAGGTGCCCTTGAAATGCAAACATAGCCATGTAAAAATTGATATTTTCTTCTATTTTATTAATTAAAATGAAATCCTTTCCCACCCCTCCTCAAAAATGCATTTAGGTGTCTTCAATAATTAATGCTATTCTTCTAAATGCTAAAATCTGTAATGTAGAATGTTTTTCAAAACGGACCACTAATCGCAGCTAATTGCCTCCATGACTCAAAATAATGTTTCGGAGGTGATCAAATCAGAACTGAATTCAGGATGTTGTGCCCAGGGCCTTCCCAATTTTGGCTCTGTTGAGGAGAGATAAAGCCATCGGCGATGTCACTGTCGAGGTCAATGATTCGGTATTACGCTTGCTGCAGTATATTACGTTGACTTTGCCTGGATTTTTGGAGAAGATTTGCGGGGGAAAAAAACGTGTTGCTGTAATTTATTTGCGAGGTTTTCTTGACTGCGTAATCCTCCAGACACGCAAAACAAAGTGACAAGGATGGGTTTGAGGAATCCCTCTTAAACGATTCAAACCCATAGCGTCAGGGAGAACCAGGGTAAAGGAAATCTCTTAATGTTTAATTTTTCGATTGAATCTTGCGTAAATCCGTTGCCTTATCCGAAGGTCAGTCCAAATTGAAAACTTTTATGTTGTCACACAGATATTCGGAGGGAATAGTGCCATCGGTGAATGCTTTTGTATGGAAATAAGCATCTATCTCCAACCTTACAACGCACTGGGTAGCTCGGTTGCTTCCAATTTGCTTGCAGCGATTTGAATGCTTGTGTCAAGCGGAGCTCACCTGACAGGTGCTCTCTTGCAAGTGCCACCTCTCCGTCTGGTCGCCATTAAACGTTGCTAAAACTACTTTCATTTGGCGTGGCTTGAACATTAAAAAAAAAATAATAATCTATTTGTCGATTCACTGTGATTTCTCGGAAAATGGTGGAGCGAGCGAGGGGCCGGTCGCATCTTATCCGTTTTTCTCGCGTGGTGATGAGAATGCATGAGGAAGATTACTGACGTTGCGGTGTGTGTGTGTGTGTGTGGAGAGGGAGTAGAGGACAAGATAGCGAGAGGGAGGCCGGCCGGCTCGCTGGTTGCCGCTGCTCCTGCAGCGCTGCTGGTGGCTCGCTTGGAGAGAAACGCCCGTGTGACGCGTTCAGCCCAGCAACCCACTGACAAGCAGGAGCAGGAGCCAGAGGGAGTCTGCTGCCTTGCAAATGTAAACAGAGACGGCAGGGTAAAGTGGCAGAAGGGATGAGACTCGTTATTATATATATTTGGACCTGATCTTGCATATGAAAGCCCCGCTCCGACCGTGCAGGGAAGGTGCTGCAGGTAAAACTCCATGTTTGACTAGGTTATAGATGAAGCTGGTAGCGATGGAGCTACAGAGACTGGCCCTGACGGAGACGGGCTCCGCGATGCTCATCTGATGTAGGTAAAACCCGGCATGAACATTGCGATGGTGAAGGTGGTTTGCGCCGCCCGCACGTATTCATGGGTTGAACGCCGTCGTTCTCAGTTTTTTTTTTGCTTTGTACCCGGGTCGTTAATGGGAACATTTTTTTCTAACACGGTTTGATTTGGACGGAATCGCACGTATGTTGTGTTACAATTTTTTTGGTTGCAGTTTATCATCGCTTATTTCTCACACTGCTGAATGCGATGGGGCGGGAGATGCTGCTTTGTACTGATTATATCAGCAGGAGAACCCGTTTCAGGGGGAGAAAAGCCGGTATAGTTCAATAGATATCGTATGGGGAAAAAAAATCTATTTGATCTTTAAAAGGAATGACATGGAAAGCATTTTTCGGCTATTGAATAATAACATGAGTCGATGTTTTTGTCATGTTTCGACCGAGGATTTCCTTATTAGTGCGGGCAGTTTTCATGGTGTTGTAGGGTGAGAAACTGGGATTAGCTACAGTTTACGGTGAAATGGCTAACTACAGATCGGGGTGGGATGGTGGAGAGCTGTTATTAACACCTTGCAGGGATATTTTCTACAATTAGCTGTCCGTTTAAATAGGTCACTATTAAGAACATTGCAAAGGGCCCATTTTAGTGCTATTACAGCACTTGAATATTTGTAATGTAATGCTGAATTTTACAGGGAGTATAAGAGGCATTTTCATTTCTCGAATGAAATATTTTTTCATCGTGACCTAACTATATTTTTGGGAATCTAAATCAATTTTGAGATCCGGAAATGTAGTTTAATGCTCCTGCGTGATGTGTCTCGTTAATCTTGCCCCATTGTGTTTCTTATTGCATTCACCATGCATGCCAGTTCCTTAAACTGACCCGTTCACATCAAACCATGGATCAAATGACTTTACGATTCGTGTTAACTTGACAATTCCCACAGAAAAGCATGGTTTCCTCGTGTTTGGTTACAAACCGTAATCACAATATTAAATAGTTCGCCGGAGCTCGGTAATTAAAAGGCAGGGCGGTAAATGATTTTCCCCTGGTTTAAATAAAATCAAAATTTCACACAGTGTGTCATTTGGAATAAACACCTGTAGGGATCGCCCTGTGCTGAGTGTGTTGGGAAGCGGATTTTCTTCCCCTGCCGAAGCTCATAGCCTCCCTCAATGTTATTAATGGTTGGCACTTGCTGATAGATATTTTTTTTAGCGAGGTTCAACGTAGGGTCTATAAAATCGTTCGAGACTTGCATATACTAACGAATATTGAATAGGAATATGCAACAAAAAAAAAATCATATACTCCTAAGCTTAGTAGTGTGTGGAAAAGATGTTTCAGGATATAGATTTTATTTAAATAGTGCCTATAATTTTGTTCATAGTAACATTAGAATGTTGCATGCAAATGACCAGATATGCAATTCTCATGCAATTTTTTTGCAATCTCTGTTTATGTTGGGACGAAGCAATACTACGCTATTGCCTCATCAGGTATAAATGAAAAAAAATTGTGATGGCCGAAAAATGCTTCTCAACCTGTGTTCTCTTTTCCTCCCAATTTGTTTCTCTGGGTTCTTCAACAAAATTGTTTGTGTGATACCTTGGTTTGCAAATTGTTCTGTTTCACAAAAGTAGTTGTGATGTTGTAATTATTATAAAAAGGATTGTCATATACAGCATGAATGATTAAACGGCTCTCCTAAGATGTGCTTTGTTACAAAGAAAATATTTGTTGCCAACATTCTCTTTTCATTACAATATGCATTTTAAGTAGGAATAAGGAGAAATTGAGCAGGTGCTGTAACACTGCCAGCGTAGTGAAAAAAAAATCTCAAGTGCAGTTGAATTTGCTGAATTTTGTCATTATTTCCTTTTGATGATATTATGTACTAATATTAACTGGATAGAGTGTGGTTTATTTTATATTTTGATTATCTTGCAGAAAACAGGTTCCCTTAACATTATGTTCCTGTGAATCACATGTTATCACTAAGTGAGGAGGCAAATTACTTTGAACAAAGAAAAGTAAGCATTTTTGTAACTGGTGATACAGAAAATTGGTTTCACGAGTCAAAGATGTGAACGAGCATCAGAAGCAGTAAAGGGAATACTTACAATCCATGCATTTTTGGCTGAGTCACTTTATAATTTATGTAATTAATCGCTCTGTGATAATAAATAGGCATGTGGAATTTCCAGTGCATTTGTTATCATGGAGGCAGTGGGAAATGATTTATCCCCCAAGCAGCCCTTTACAAGGAGTCTATCGTGTACATTATTGTAAGATGGTTTTAAACTGAGTTGGGGGTCATGCTATTATTTATTGCTTTCATTCCTTGCAGATTGCGAGTTGTGCTGAGGCCGCTGTAAACACTGGAATCACAATTTGGCCCTGAAAGGAAGACTCGCTGACAGGCTTTGCATGTCAAGTGGCTTCTGAGCTACTTGACAGTTTATTGTTTCCAGCACCACTGGGAAGCAGGAAGCCATGAGTGATGACTCGGTGTGTCTGTTTTAACATGGTGGCATGAATCTGAGGATCTGTGCTGGGAATATGCCGCTCAGAGCAGGTTTGGTATTTTAATGGGATTACCAAAGGGAAATACACAAGCAAACCCAGAGAAAAGTCATCTTTTGGATCTGCATCAATTAATTCCATCTCCAGAGAAAATTTAAACACTATTTGTTTTCTTATCCGGAGCAGCGAAGAGCTAACAGAGCAATCTGATCACTGAGCAAAATCCCCAGCGAATATGGGGTACCAAGGGCCCTTCTTCTGCTGAGTCAACATATGACATCCTCAACCTACAAAAGCTGCCAACAAAACCTTGCTGGAGATCTGCCTCACTAATTCCATCCAGTTAGATTAAAACAAAAAAGGATACATTCTGCAGCTTACAGCAAATCGATATATCGAGGGACCTTTTACAAATTGTCTACAATCTGTATATTAACTCCATTCATGAAGATGGCTATTGTCATCAAGAAGAAAGGCCACTTGCTTTGGTTTGGCCTACTTTTTGGATGCCTTGTTAACCTCGGGGTCAGCCTAGAGTTTACTGGAGCTGGAGGACAGTGGGCAAGGTTTCCAAAGTGGAATGCATGCTGTGAAAGTGAGATGAGTTTTAACATGAAGACCAATATTTCCAGCAGTCTATTGGTGTACTTTGATGATGAAGGATTCTGTGATTTTCTAGAACTCCTGATTGTAGATGGATACCTTCAACTTCGCTTTTCAATTTTCTGTGCCGAACCAGCTGTTCTTCAGTTAGATACTAAAGTGAATGATAGTGTCTGGCATACAATAGTTATTCAAAGGAATTTCAAGAAGACAACGCTAATAGTAGACAAAGAGGTCAAAACGGTTGAAGTGAAATCGAAAAGACGAGATATGACAGTCTTCAGTAAATTGTACGTTGGTGGAATACCACCAGAATTTCATTCGTCTGTGCTGTCATTAACATCAACTTCAGTAGGAAGTCAAGAACCATTCCAGGGATTAATAACTGATCTCAAAGTTGGAAATGGGACTACCACACTCATTGATGGTCAAGGAATCAAAATGGATGAAAACTACCTTTGCACAAATTACAGTCTATGCCTAAATGGTGGAACCTGCTCTGTAGTACAAGAGAAGGCAATTTGTGATTGTTCTCACACTGGCTTTCAAGGAAAAGACTGCAGCGAAGGTAAGATGACTACAAGACTATTTGTATTAATTAATTATTACAACTTCTGATAGTTGTAGGGAAACCTATTGTTGTAAGATTAAACTTGGAGAAAACTATTCATAGATAATGCATTTACTTTCCTTTATTCAGACATCTTCAAAGATATATACATTTTTATTTCTTTATTTGTTGATCATTTAACTGACATTTGGAATGTGTCCATATGCCACCAAAGGTTTAAAAACTCTGTAACATGTATTTTTAAAGCTGAACCATAAATGTAAAAATAACATTCTATATAAACATCAAAACCCACTATTAAAATAATTGAGGAATAGTAAATTATCAGACAAAATACATAATTTTGAAATATGGACACAGGAAAATTGATGTTAACTTTATTTCTAAATTATCATGTTAGAAACTTCAAGCAGGTGCTTTTTTGTTGTTTTTTTTGTGAACTCTAATGAAATACTGCCAAGTCACAGGTTTTGTAAATTTTTAATAATTGTCCATACTTTTAACCACACCATTCCTTTGCGTTATGAAATGCAGAGGGAGCTTGTGTATTTAGCAAGTTTAGCTAATCGTATATAATTTATATATGGTTTTGAAATTAATTTTGTTTTGAATAGCAAAAATATAATAAAAATCAAAATGGCCACGTGCAATCCATGTAACATATTATATGCACTCTGTTAACTTGCAGATTATTTGAATAGGCAAGAGTAGTTATTTTTGCATGCACTAAATTGTCCAAAACTTCAATTTATTTAAATCTTTGAAACATCATTTTGTTTTACATTTTTTCTTATCCATTTGCAACATTACTTTGATATGATAGGAAACATGAACTAGGAATTTGTAAAATGTTATTTCGCCGAGTTATTGATTTTGCACTTTTTCTCATGATTCCTACTGATTTACTTTTTAATGTGAGGGAATATAATTTATTAAGCACTGGTTTCCCTTATGGATGCAGAAGCTTAGATGTTATCCTTCTCAAATAAGGATTTAGTTACAGGAAAAGAAAAATTATATTCATTAGATCTGGTTTTAAGTTTTGATGATCTGGAAATGTAAAAAAGCTGCTAGATATTTCAATTCAGGTATGTCCTAATGCATAGCCAGGAGTAATAGTTAGTGATTAGTAAAATGTACACTTGCCCAGAGCATCTTGCTGAATATTTTGTCCATTTACAAATTGCAATCATTTACTAAAGTATTAGAAGATGATGAAAGCACCTCCAAAAAGCTGCTGCTCTATTATGGAATATTAAGATTTTTGTTTGAAAGAAGAAAGGGGAATAAAATATATTGTTGCCCAAGAAATCAGAGGTAAAGAATCTTAAATTTAACGACTAGGGCAACATTTTTTATAAGCTTTCTCTTTGTTCTGAATAATATTATTATACACTGATAACATTGCACTACCAGTTCATACAAAGAGATTGACTGTGATTAATTGTACCATTTATAATTTACCATTGCTGCAAGCAAGTCATAATTTAAAGAACCCATACTTGCATGTAATATTAGTGCAGAATTTTTTCAAGCATAGGATAACCTCTGCATTCAATGAAGCCACCTTTTGAATAATAAATATATTTTGAATACATTTTGTTTGGCGCTAGTACCATTCAGAGGACAGGTAATTATTAAGGGAAGACTAATTTCCAAATAGTTTGATTATTCATTTGTGAGTCCAGAAACTCGGCATAAACGTTTTTGATTATTTTCTTAACTCTGTAATTATGGATTTCTTATTTTCATGCATGATCTTAAGTTTATGTTAGCCCAATTATTTTCTGCATAAAACTTGCTTGGTTATTAATACTGTAGGAATAAATGTGATTTTTCCCAAAAACCATTGAAATTAGCAATCACAAATATCTCACGACTCTTAATTAGGTGGTGGAACAGTGTAAAGGTCATTGTAATCAACAGGAATGAAAAAAATGGATAACCGTATAATGTTCTCTTTTCAATGGGGTTTTGCTCAAAATAAAAGTAGTTTAACCACGGGCCATCGATTTACAAATCATTGAATTTTTCATGCAAGCTACCCCATCAGTTGCTCTTGAGCACTTGAGGATGTTATCTGGCTGTGCCCGAATCTACTGTTTTGCCTGCACCCGATTTAAATCCCATAAATAACACAAAATATTATTAATTATTTATTATATTATCTGGAATATAATTGCACTCGGGTGATGGAGGTTCTCATGAAAAGAAGAATGCAAGTTTGATAGCAAAGAAAAAAAAATAATGATCTCAGTCTCAAACTATAAACCATATTCTGGGTCGAACATAGCAGAACACAAAACGTATAAAGAATAATATAACCAAAAATAAATTTAGTGTAGGAATTAATTAAGTAGTACATTCTGGTAAAATAATTAAATATCACAATAACTAAATAACATAAGTAGTATCAGAGAGCAAGACATTGTATGATAAACATATCGTACAATGAGAGTGGATAATTGTAAGTTTAGTATGCAATTAAAATAGCAAATTATAATATGGAAGAGCAAGTATAATATGACAATAACATTTATGTATTGAGAATAACTTTACAAGTTTACATTCATAGTTAGTTAATATCTTATATGATTGAGAATCTGTTAGATTTTCTAATATAATATAAATGATGCACCATTGTTATCAATTTACTCTTGCTACTTACTGCCTTCGTGATGCATAACATATTTCTTGTTTGCCAAACTCCCCTAACACCAGCTTAAACATGATATCTTGTGCTCTCCTCTTGATTTCATTCTACACTGAGTTTCTCATTCATTATAACAAGTGAAAATTCTGCTTATTTTTTGCTGATTTCATTCCTCCACTTAGAGGTGGAGGAAATTAATTCCTCCACTTAGTGTAGAAAGTCTGCAGCAGCAAACACAGAAGAGCCATTGATTTTGATCTACTGTTTTATTCACATCTCTTTCAAAATAGAATTAGTCAGGAATGGTGCCCACAGATTGCTCAAACTAAATATCTCATGTATTACTGCTCAAGAGAAATTCTGTTTCTAAAGTATTCACAATTGTATTTTTATTGCAAAATACACTTCTTTTATGCAACTTCTGACTTTGTGTCTATTTTCCTGTTGTGCAGCAGAATGTTTTGTAAGCAAAAGTCTCGTCACTTGTTTGCCAGTGATGTGATCAAACTTAAATTATAACATTTGTTCAATTGCTTTCACAAGAAAAAGTTTGATATCTTAAAGACTGCAATATGTCACCAATATGAATCAATAAAATGAAGGTGGGAAGAATCTTAACCTCTTGTAAAGAATGCTGGGAATTGTAAGATTTTGGAAATATGAGATGAAAAAGTTTCCTGCTGTGGTTAATGGGCTAATAAGTTGAACATCAACAAGTTTTTAATTGGAGAAGATAAGCCCCCCCCCCCCCCCCCCCCCCCCAAAAAAAGTTATTTTTATTCATTGATGCAAATTCATATAAATGTTATACCCGAGATGAACTAAAAGCCCATCTTTAATTAGTGTCCACAGATTATTTATTCTGTTAAAACACATTCTGTTTGTGTCAATTTTAATTGAAGAGCCTGATTTGTTTACTTTGCATGTGATAATTACAGGGGCTTGGTTGTTGATTACTTTCTGTGTAGATATGTGTTTTATTTAGTGTAATGAGAGATGAACAATGCATGATTTTCACTTTGTAATCTTTATGGCAGTAATTGTGAAGGTAGATGAAATGAAAATTCAATACCTAACTAATCTGTTGGATGTAGAGCTAACTGCAAATTAGGTGTGCAAAAGTGCTACTAATCCTAATTATGTATGTGCCATAAATACTGTAGCTTGATATGTGAATGGTGTGATGTTTCTCAATGGTGGAATGGATTTATGATAATTTTCCAAAGTAAAAAGGTGGTTGGATAAAAGTGATGATTTATTATCATTACCATATAGTGAAAATATTTCCAACAGAGAATCAAAATTAAAAAAACCGTAAGGCTTAGAATACATTATCCATCCCAAATGTTTTATTTAGTTACGTGAAACAGGTCTTTAATGAAATTATGTGTAAGCTGCTGTTACATATTTTTGCATTGACAGATGATGTGCTTTGAATTAGAGCTGTGGATTTTTCCTGATGAAACAGATTATTTGCCAGAAACATTTACTGTAATGCACATTAGATGCTTAGATTTTATTTTGCATTCCTGGGTATCCACGGCTAATAGATTATTCAATGGAATGGCACGTTGGGCCATTAGGAGATGGGTGGTTTTATGGAATAAAATCTTAAAATACAAATGGCATATGTAGCCCATGTAGCAGAGAGGTGTTATTTGTATGCAATTACATATGAGCACATAGGTTAAATGGCAAATAAATCATAAGATGAGTCGAGTGACATGATTACAAATGATGCCAGTTTAATTTTCTCAGTAGGCAGTTTCTCAGCATTGCTATTTACATTTTTTTTTCAGCTCTGAAGTGATCAAAATAAGCCTCTTATTGCCAAGTTATAATTGTGGTGATAGGAAATGCAAATTATTGGTTATGCAGTATTTTTTTTCTTTAATTTAGTGTATTGACATTTAAATGATTGTCTTTATTGTGTCGCAGTTAGAAAGTCACATTATGCATATGATATTTGTTTTCCTGAAAAAGCCTATGCACAACCAAATGATGAGTAGCAAGACACTGCAAGTAATGTCTTCAATTCAACAGATATCAATTAGATATGCAATACAGCGGTTAATATTTCAGGGTGTTAAAAATGATTTCTGGAATTTGGACATCTTGGCTTGACTTTGACATTGTTTTCTGAATGCTGTAATGTGTACATTCTAAATCATGTCCTTTTTTGCTCCTTCATCAAAGTAGTTCAGCTGATGTCTGGACATTTTGATTTTGCAAGCCCATGGTAATGTCGAGTTCTTGCCAAACGGAACAATAGGGATTATTATTTCAATAAAACAAAGAGAAATTAAGAGATGGGTTGTAAGTAAGGGTTTGACTTCTGGATCTGCTACAGGGAAGATACTTCATTCCTTTACGGTGTGTGGTACATGTGAGTTGGAATTAGATTTCTTCAGCTTGCAGCTAGAATCAGACATATTGTCTTTGGATGATGTTGCCAGGAGATGGGAAAGAGCCTTGGGAGAATCTGGATGTGAAATTTCTACCACAGAAAGAGAACTATTGTAAGAGTTCTTTATTGTTAGAGTTCATCTGGCTAAGACTGAGAAAAGTACTAATAAGGAGACGGTAGCTTTGGTGTGAGATGTGCAGATTAGAGGATGAGGAATGATGGTGCAGCCTGAGTTTGAGAAAATCTCATTAAGGTACTGTGGTAATGAAATGGGTAAATCTGGAGACTTTCAAAATTGGAGGCTTTATGGGAAATAAGCATTGACCACAAGATGAAGCACCTTGGCAAGAGTTGGGGCATTGCTGATTTGAAAACTTGCCACAGCAGCAAGATTAAGGATGAATTTTTTGAACAGGAGTGGTGCTGGCAGATTTGGATGGAGGAGAATGTGAGAATCAAAGTAATTGCTGCAAGAAACTGCTGCCAGATTGACAAGTTCGGCTCATGGGTGGAGGGGTGAAGAGGGAGGGAGGTTATTAGGGGTAGAGAAGGAGAGGGAGTCGGATGATGGAGAAAAGAGTGATTGTGTATGAATGGAGCGTGCAAAAATCCAGAGCTTGTTTGCTTAGCCCCTCCCCACTATCCCCCCCCCCCCCCCCACTTTGATGCATCCCTTTCTCTAACCTCTCACACTTGCCATTCTCTCCTCTCATACTCCTTGGTCTCTCTTGCCTTCGACTGATCTCGGTCAATTTTATTCCCCCATCAAACCAGACATTGCTGTCACCTGTCCTCACCATTAGCAACTATGAGCTATGGGTATGTCTTTTCCGAAACCACCGATGTGCGTATACTCCAAACCATCTCAAAACAAAATAATGAGGCTCTTAATAATAACATCCTGAGTACAAAACAGAAGGTAGATCAACCCTCATCCATGAAAAGGCTGGAAAAATTGGCAGCTGGTAAAGCTGTGGCTCCAGGTGTCGCTGCCTGTTCAGAAGTTCCAAAAAGTCTGTTAGATAATTAGATTTACTAGTTCTTCCAAGTGTGGAGAATTATTTTCCAAAGCACAAAATTGTTTAGTTAAGTGAACTTACTTGCTCAATGAGTGCTGAAAGCAGGCAACTCCATTTTAGCAGTAAATCCTGCTTTGACCTTTGCATTACAGTAGGTAAATAATGGCAGACATTTAAGGTTTTAGTTCATAATTCACAACAAAATATATTCCATTCAGAAATTGAGTCTGCAAGAGGGGTTGTCCACTCTGGCTAATTAGGAAAGTTAAGAACTATATCAATTTGAAAGGAAATACATGATTATTTTGTGAAAATGAGCTGTCTGTCAGATGACGGGGAGCATTTTAGAAACCAGCAAAGGATGCTTTTGAATAACACATGGAAGGAGGAAATCTTATCTTAAGTTCTTCTGTAAGGATATGAAAAAGTGGTCAGCTCTAGTGAAGATTGATCCCTTAGAGGATGAAGATGACATTGGGGAGTTGATAATGGGAAATAAGGAAATGGCAGAGAACTTGATCAATATTCTATTTCCGTAGCTTTATAGAAAATCTGAAATCAAAGATGTCCTTAAAAGTTGTAAGAGAATTGTTGCCTTGAAAGAAAATCTAGTATGCCAATTAATGGGACAATTGGCTGACAAACCACCTAGCTCCAATGGCTGATAGCTTAGTCTGTCAAAATAAATTGTAGCAGAGATGGTAGATACATTGGTTGTGATCTTCCAAAGATCCCTAAATTCTGAAAAACTGTAAAAGTAACTGCCAGACTGATTCATAAAGTATAGAATCATACTACGTGGAAACTTCAGCCCACCATGTTTATGCCAACCATTAATTACCCAAAGCTACATGTCCCATTTACTCTCACTTCGCTTTCAATGCCTTGGCAATTCAAGTGCTCATCCAGATACTTGAATGTTGTGAGAGTATCTGCATCCACTACTCATCCAAGCTGCTTCTCCTGAGATTTCAGATGTTTTACATTCTTTCCCCATTACCACAGACAATAGGTGCAGGAATAGGCCATTCTGCCCTTCGAGCCATTCATTGTGATCATGACTGATCATCTACAATCAGTACCCTGTTCCTGCCTTTTCCCCATATCCCCCGACTCCACTATATTTTAAGAGCTCTGTCCAACTCTCTTGAAAGCATACAGAGAATTTGCCTCCACTGCTTTCTGAGTCAGAGAATTCCACGGATTCACAACCCTCTGTGTGAAAAAGTTTTTCCTCATCACTGTTCTAAATTGCTTACTCCTTATTCGTAAACTGTGGCCCCTGGTTCTGGACCCCCAACATCGGGAACATGTTTCCTGCCTCTAGCGTGTCCAAACCCTTAATAATCTTATATGTTTCAATATGATCCCCGCTCATTCTTCAAAATTCCGGAGTATACAAGCCCAGCCGCTCCATTCTATCGACATGTAACAGTCCCACCATCCCGGGAACATTAAACCTTGGTTCTCTAGTTTTTAATACCTTTGTTATGGGAAAAGGGTTTCCTTGCATCTACCCTGTATATGCTCCTTGTAAATTTTATACTTTTCAGTGAGATCCTCTGCAGTCTCTTCTGCTCCAAGGAAAACAAGTACAACCTCATCGGTTACTCTTCCTTACAAGAGCATTCAATCCCAGGCATTCTCACGGCAATAGGTTTCGTTCAGTTTACTATTGTCACCTGTACCGAAGTACAGCAGAAATGTTTTCTGGATGCTGTAATGTGTACATTCTAATTATGCCCAACATTTTTGCTCCTGCATCAAAGTAGTTCAGCTGATGTCTGAACATTTTGAATTTGCAAGCCCATGGTAATGTTGTCAAAGAAAATACTATACATGTTTACAATCAAGGAGTGAAATGGATACATTGAATATACATTGCACTCCAGCGCAAACAGACTCTTTCTACACATTTGTGACAAGAAATACACAGAGTACTCCAGCTTCAGCTTAACAAATCTCTGATAAAGCAGCCAAAGTGTCAAAGAAGGGTTTCGGCCCGAAACGTCGCCTATTTCCTTCGCTCCATAGATGCTGCTGCACCTGCTGAGTTTCTCCAGCAATTTTGTGTACCTTCTGATAAAGCAGCGTTCTGCTTTTCTGCTCTTGTATTCTGTGCTCTGAGAAACAAAGGCCAGAAACTGCCTTCTTCATTACCTTATCTAGCTGTGCTGCCACCTTCAGGGGTGCTTGAACCTGCACGCTGAGGTCCCTTGATTAGTTAATAATCTGCAGTGCCTTGTGGCATGTATGTCTTCTCCGTAATGGACTTCCCGGAGTGCTCACTTTACCATGATCAATATTTTCTTGCAATCCAAGATTACCCTCCTCACTAACAACATTACCAATTTTCATGGCATCCGCAAATTTAGTAATCATACCTCCTACATTCATATCCAAATTCTTTAAGTATATAACAAGGAGCAAGGACAGTCATACTGATTCGTGTGGTACATCTCGTGTCACCGGCTTCCAACCACAAAAGCAAACCTCCACAATTGCCCTTTGCCTACCATCACCAAACCAGTTTTGGATCTAATTTGCCAATTTGTTTAAAGCCAAGATCTTCCACCCTGCCTCTCACAGTGTGGCAGTGTGGTCGGGAAGTTATTGGAAATACCTTGACAAACTGAATTAATGTTCAGCTTATCTTTGGTGTCCTCCTTTAGTGAAGACATTACATTTGCTGCCCTCCTTTGCTATCATCTAGAATCTCAATTATCACCATCAAAGATTTAATACTATGTTTACAAAGCCAAGCAATCACCTCCTGCCATCCATAGCAGTCTGGCATACATCTCAGCAGGCCCCAAGGATATATCCATCTTTACACCTGTGAACGCATCTAATTGCTACATTTTAACACCAACATGTTCTAGAATTTCACTGTTCCTTCCCCCTTTCCTGAAAATGTCGCCATTCAGTCCTCCTTTCCCGAATTCTCCGGTCAGAATGAATACCATAGAAACATAGAAAATAGGTACAGGAGTCGGCCATTCGGCCCTTTAAGCCAGCACCGCCATTCAATATGATCATGGCTGATCATCCAAAATCAGCATTCTCCCCATTACCCTGGATTCCGTTATCCCAAAGAGCTATCTCTAATAACTGTTAAGAAGATTTCACTGAAAGGCTTCTGTGTCCTTTGGCTCCACATCCAGATACCTATTTTGTTCAGTAATGGGACCCACTCTTCCCAGGTTACTCTCTTGCTCTGAATGTACTCCTAAAAACCTTTGTAATATTCCATAATCCTGCCTGCCAGTGATATTTAATGTCTGCTCTTTACCCTTTTGTTTTTTTTTTTTGCTATCCTGATTGGCCTCCCCCCATTTTCAGTTTTCTATACCTTTAGTTTAGTTTAGAGATACAGTGCAGAAACGGGCCCTTCGGCCCATCGTTCACGTCAACCAGCAACCACCCATACACTGATTCTATCTTACGCACCAAGGACAATTTACAGAAGCCAATTAACCTACAAATCGTATAATCTCCGTACAGATAGCAGACTGGGTCTCTGGCACTATAAAGTAGCAACTCTACCGCTGCGCCACTGTACCTGATATATGTTTGCTTTTTTTTTTAATCTAGTCCTTGATATCCCTCAACAGCTAAGTTTCCTGGACGTGCTGTAATTTCCATTCACTCATTTGCCCTAAAAAAAACCTGCTATATCTGATTAAATGCTTTTAACTGTTCAGTCAAAGAACTGCCTGCAAGTAGCTGCTGCACAGTCTGTTTTTTCAAGGTCCTGTCTCAAGATATTATCATTTTCTGTCCTCTAATCTGGTGCTGAATTTCCATACAAGCTGGGGTTTTTTTTCCTTTCCATAACTATCCAGAAGTTTATCGACTTATGGTCACTATCTCCAAAATCTTCTCCCTTTGAAATTCCAACCACTCACCCTGCTACAATTTCTGATTATTTCCCTTCCTCTAAATGGACTATTTACATACTTGCTGAAAAAGCTCTCCTGAATATGCTTAAAAAATTCAATCCCCTCCCCTCTATGCTGTTCATGCTAACAATCCTAGTTCAAATTGTGGAAATTCAAATTCCTGACACTTTTAATCTGATTACTCTACATCTCTCTTTGATTTGTTTACATATTTGCTCCTCCACCTACCACTGACTGTTAACAGGCCTGTTATTACCCAGCAAAGTAATGGCTCCATTTTATTCCTATGTTCTAACCACATAGCCTCATTTGAAGAGCCTTCTTGAATATCTTCCATCCACTGCAAGAGTGGACACCTTCGTCAATATTGCAATGCCACGTCCTCTATCATAAAATCTCATCTCTACCCCATCCGCCATTCAGACCTGACGTTTTTGTACCTTTGTATGTTGAGTTGCTTATCCTGTCTTTCCTTCGACCATGTCTCTGATAGGAACAGCATTATTCACATGTGCTGATCAATTGGCCATGTTTATCTGCCTTACTATTCCTTGCATCATAACAAATACATGTTTGCCTTGCATTCCCCCTGGATTCCTCCTCACACCTATGATTGCTTTGCCTACTGGATTGATTTCAATATCTGGCTGCACCACTGCCTCAACTGTGCATCGATTCTGTGCTACATTCTCCTGGCAATTTAGTGTAAACCCTCCCAAACAGCACAATCGACCCCTGAAGTTAAAAATGTTTTGTCTTGGGTCCGTTCAGTTGCGATTTTTTCAGCTGGAGGCAGGAAGCTATCAGTTTGTCTGATATCTATAGTTGGCAAAATGCTGTTTAGCATTATTTAGGAAATAATGGGGGATCTTTTAGAAAATTATTATGTAATCAAACATCGACTTAGCTTTGTGGAAAGTAAGTTGTGTTTGACAGATTTATGAGAATTCTGTGAAGACATGAATCAGGGTGAATAAAGGATATGGTCAGTGACTATATTGTATTTGAATTTCAATGTGGGATTCCCTAAGTGACCATGTAAAAGGTAAGAGCTCAATTGCCAAGAGTTATGATTGTCAAATGCCCCAAACAGAACGATGTAATTCTTAATTGCAGCAGCACCACAGAATTTGTTAACATAGTACTCCATAACCAATATAATGAACAAAAAGGAGTCCAGTATACACAGATATTAATTATATATATTAATTATATCTATCTATCTATCTTCTATCATCTATCATCTATCATCTATCTATCCATCCGTTGGGTCACAGCATCACACGGGAGGGCTAGTCACCCATAGCAATATTCCACCTCTCCACCAATTCCAATATCGCTGGCCAGTGGGTGGGGTGGGGGGTGCGCTAGTTCGTACTATTTGTTATTTGTTGCACACACACCCACACACACACACACACACACACAAACACACACACATACTCGCGCACACACACACACTCACCCAATATTAAAATGCAAGTAACTTCAGAACGTGTTGAATATACAGTGTGTAAAACGATTGTTTAAAGCCTCCTATCGAGGCTGCTGAAGCAAAAACGTGCTTTAAATAACATCCAACAAACACACTCACCATAGATCAAGCAGTCAGCTATCTTGAATTATTCAACGGCGTCTGCACTCGGCGCCATCTTGATGTCACCCTCTCGCTTCTTGCCGCTAATCGGAAATGACGTCATCAGCGACATCTTGTAACTAAGCAGAAATCACAGAATGAGCGCCGATTTGGAAATTAAACACAGTTCTGATCTAATAAAATGTTTATTCACGCTTTATCCATCCGAAAACTGTTGCAAGCAAGCCCTTTAAAAGCCAAGCCAATTGGATAAAACACTTTGCAAGCCAACAAAACACATATGCTGAAAGCCCTTTAAAAAGCCAACCTAATTGGGCAAACACTTTGCAAACAACAAACACATTTGCTGAAAACCACATCCCGGGGAATCACCGTGGAGCGGTTGTGCGTTCAGTGTTATTCGCAGCTCAGAGCCGTGATCCTCTTGCTTTCTCTGTCTGGCAGAGAATGAGTGAGCCACGACACCTCCGGGTTTTTTAGTCCCCCCCACCCCCCTGCCATTAGCGGGGGCAGCAGCGAGAATGGCAATTTAAAAAAAAACATGAATATCTATCTGATTTTTCATCGATGAGAAAAATCCTCCAGTCCAGTCCAGCGGAGGGAGGCTCTGAGGGAGGTGGCCAAAAATGACGGCCGTAAGTGGCAGTGTACTCTCAGAAATCGCATCGCGGTGAGTTAAAAGCGGTCAAGATCTTGCTTTTAGTAATATAATATATATACATGTAGTTGTGTATGTATATATATGTGTGTGTGTGTGTGTGTGTATGTATGTGTATATATACACACACACACACACACACGCAAACGTATGCACACATCAAACAAACAAACATACAAACAATAATAGTACACAAAGTCAAAGCCAATGCCCCAAAGTTTATGTAATTCGGACCTTATTTGGAGGTGTTCTCTATCTTCTTTCTGATCGCAGGAGTGAAATGAATGTGTGGCTGGGGTGGTGTAGGTCTCGGGTGATGCTGGCTGTCTTTTTGAGGCAGTGACTCAGAAATCCCTTCAATGGTGGGGAGGTCAGAACCCGTGATGGACTGGGCAGTATGCACCTCTTTTTGCAATCTTCTTTGCTTCTGGGCATTCAAGTTGCTCAGATCATGATGCAACCAGTCAATATGCTCTCATATTGCATATTGTAGAAGTTCAAGAGAGTATGCTCTGAAATACCGAATCTCTACAATCTTCTCAGGCAATAGAGGCATTGATGGGCTTTGTTTTATAATTGCATCAGTTTGCTGGGTCCAGGAAAGATCTTCAGCGATGTGCCCATTGAGGAATTTGAAGCTTTTGACTCTCTCCACCATCGTCCTGTCAATATAGACAAATTTGTGTTCCTCATCCTTCCTCTCCCAAAGTCCACAATTAGTTCCTTGGTCTGACTGACATTAAGAGCAAGGTCGCTGTGCTGCCACCATTCGGGCAGTCGATTGATCTTTCTTTTATACTTGGACTCATCATCATTTGTAATTCTTCCAAAACGGTGGCGTCTTCGGCAAGCTTGTAGATGGAGTTTGTGCACTGCTGCGCAGACATGAGTATAGAGTTAGTAGAGCATGGGGCTCAGCATGTAGCCTTGAGGTGCTCCAGCACTGATGGTTATTGAAGAAGAATTTTGGAAAGAACTTGGGGAATTGGTGGTAATACATTAGCACGGAAACAGGATCAGCAAATTAACAGATTGGGGATGAATGGGCCATTTTCAGATCAGCAGGCTGCAATCAGTGGAGGAAGAAGAGTCAGTGGTACTCTGAAATCTTGCCTATTTACAAATCTTAATGATATATATGAAAGGTCTGAGTGAGTACATAATTGCTGATGAAACATAGATCGGTGGGGATGTAATTTTTTAAGGCAAACACAGAGTGTATACAATTGAATATGGATAGGTTACATGAGTGTGCAAAAGTTTGGCAAATAGATTCAAATGTGGGTGAATGTGATGTTATCCACATTGCTAGAAAAGGCTGAATATTTAAACTGGAGCAGGTTTGTAGAATGGTGCCGAGGGATTGTATTATCCTTTTGCGTGAAACATGGAAGTATTTCAAGTAATTTAGGCGGCAACAGTGACAGTTTAAAAACAAGCAAAACCAAAACTAAAATATCTGACATGTTGCAAAACTGGAATAAAAAAAAAAAAAAACACTAGTTGGAAGTACTCAGCAGATCAGGGAAAAAAAATACATTTCACAATGACTACCTTTCATTGGAACCAAGGAAGTTAGAGATCAAACCTGTTATGTTACTGTGAAGGGAGAGGGATGGAAGATATAAAATGGAAAGAGGCTGAATAACACTAGAGGTGGTGCTGTCAACTGAATCAGAGACTTTTTAATCACAGTTGGTCTGTTTGTAAAAGTTGGAAATAATAATAGGAGAAGAATGACAGCAGAAGAAGAAAAAAAGAAACTGCTAGAACTGCGAAATACAAAACAAACCAATAGCCTCATATTTGAAATAAAAGGAATGCACTGAAATTCTTGACAAGGCAGGTGACATCTGTGGAAAGAGAAATACAGAGTTAACTTGTTTATAACTTTTACTATTGAATTCTGAGGTCTATGATTTGCAGATTATTTTTTGAATCTCAGAAGCGTGCATCCAAGAAGCTTGCATCCAAGATTTAAAAAAAAAAATCAAAATGAAAACCACTCAATCATTTTAAAACAACAAATGATATGTCTGTTTATTGTTGTTTTTATTGGCATATGCACAATAACAGCGAGGTGCAGGTTTAATTAAAAATCTTGAGTAGCAGCATCATAGCACAAAGATGCAGAAAAGCTCACAAAACAAATTTTACATAACTTGTACAAAAATTATACAACATTTCTAGAAGAAAGAAGACTGTAAAAAAACAATTTATTAGTGCAAAAACATAGTTAGAAAAGAAATAGCATGTCCAGGGTGGTGACAAGATGCAGACCATAACGTTCTGTTGTTGAGGTAGATTTAGGATTGTGCAGATTGGTTTAAGCACTGATGGTTGTAAGAAAGTAGTTGTTCCTGAAGCTTGTGGTGAGGGAGCTAAAGGGTCTGTCTCTTTTAGGCGAGTGCAGGAGACTCTGCGCTCGCCTCATGATCGTCACATGGTCGCCACATGTTCGCTGGTGGTCTCTGGTGAGTCTCCTTCATGGTCGCGGGGAAATTCATGGTCGCATTCTGGGAACTAGTGGCGGCCACAGTATGGTTCAGTACAGCTTCAACATGTTGTAAAAATGTCTGCAACCAAACATTGGTCGGCATGGAGAACAATAATCCTGTAGTCGTAGATGCAGTTGTAGTGGGGTCGCCATGTAGTTATGGGTAATCGAGATAGTTGTACGTAGTTTTAGTTAATCACCTTTGCTGACCGGGCATTTTCATTGGCTCATTGGGGGAAAAAAACGTAAGCACAAGTTTTCAGAATCAAGGATAACCGACCGGTAATGTTAAATGCCCGCCAAACTTCACAGCTGTGTATCTCTAGCTTATTAAAAGTTGTCTGGCATCTTAAAAGTGTCTCCAATTCTTCTCCCCCATTCTCTCCCCTTCTGCCCCATTCTCTCCCCTTCTGCCCCATTCTCTCCCCTTCTGCCCTCTTTCTAAACTGTGCTACCCGTCTTAACCTTCCTCTTCATCGCGGTGTGTGTCTGTATCACCTTGACTTTGCACCATGTGAATTTCAGACAGCGCTCTCCCGCTTTCCTTGGCTCCCGCCTTGGCTGTGTGTGTGTGTGTGTGTGTGTGTGTGTGTGTGTGTGTGTGTGTGTGGGTGTGTGGGTGTGTGTTGCACTCTGACAGTCGCCGTTCCAGTTCCCGGTTTTTCAGGCGAGAGCCGCGAACTTGACAGTCGCCGGCAGTCCGCTCAAAAAATCGCCAGTGGGACAGGCCCTTTAGGCTTCTGTACCTTCTGCCCAATGTAGCAGTGAGAAGATACTTGCCTGGATGGTGGGGATCCTTGATCATAGATGCCAGCCTCTTGTTGCTAGATTCAGTGGAGGGGTGTGCTTTACCCGTGATGGACTGGGCTGAATCCACCACTCACTGTCGCCTCTTGCATTGCTGTGCGTTGGAATTGCCATACTAGGCCGTGATGCAACCAGTCAACATATCTATCTGCAATACATCTGTGAAAGTTTGTTACAGAATGTGGAGACATGCTGAATCTCTTTAAACCTCTAAGAAAGTAAAGAACTAGCACGCTTTTTTTGTGATGGCATTGGAGTTTTGCTTAACCATACAGTCATGGGTCTAAAGAGAGTAGAGCAGAGACTAAACATGCAGCCTTGAGGAGCATGTGTTGATGGCCAGTGAGAGGGAGCAAATCTTCCCGATTTGCACTTATTGAAGTTTGCCAATGAGGAAGTCCAAGATCCAGTTCTTGGAGTATGGAGAGGATAATAGTGTTGAGCGTTAAGATGTAAACGATGAAAAGCAGGTTGACATATGTCTTCCTGTTCCCTAAATGGTCCAGTGCAGAGTGGAGGGATAGCATGTGGTGATAGGTAAACTGAAGAGGATCTGGGTTATTTCTGAGGCAGTCACATGATAATCAATCTTTTGAAGTACAGTAAACCTTCGTTTTAACGAATCCCTTTTATAGTGAATTTTGGTTATAGCAGACGGACCTGACAGGATGAACCATTCCAGCTCTCATGGCTTCACCAGCTCCAGTTTCTGATGCCACTCCCAGCTCACAAGCAGCATCTGCGAGCCTTTCTTCACCCATCGCACAACCCGGTTAGCGCGGCTGTTGTTGCGCCTCACGTTGCAGCCCCTGGGGCCAGCGCTTTCCTCAGGCTGCTGCTACCGACAAGACGGGCTCGGTCACCGTGGGGATTCCTCCCCTATCACTGGCTGCTACTTCTTACTGTTTGCCGCTCGCTATGTCCGCTCACCTGCCTCATCCACCTCCTCCTCCCATTGCTTTGTCCCCTCCCTCACACCCCCTCCCCACCCCCCAGCCACCACCTCCTCCTTCTACTGTATCTCTGTCTATTTAGCCTCTCAATCCCCCCTCCACAGCTGAACTACTCCACCTTGGAGCATATCAGCAGCTGCAAGGGAGAGGGGTCAACTTAACTGACCTCACCAACGTCTTATACAACTGCAACATGACCTCTCAACGTCTATAGTCAATACTCTGGCTGATGAAGGCCAATGTGCCAAAAGCCTTTTTGACCACCTGATCTACCTGCGATTCCACCTTCAGGTAGCTATGCACCTGCACTCCTAGATCTCTCTGCTCTACAACACTACCCAGAGCCCTACCATTCACTGTGTAGGTCCTGCCCATGTTAGACTTCCCAATATTGGAACAACTCACATTTTTCTGCATTAAATTTCATCAACCACTCCTCAGCCCACTTGGCCAATTGATCAACATCCTGCTACAATTTTTCACAACCATCTTCGCTCTCTGCAAAACCACCCACTTTTGTATAATCTGCAAATTTGCTAATCTTGCCGTGTATGTTCTCATCCAAATCATTGATGTAGATGACAAACAGTAATTGGCCCAGCACCGAACCCTGAGACACACCACTAGTTACAAGCCTCCAATCCGAGATGCAACCTTCCACCATCACCCTCTGCTTCCTTCCATGAAGTCAATTTTCTATCTAGTTGGATGTGATCTTCCGTAATACCGCTAAACTCCAGAGAATATAGTCCCATTCTACGCAATGTCTCATCATGCAGTAATCCTGCCATCCCTAGAACCAGTCTAATGAACTTTCTATCTGGCAAGTGTAATTTTGCTAATATGAAGAAATAAAAACTGTATTCAAGGTGAGGTCTCATGAATGCACCCTATACAATTAGTTAAGGGCTTCCTTACTTCTGTAATCAAAATTCTTTAAAAAAAAAATTCTCTCTTAATCATGCTGCATTAGCGTGCTGGCTGGTTAATCTTATTTTCTTGCATACATCAAAGGGGATAATTACATTTTCCCACATTGTATTTAATCTGCCTTATTTTCCGCATATGATCAACCTGTCCAGATTCCCTTGAAGTCTCTTTACATCCTCCTCCTTACTCATGATGTTTACTGTTCACCAGGAAACTTGGGACTATGGATTCCATCCCCTCAGCCAAGCCATCGATATTGATTGTGAAAAGCTGGGCCCTTGGCCATGATTCCTATTGTACCCCATTAGTCACAGTCCACCTAAAAACAATCCATTTTGTTCCCAATCGTTGCTTTCTATCCAATGACTAACTTTCAGTCTATATCAGACTGACATTTCCAATCCCATGTGCTTGAACTAGGTTGCTTAACCTGCTGTGTAGGACTTTAACAAAACCCTCCCAAAAACCCCACCACATCCACTTAGACTTTAGAGACAAGTCCAACGCATTGCCTAGAATCCCCTCTCTCAAATTTTCTATTTTATAAAGAACTAGACTAAGTGGGACCCGTTGGGCCCCATGTTCACACGGGAGGGCTGGTCCCCCGACGCAATATTCCACCTCTCCACCATTTCCAATATTGGTGGCCAGTGGGGGGGCTTTCTGGAGCGCTTGTATGGGCTCTTGGGGTGGAAGCTCAGTCCCTCAAGCCTAATCTGCTGGCAGCTCACTCACGGCTGGTGGGCTGGCAGTTGACTCATGGCTATTCCTTGAGATTCCATTTCAAGCAGGGTGCAAGGCCACCAAATTCAAATCCATTTTCCTACCATTTCAAGCAGGGTGCAAGGCCACCAAATTCAAGCAGTTTCTTACTACGTCAAGCAGGGTGCAAGGCCACCAAATTCAAGTGCAGTTTCCTACCACTTCATGCAGGGCGCAAGGCCACCAAATTCAAGTGCAGATTCAAACCACTTCATGCTAGATCCCAGGGCACCAAATTCAAGTGCAGTTTGATACCACTTTCAGCAGGGTGCAAGGTCACCAAATTCAGTGCAGTTTTATACCACTTCAAGCAGGGTGGCCACCAAATTCAAGTGCAGCTTCATACCATTTCATACAGGGTGAAACCACCATAAAACCACACAAAACACCAAACTCACAGTTCAGTAGACATTCAGTGTATTCAGTTGATTCACAGCTCAGACAGAGTCGTGACCTTTCCCTCCCCCATCATGCAGAGACTGAGCCACACCCACACTTCCGGGTTTATAAACCCCTCCCCCTCCAACCAGAAAAAGGTGTGGCCTTCATGGCATGATTGACAGGAGAGAGATTCTTAACATTTATTGAACACTAATAACACTTATTTTTCATTGATTGGAAGAATCCTCTGCACCTGCTGAGTGGAGGGGGACTAAGATGGCCAAAAATCACAGCCTTTTTTTTAATCTAAAATCAATATACAGTGTAAACAGGGTCACCCAAAGCACCCAAACCACCATTTGCAGTAGTGCCTTTTAATTTCAAGCCAAACCAAACCACCATTTGCAGTAGTGCCCTTTAACTTCAAGCCAAAGCACCCAAACCACCATTTGCAGTAGTGCCTTTTAACTTCAAGCCAAATCACCCAAATCACCATTTGTAGTAATGCCCTTTAACTTCGTCAAAGCACCCAAACCGCCATTTGCAGTGGTGCCTTTTAACTTCGCCAAAGCACCCAAACCACCATTTGCTGTAGTGCCTTTTAACTTCAACCCAAAACACCCAAACCACCATTTGCAGGCAGTGCCTTTTAACTTCAAACCAACCATATTTTCCTTTTCAAACCACATTAAGGGGACTCACAGTTGAGTAGACATGTGTTTAGTGTTATTCAGAGCTCAGAGAAACGTGACCCACTGGCTTCCTCCATCTTGCAGAGACTGAGTGAGGCACACCACATCCGGGTTTTATAGTCCCTCCCCCCTCCCACCAGCAGGGGCAGCAGAGAGAGAGAGATGGCAATTAAAAAAAAACATTAATATCTCTCTGATTTTTCATCAATGTGAAAAATTCCTCCAGTCCCGGAACGCGGAGGGGGGCTCTGAGCGAGGTGGCCAAAAATCATGGCCATAGGTGGCGGCGTTCTATCGGAAATCACACCACAGCGACCCAAAAGCGGTCAAGATCAGACTTTTAGTAATATAGATGTGACATTACTTACATTGAATGAGAAGAAGTTGTGTTATTTGTATTTATTTATAAGAGGCACAGATGGTGTTCATTGAATTGGGAATTATATTGTGGGACAATATTCAGTTTGAAGGACTAACTTTCAGCAAATTAGATGTTCATAGTACAATGGTAAAATAAATAAAAATCTAGTGAGCTGCTTGGAAAAAACAAATTGCTCCACATATCAAGGCTAATAAAACTCCTGTTCCACTTTATGCCAAAATTGTTTCTACCTGTCTTGATCCTAATTGTCTTTGAGACTGAGGTGAGTTGCCATTTTAAATTGGAATGGAATACTTTATTGTCTTAATGTGACAAGGCACAGTGAAATTAGTTTAAAGCATATCCAATGTATACAAATACCGGCCACCTACGGCCCAAACAAAGTTACTAAGTACGCTGGCCCCTCTTCTTCTCTCTCCCCCCCCCATTGCTGTAGTCCATCCATACAGTGCTGATAGGTTGGGTGTTACCATCTTTGGACCTGGTTACCACGAAAGACAAGAGATAGGTTTTCAGATCAAGATGACATGTGAGTTGGAGAAAAAAATGATATTGGTTGTGTTCCCCTTACCCGTACCCTTCTAGCTGTGAGAGTTTGAAGGTGCCACTGAATCTGCTTATATTGGTGCATTGCAAGTTGTGGTTGATATACTGTGAATCTTATTGCAGTCATGGTTCAGGGAACAAATACTTAAGATGAATAATAGTGTGCTAAACAAATAAACAGCTTTTTCCTGGGAGATGTAGAGATGCTTGGATACTTTTGGGACTATGTTATACAGGGAAACAGCTATTATATTACATGCTGGATGTGCTGTCTAGATGGTGGAAATGTTTGAGATAGTTGAATGATTCAAGTCGGATTCTGAAGCAGCTAATTTAACCTTTTCTGTGTCCATTACACACTTACTTTGTTCTGAATGCTTTTGGGCTATGAGTCTGCATAAAGCAATCTTCAGAAGCTCATTTTGTTAACTCTCATAATCAGTGCCAGAGATACCTTGCATCCTCCAGAAGTGTCTGAAGAAGGGTCTCGACCTGAAATGTCACCCATTCCTTTTCTCCAGAGATGCTGCCTATCACGCTGATTTACTCCAGCAGGATTATTGGTGCTCCACTCCCTTTCCTGCTGGACATATACAGGAAGAGATGTATCAGCAGAGCCATCTCCATCATCAAAGACCCCTACCACCCATCGCATCACATATTCTCCATCCTGCCATCTGGGAAGACGTACAGGAGAATTAGCTGCAAAACCAGCAAGATTCTCCTCAGCTTCTTCCCGCAGGCTATAAGACTGATAAACGGACTTTGCCCCCTGCCAAAGTATTGCCAAAGTATCGCGCACCAACCATCAACCTGGACACACTGCAGCAGAGCCACTGTTGTGCCGCTGCCGATTGGAACGCCTGTTGATGTTTAGTAGAGAGTAGAGTGTTAATTTGTTCATGATATATGTATTTGTATTTCTATTTATTTTTACTGCACACTGAATGGACACTGGTTGAGCAATGTTTTTTTGTTTCCTCTGGGTATCTGAGTACTCAGGAAATGACAATAAAGATATACAATACAATACATTTAGTGTCTATCTCCAGAAGTTTCTGTTCCTCTGCAGACTGCATCTTTTTATACACCTTACAAGCCTCGTTTCTCTCATTGCTTTAAGGAGGGATGGAGGGCTGGTTTCACAGATGATATCCATGTACAGTTGCAAAAAAAAAACATTGTGACAGGCCAGGGATACATTATTTCCAAATTTCCAGGAGAAATATGAAGAAGATTGACTTGCTGTTTCGGTGCGATTGGGATTAAAGAACATTGTAAAATAAATATGTGCTGCATTGCCTGCATGGTGTAAGTAATTGTGCATGTTGTTCCAACACCCGCCATGCAAGAAATCCCAAAGTATGTTGAGGTAAAGAATTGATCTCCAAGTATTTTACACACTTGTTTTGTTTTGGTCTTAAACCGTTGGAGTATCCGTGAAGAATAAAACAGTTCCTTTTCGACTCTCTGTCTCAGCATCAGACACTTTCAGGTCAGGTATCATACATTATCCTTTTTGTGCCTTGATAACAGGTTTTAGAACAAAACTGGATAGAACAGCTGTACAGTGCCCTCCATAATGTTTGGGACAAAGACCCATCATTTATTTATTTGCCTCTGTACTACACAATTTGAGATTTGTAATAGAAAAAATCACATGTGGTTAAAGTGCACAATGTCACATGTGCACATCTTATTTTTTCTTTTATTGTCGTTTTCTTGTTATATGTTGGCATGTTGTTTTTTATTTATTCTTTTCGTACACTCTGTCTGTAACAAATGGACAACTTTGCACCTTGTTATGTCTTGAAAACTAAATAAAAAGATTTTGATTTTTTTTTTAAAAAGTGCACATTGTCAGATTTTAATAAAGGCAATTTTTATACATCTTGGTTTCACTATGTAGAAATTATAGCAGTGTTTATACATAGTCCCCCCATTTCAGGGCACCATATGTTTGGGACACAGCAATGTCATGTAAATGAAAGTAGTCATGTTTAGTATTTTGTTGCAATGTCCGCTTGAAGTCTGCAATTCATGAGCATCTCTGGTGATGCTCTGCCAGGCCTGTATTGCACCCATCTTTAGCTTATGCTTGTTTTGGGGTGCTAGTCCCCTTCAGTTTTCTCTTCAGCATATAAAAGGCATGCTCAATTGGGTTCAGATCGGGTGATTGACTTGGCCACTCAAGAATTGACCATTTTTTAGTTTTGAAAAACTCTTTAGCAGTGTGTTTGGGATCATTGTCTTGCTGTAGAATGAACCACTGGCCAATGAGTTTTGAGGCATTTGTTTGAACTTGAGCAGATAGGATGTGTCTATACACTTCAGAATTCATTATGCTACTACCATCCGCAGTTGTATCATCAATGAAGATAAGTGAGCCAGTACCTTCAACAGCCATACATGCCCAGGCCATAACACCCCCACCGCCATTTCACATATGAGGTGGTATGGTTTGGATCTTGGGCAGTTCCTTCTCTCCTCCATACTTTGCTCTTGCCATCACTCTGATATAAGTTAATCTTCATCTCATCTGTCCACAAGACCTTTTTCCAGAACTGTGGTTGATCTTTTAGGTACTTCTTGGCAAACTGTAACCTGGCCATCCTATTTTTGTGGCTAACCAGTGGTTTGCATCTTGCAATGTAGCCTATGTATTTCTGTTCATGAAGTCTTCTGCAGACAGTGGTCATTGACAAATCCACACCTGAAGAGTGTTTCTGATTTGTCGGACAGGTGTTTGGGGATTTTTCTTTATTATAGAAATAATTCTTCTGTCAACAGCTGTGGAGGTCTTCCTTGGCCTGCCAGTCCCTTTGTGATAAGTAAGCTCACCAGTGTTTTCTTTCTTCTTAATGATGTTCCAAACAGTTGATCTTGGTAAGCCTAAGATTTTGCTGATGTTTCTAACAGTTTTATTCTTGATTCTCAGCCTCATAATGGCTCCCTTGACTTTCATTGGTACAACTTTGGTCCTCGTGTTGATAAACAGCAATAAAAGTTTCCAAAGGTGCATTAAGGAGGCATTTAAACACACCTGAGTAATTACAAACAACTGTGGAACCATGTGTCCCAAACATTATGGTGCCCTGAAATGAGGGGGACTATGTATAAACACTGCTGTAATTTCTACATGGTGAAATCAAAATGTATTAAAACACATTTTAATAAAATCTGACAACATGCACTTTTCCCACATGTGATTTTGTTTCAATTACAAATCTCAAATTGTGGAGTACAGAGGCAAATAAATAAATGACGAGTCTGTCACAAATATTATGGAGGGCATTGTAACGACATTAATGTGATACGTTTTCTATTTCTCAAATAATTTATTGCTCTGATTGAACGTAGGTGCTGAATTAAGGATAGTTTGGTGTTTTCATTTCATGCCGATTAGACCACAAATCTGTATGGAGAATACTGGATGTGTTTGGGTCAGAAGAGACTTATTATAGAGAGGAACAGAATTAATATTTCAGGCCATTGATGTTTCACCAGAAATTCCATCCAGTCTGTCTGGATTTTAAACCTAAGCCCCAGAGGCGAAGGCCTATATTAAGATCATTGTGTCATTTTGTTTTCCAGTGAAAGGCAATTTGGGACATCCAATATGTATTCACCAAAGAAAACTATTGTCGTATTTTTGTGCTGCTGGTGGATGAGAGACACACCTCTAACTCTAGTATCAAATCTAAGTCTCACCTTTGTACAAATAATGTTAGGTACTGAAGATAGAATGAGAAGGATAATCTATAGTGAGAGACATTTTTGAAGAGGGAATGGGGGAAAGAAAGAAAGAAAATCAAAGGGGGAAAAAAACAAGGTACGAGGAGGAAAAACTGCAAGGAATACAGAAAGGGATTGGCTGAGGGAATTAGAAGACAGAAAAATTACATATTTCGAAGAACAGGTTTCAGTTTTCATTTCAGGATTTTTTTTTGATTATTTAATTATTGTTTATTGTTTCCTTTTTCACTATTGGGGATAACTTCAATATTGTTTGAGGGATAAATTCATAAATAAATTATCTCCAGTGCAGTATACAAAATAACAGATTCTTGATTATTACCTGATTCCATTCCCACCACAGTGGTGATGTCAAATAAATCACCACTGTGTTTTCACATTGGTACTGCTGATTATCCAGCTTAATATGGGCAGATGTTATTTAGTATTGGTTTCATTGTTTTTGATATCATAAAAGGCAAAAGACAATAAAGACTGTGGAGATAGCTTGTTAAACTCAATGGCCTCTAGTTTACACAAGTTCCGTCCAATCATATCCCTCATTCCTTTTTTCTTAAAAATATTTAATTGCATTTCAAACACATTCTGTTGTATATTTCACTGGGCTTATCTGGCTATTCTGCCATTGGTTCCATTATCTTTTGGTTTCTTTCTTTTTTAACTCATAAATTTCTAATTTTAATTTGCATGATATAAGAATGTTTCACCATAATAAATGGTTTTCCCTGGATCAATTTATCAAATCCATTCATCATCGTTAATAATTTAATTAGTCACCATAGAATGCACACACCCAAGTTGTTTAACCTTGTTTGATAATTCAGAGTTATGATATGGAGTTCATGTAATAGATATTTTCTGGTGCTCTTGTAGGATGGTGGAGAATTAAACTTTTATTGAACAATGATTTGTTAGTATTTATATCATAGAATATACAATTATTGCAAACCAATATTGTGATTTAAATAATATCTTGTGATTTCAATAATAATCTGTAAAGTTCAATATTGTAACCTGTTATTGTCAGTTGAATGCAAATCCATCACTTCTTTAAAGTTATTCCCATGCACTAACCACATACTCTATACTGAAATTATTGAGTAATTGTTTTGTCAAGTTTAGTCTTTCACAAGTAATTTGGACAATTATAACACTTACACTCTCATTATCCAGTCAATGAGTCAACTAACTCTTGCAATATCATTTGGATAGAAAATTGGCTTCATTGAAGAAAGCAAAGGGTGATGATGGAAGGTTGCTTCTCCAGCTGGAGGCCTGTGACTAGTGGTATGTCACAGGGCTTGATGCTGGGCCCATTACTGTTTGTCATCAATGATTTGGATGAGAATGTACCTGGAAAGATTAGCAAGTTTGCAGATGATACAAAAATGGGTGGTTTTGCAGATAGTGCAGATGGTTGTTAAAAATTGCAGCAGGATCTTGATCGATTGGCCATGTGGGCTGAGGAATGGTTGATGGAATTTAACACAGAGAGATGTGAGGTGTTGCACTTTGGAAAGTCTACAATGGGCAGGTCCGACACATTGAATGGCAGGGCTCTGGGGAATGTCGTAGAGCAGAAAGATCCAGGTGTGCAAGTACATAGTTCCTTGAAAGTGATTTAGTTATTGAAGGTGGCATCACAGGTAGATGTAGTGGTCAAAAAGGCTTTTGGCACATTGGCCTTCATCAGTCAGAGTATTGTATAGAAGTTAGGAGGTCATGTTGCAGTTATATAAGACGTTGATGAGGCCACAGACGTTGATGAGGCCACATTTAGAGTATTGTGTTCAGTTCTGGGCACCATTTTATAGGAAGGATGGTGTTAAGTTGGAAAGGGTGCAGAGAAGATTTACAAGGATATTGCCAGGACACGAAGGTCTGAGCTATAGAGAGAGGTTGAGCAGGCTGGGACTCTATTCCCTGGAGCGTAGGAAACTGAGAGATGATCTTGTAGAGATCTATAAAATCTTAAGAGGAATAGATCGGGTCTCTTGCCCAGAGGACATTGGATTAAGGCCATTTATAAGAATCGGAGGGGTAGATTTGTTGCACAACAGGTAGTGGGTGTATGCAGTAAGCTGCTGGAAGAGGTAATTGAGGCAGGGACTTTTGCAACTTTTAAGAAGCAATTAGACAGGTAAATGGATTGGACAGGTTTAGAGAGATGTGGGCCAAATGCAAGCAAGTAGGACTAGTGTAGATGGTAAGTTGGGCCTAAGGGCCTGTTCCAACAAGAGTTCAAGAGACATTTATGATCACATGCACCACTTGGTACAGTGAGATTTGAATTACCATACAGCCATACAAATGAAAATAACACAATACACGATAGAATTTAACATGTGTCCATACTGAGTTATTTTGACAATCTAAAGTCAACTTGACTCAAACGCTTGTAGCTGTTGAAATCGATTCTTTATTCAGCTGAGACTAGACTCTGAACCTTCCAACACAGAACTGTTGCTCTGGGGCGGGTCCAGAGAAGAGTAACTTTGATAGAACTCATGGCATTTATATAGGTATTAGACATTTCAGATACAGAGGGTATGACAAGCTAGTAACCAATCACCTGAGTCCTTCTGGTGATTTACAACATCAGTCACATGATCCCCCTTCCCTGGCCTCATCTACAACCTTTGTTTGCCTGTGATATAACTTTGCTTAGAATTATTTTATTTCAACACAGCAAAACCTCAGTAGGCTCAATTATCAATGACCACTCCTTAAAATATAAGATACATATGTAATACAATGATCACACAAGTCATACATACTTTCCATACCAAGAAGAAAGATATTTCTATAAATCTAAACAGTCTAATGTTTACAGTCCTACTAAGACAATACATTTCATACATTGTTTCATTCTAATTTTACACAGTTTACAATACTATTACCTATGTATTTAAAACATTAATTATATAAATTTGCCAAATTTACAGTTTCTAAGTTCAAAACCCACACACATCTCCCAGCCAAGCATACATGGGTCGTATATCTGTCAACTTAATTAATAAGTGTTTGGTGCAAAGATACAACTTCAGACCATTACATCAGAATTACATCTGCTTCTTTGACTTTCTATAAACATAGGAAGGTCACATATCCATCAATCTAATTCTCTTCCTCTCCAAGCAACTACTCCCATTCACACACATCCTATCCCTTATTCCAATCTCATTATAATTTAACTTAGCCAAAGCTAAATTACAGAGTCTATTATCTCTCAGCCTTGAATTCTATCTCACTCAGCATAACCCTCACAGCTCAAGAATGTGCCATTGAGAAAGAGCAGATGACCTCTGGCCTAAGAAGAGGCCCTATTCAGCCATCCATTCTTCAACACAAAATCTAATCAAATACAATTTCCTCCAGTGTTATAATTGCCTCAAAGCAATAAACTAAGCTATGCAGGTTCAGATTCAGGTTTCTATGTTTTGATTCATCGTTCCCTGTGTGTATGTTTCATTGTACTTTATTTCGTTAGGAGACATGTTTCTGAAAACCTTAAGCTTTTCTTTTGCAAATTACCTAGCTTCTATAAACATCACTATCCGAGCGGTTCTATTATATAATATTTCCTCACATGAACATCCCCACACAGCAGAATCAACGTTTCACACTGTGAGGGAGGGCAATAAAGTTCAGTTACACACTGTATAACTCAATTACTTTATGACCATCAGTTATCTTTATAATTAAAAGGTGAATCTCAGACTTGAAGAAACTAATTATGAAATGTAAGGTATCAGGAAATAAATTGTAACCTACTAGAAAATGGATGACTGGGCAACTTCAAGCCAAGTATAATGCATAATGACTTTTTTGTTTATTTCTGGGATCTCTGCATAGCTGGCAAAGGCAACATTAATTTCCCAAGCCTAATTTTAATTGAAAAGGTGGTGATGAGCTACGTTAAATTGTTGCAGTCCTTGTGATGAAGGTGCTCCCACTGTACTGTTGGATAAGAGCTCCAGGATTTAGTCATAACATTGATGGAATACCAGTGATGTATTTCTAAGTCAGGATGTTGAGTGACTTGGAGAGATGAATGCCGGTGGTAGTGTTCCCATGCATTTTCTGCCCTGGCGCTTCTTGTCTTTGGAAGGTGCCATTGACGTATCCTGAGAAGGCAACTATATTGCATTTTGCAAATGTTTTACACTGCCGCCACTGTGTGTCACTAATGAAGGGAATGAATATTGTGATAGACACAGAATGCAGGAGTAACTCAGTGGGACGGGCAGCATCTCTGGAGAGAAGGAATGGGTGACGTTTCGGGTCGAGACCCTTCTTCAGGCTGAATTGTGAGGTTGATTGATATAGTGTCAGTTAAACATCTAGTTTCTCCTGGATGTGTCCACGCTTCTTGGGTGATCTTAGAGCTGTACATATCTGGGAAAGTTACAGTATTCTACATTACTCCTGATGTGCCTTTTGGATGGTGGAAAGGTCTTGGGAGATTAGCTACTTGCCACATGACACTGGGCCTCTGACATGCTTGGAATCATAGTGTTTCATAATATTTATTTGATTTGATTTGATTCCTTTATTGTCATTAATAATCACGTTAAGCTTTAAGCTATTGGTGACCTCCAGTGAAAATTGATGGTAGGGGCTTGGTGATGGTAATGCCTTTGAATGCAAAGCGTAGATGGTTAGACTGTCTCTTGTTGGATATGTTAATTGCCTGGCACTTAAGTGGGACAAACTATTTTTGCCATTCATCTGCCCATGCCTGAAATTTGTCTCGGTTTTATTGCATTACAGACAGGGACTGTTTTATTTGCTGAGGAGATAAGTATGGAATTGACAATGTACAGTTATCATAGACCGTACTTCTGATGTTATGATGAATAGAATGTAATTGATGAAGCAATGGAAGATGATTGGGCTGAGGACACTTCCCTGCGGAACTCCTGCAATGGTCTCCTTGGGCTGGGATGGTAACAGCTTGAACTAGCTTCCGTGGTGCAAAGTATGACTTCAGCCATTGGAGTGGTTTCATTTTAATGTCCACTGACTTCAATTTTACCAGGATGTATTGATGCCAAACTCGGTCAAATGCTGTCAAGTGGTTACTCTCATCTCACCTCTTGAAATTCAGCTCTTAGGTCCATGTTTGGACCCACATTCTGATGAGACCTGGAGCAGAGTGGTTCTGGTAAACCCTAAACTGGTCGTCAGTGAGTAAGTTATTGGTAAGTATGTGTCCTTTGATACCACTGACAACTTTCATTTATGGATGCTTTCTTAGATGTGCTTAAAGATGGATAACGCACCAAAAGTATTTGTGCAATGACTGTTTTGTTACTGCAATAGATTATTTGAAAGACGTAATAATATCAACTCTTGGTAATATTGAAGTAGAAGGGAATGACAAATAAAATTCATGCAGATTGTTACAAGAGGTTAGAAATGGTTGGAAAAGGAAACAGATGGTTGATAGATTTGGCTCTGTGCGACAAAGTATAAAGGAAAGCATTTTGGATAAAAGAATACAGTGAAATGGAGTATATTCTAAAAGATGTGAATGTGATGGACTGATTGAGAACTAGAGGTACAGATGCAGGAATTGTAGTGGTCGAGGTGCAGATATAATAGATCATAAAAGAGAAGGATTATGGAGTTGATTTGCAAAACGATTATGCTTGTTAATTTCATGAGATTTTATTTTTCAAAAGGTGTCTAATCTTCAGAAATGTATCAATCAATTTGATTACCCTTGTTTAGTTGAGACTATTTTGGCATTTTCAGGTCAAGTCAAATTAACCGATGGTAAAATGTGACCAGTATGAAGATAAATGGGATACAAGAAGTAGACGAGGGAAGAGAAGATGTAGAGAAAGGAAGGTAGAGGAGCGAAAGACGGTCACTATTTACATAAGATTCCGAGATGGAAGAATGTAAGAATAGAGAAAGTGATAGTGACAGTGGTTGGTGGTTTGAGGGAGGCATATGGTGTTAGTAATGAGTAAGAAAATGGTTGTGAGAAGTCCTCCATCGTGGAAATTGTCCCACTGGGTGGTGGATCTTGAGTTGACCAGTAGAACGTGATGGCAATGAATGTAAGCCCTAAGATTCATAAGAGATGACTTAGTGGTAGAGAATGTGGGAAATAGAGATACTACAAAATTGAAGAAAATTCAAGATATTGCAAAAGGATGCATGAAATTGGAAAGTGACAGCCGACAATACAGGTTTAGCTGCTGAGTTAGAAACAAACTGTTCATGTTTTGATTAAAAGTAGTATTGGCAACAGTTCACCAATGATGCCAATGCATCCTTCTTGAATGGGAACTGGCTCTTCCATTATAACATAAGTGCAATGCATCCACATATCATTTCCTCAACCTTCAAAAATCAAGTACCAAGTAAGACCTGAAATATATGATTACACAACAATAATCTGAAATCGTCCGCAAAGCGTGAGGTCCTAGGACATTGTTGCAGGCAGTAATTCCTCACAGCTCACTATTGACCTTCAAAGTAAGTTTAAAATGACTTTACAATGATTCACCTAGCAGAGGTTTTGAGGAAGTGCAGGGAGAAGTCTTTCAGAGCAAGGCACAAGAAGCCTTTCTCGCACAATGCTGAGCTAACTTGCGGGCTGTCAAATTTGGTTAAATCTTACAAATACTACAACAAGATAAGAAAGCTGCCCTTAATTAAGAAATGCAGTGTTGATAGCCTGAATTGGCAATGATAAATAGCCAAAGAGGACGGTGCTTCCAGGCTAGGGAAGGCGCTAGGTTTACTTACAGTATTTTTAGGGGAGATAGGGCAGTAGTTTTAATTCATTTTTTCATTTTTTCTACTTGCTCAGTTAAATGCTTGATTTCTTCATTGTTGCTTCAGGCTGATATGACCAACAGCAGAAAGCATGCCCATGCTTAGTGGAGCAGGTGAATCTATATAAACAGTGAAATTGGACATAAACAGATCAGTGCTTGACTTGTTTTTGACAATAGCAGCAATGAGAAACCAATGCATAATTACACAAACTGAATAGTATTTCACTTTAGGGCAGATCTGAGAGCTTAATCAAGGACATGATTTTAGAACAATCACAGAACTAAAAAAGCGGATGAGTCTTTATTACACAGTGCAATAGGAAAAAGTAAGGAAGACAGCTAATGAATCGACATCGGAGTGTTGTTCTGTAACCTTCAAGTGCAAGGAGAAGAATTTGGGCAAGTGACAGCTACACAAACAACAATAACCTTCAACTGTGGGGTGAGACAATCATGAAACTCAGTCAAGTTAATGTTGAGATATTTAAAAAATAATGTTGGTACTTAAGAGATAATTTGACGAGCACAGCCAGTTTAAATAGGTGAGAGAATATTTGGCCACATGGCGCCAAGGATGAAAAATCGTAATTCCAAAAAAGCCATTCTGTACTTGATAATCTACAGGTAACCTGGGTCATTGAATCAAAGAATGGTATAGCATGAAAACACCTAATGGCCCATCTTGCCCATGCCGATAATGTTGTCTGTTCATGCTAATCCTATCGCTGAATTTGGCCCGCAGCCCTCTGCCACTTGAGCAAAACAAGTGCACTGGAGGAACTCAGCGGGAAAGGCAACATTCTGACAGGTGACATTTTGTGTGGGCCCTTTCATCAGACTGACAGAACCAGGTTGGGGGGGGTGGGGTGGGGCTGAAAAAGATAATTGTGGGCAGGACAAGCCTGGCAAGTGATAGGTGGATACAGGAGAGGTTTTTGACAGATGAGTGGAGTAAATGACAAAGGTTAGAGGTGAAAAGGAAACTAAAGTGTGTCAGATAAGGGGAGTAGAGGAGCAGTGAAATGTAAAGCTGGAGAGATATATGGGTGGAAAGAGAAGAGGGAGTGGAAAGAGGGGGGATAAAGGGAGATGGAGGCATTCAGGGATGGAAGACGAGTGTATGAAGGAGGGGAAGGAATAGGGTGATTGAGGAGGTGATTGGCAGATGATAGAAATAGGTGGGTGGGTGTTGGGGGGAGCATTATGTGAAATTGGAAAATTCAATAGAGAATCCCATTCCTGAGTCTCCCATCTCCCAGATGCTTCCTGACCTGCTGACATACTTTTTTTGTTGAAGTGAAAAGAAAGCCTGCCTGCATAATATATCCTTGTAATCAGAGCCACCCATTCCAGGCAAATCCTGGTGGATCTCAGCTGCAACTCTCTCCATCGGTATCCCCACCTCCCTATAGTGTAGTGACCAAATATAGCCAATGTGTTGTCCAGCTGCACAGTTCTTAGTTCATTTCATTGAAGGTACTCCCACTGTGATACTAGATAAGGACTTCCAGACCTAAAACCCAATGTTAATGAGCAGATGAAAACAGTGATTTTTTTTCTGGGAGTTAAATATGTAAGTAATGATATCTAGATGTGCTGTTGCAGGAGGTGTGGAAAATGTTAGAATGTATCTTATGGAACAATGATTCCCCAAACATCTACTGGACGACAGATCTCAATGTGTTGTGTTAGACAGACTCATGATGTATAACATGAATCGTGCTCATGCTCCGAATTGCCAGCGATGGCAGAAATCTGATAGACAACAGACAATAGGTGCAGGAGTAGGCCATTCGGCCCTTTGAGCCAGCACCGCAATTCAATGTGATCGTGGCTGATCATCCACAATCAGTACCCCGTTCCTGCCTTCTCCCCATATCCCCTGACTCCGCTATCTCTAAGAGCCTTATCTAGCTCTCTCTTGAAAGTATCCAGAGATCTGGGGCAGAGATTTTTTCAATTATATAGGTTGTTTTCTCCTGAAAGAATCAAACTGAAGTATTCAGACTAAAGACAGGTAGAGCATATTCCATAATACTTCTGTTGTTACTTTGGAGCATATAAAAGTTTGGGGAGCAATGGTCCTGTCCCACTTAGGCGGTTTTTTGGGCGACTGGCGCAAAATGTTCAACATGTTGAAACATTTTCGCCGACAGTGGCGATAATTTTTGCTGTCGTAGGTTGACATAGGTGTTGTCATAGGTTGTCGCCAGGTGTCGTAGCTGAATTCCATTAAAATTAGTCCCTGGCAGTCGCCTGAATAGTTGCCTAAGTGGGACAGGCCCATTAGGAGGTGAGTTACTTGACCTGAAATACACACAGAATACAAGCTTAATTTCCACATGTGACAATATTTGTGTACTTCCCACCTATCATTGGCTCCTCTTGGTCTGTGGCTCCGATTATGCATCCCTTTCATTTATGAGATTGTCAGCAGCAACAATTTCTCTGAACTCATATTTTTATTTGCCCCAAACTCTGAATCCTACTATTTTGTCAGATTAAAGGGTATCATATTCATTTCAGCAATTTTGAATGTTGAAAATCTGTCTTGTGTGGCTTTTGAGAAATCGTATTTTGCAATTATTTCTGTCAACTTTAGTTCATGATATGAAAATCTTATTAATTGTGGGAAGAAGACAATCAACTAGATGAAAAGTAGTTAGTTATATTGAATATTCTTGGATGATTTCTCTGGAAAGGCAAAATAAATAATGAAAACAGATGTGGCCTTTGTCAGAAATATGGGCACATAACCTGATATAGTGATGTGTACAATATATGTATATATATCCATTCAATACTAATTGTGGAATCCAGTAAACAGTGAAAAACAGTGAAAAGAGTCCATGAGAGGAAAAGCAGGGAGGGCAATAAACAAAAGTGCAGAAGATGTAGGGGATGGAGGAAGAACATAACGTGTGGATACAGGAAGAGAAGCGATAAAACAGATGAATGGTTAGGAATAAGATATTAGAAAAAAGAGCATTGGGGAGGATGGATGAAAAGAGAGAGAACACAAGATGATCGAATGGGAGAGAAGCAAAGGTGAAGAACAAAAAATAGATATGGAACAATGTTCTGCAAAGGAGATCAAACCAAATTTACATTAGTGACCCTAAATGCTCAGATAGTGAATAGAATTGGGATGTGTTGTGGTGGTGTAAAACATGGGGATGGAATGTGGCAGGGTGGAGAATGGGATGAAAGATCTGGGGATTTTGTGTGTTGGAGAGGGTTGCTTTGGGTTTTGGCTCCTCCCCATCATATCTCATCCGTACTCTCCATCCTCACCTTCCAGCCCATTATATCAGAGATCAGTGATGGAGAATGTGGGTGACATAAGGTCAGGAGCCCAGCAATGGTGGATTTTGGTAGGGTGGGCTGTGCTTGTGCTGGGATGGGAAGCTAGGGGATATTGCAGTTTGAGGGAGCGCAAGGGTGTGATGGATTTGGTGCTGTGGAATAGAGATTGTGGTTGTACAGGCAGTGGTGAGTAGAAAAGTAGCGGCGAGGAGAAGGGGGTGACAGAGTTATAAACAAGGATGTGGTGAAGTAGTAAGGGTATGGTGGAGAGAAGTGGGAATGGGTTATAGTGAGATGGAGAGCCGCAAGAGATGTAGTCAGTTGGAAAGTAGAGCAGCATAATGTGGTTGTGGAGTTCTAACAAGGGATGTGGTGAAATGGTGTGCAGGAACATTATGGAGTGATGCGTGTGGTGTGAACTACTATCTACCTCTTTGGTGACCCTCGGACTATCCGTGATCGGACTTTGCTGGCTTTACCTTGCACTAAATATTATTCCCTTAACATGCACTATATCATACGCTATAAATGGCTTGATTGTAATCATGTATTGTCTTTCTGCTCACTAGATAGCACGCGACAGATGCTTTTCACTGTACCTCGGTACATGTGACAATAAACTAAATTGTTGAACTCGCCGAACGGGGGGGATGATGAATGAGGTTATGGAAGGATGGAGAATGGGTGTTGGTCTCAGTGGGATGCTGGTACATGATGGGAAAGAGAGTATGGAGTTGGAACTTGGTGTGTGGGATGTTGTAGGGGTGAATGGCAATGCAGTGGGATAGAGAGCAGAGATGTGTTTTGTTGGGACCAGATGTGTGTGAGGTGAGAAGCAATGATTTTGCGGGATGGAAAGAGGAGTAGGTATTTGGTAGTGTTGGGAGTGGGAATTGTAGATGTGTAGGGGTGCAGAGTGGGGCTATTATAAAAAGGTAAGCATCTAGGTTTTTATTAAGTATTGGAATTTCAGGGCAACTTTATTGCTGATTTTGGGGGTCAGCATGCTAATGTGTTGTGGTGGAGAGTGGGATGTGTTATGTTCAAAGTGGGCTGTGTGTGATGGTGAGTAAGTGCATTGTGATGTTGAAGAGTAGCTTTTCTAGTAATTCCATCATCATTTCAGTTTAGTTTATGGTCACGTGTACTGAGGTACAATGAAAAGCTTTTATTGCGTGCTATCCAGTCAGTGGAAAGACAATACATGATGACAATCGAGCCATTTACCGAATAACGTTTCGTGCAAGTTAAAGCCAGCAAAGTCCAATCGTGGATAGTCCGAGGGTCCGATCAACACTTCATTACTTGGGTAGAAATTCCTTAGTCTTGCTGGATTTTTGCACACATAGTGACCATTGCCATATTAATGAAGATTCACATAAGACAAAACTGTTTGGGACCAGGAATGAAAGCTGGGCTGACTGAGATATGAAAATATAATCCTGACTAATTAATAACTTTTTTGGAAGTTTGTAACAGGGTTTTTTTTTATTACGTATTCTTACACCAATCCAGAAAATTAGTGTGTGAACACTTGGAAAGGTGACCCAAGCAGTGGTATTTGTAGAGATCCCACATCTAAAAAAAGGTAAGTGTCTAGGTTTTTTTGTAAAGCTATTGATACTTCAGAGCAACTTTTCTTGCTGATTTTTGAGAGTTAGCATGCTGATGTTCGGCTGTAGCTGTATTATTTTACTTCACTGACTGCGGGAGCTCTGCAAAAGATGGATAAATTACAGCGATTACTGTAACACCAGCAAGATCAGGTAAGACCCATGGAGGGTCAAAGGAGATGGCAAATTATGCCAGAAATCGTACAAAATGCTAGTCTTCCAGAACAGTTTAACTCACCTCAACCTGACTTGGCAGCAGTGTGTGAAAAAAAACTATGGTTCAATAGGCAGTTGTTCATTAACCTTTGTTACATGTTATAATGGGTTATGGAGCCAAATATCAAACAGCATTCTGTTTAACCTAAATCTATAGAGGCAGCAATAGTCTTCAACTTCAATGCCATTCAAGCTGGACTGCAAACAGACACAAGCTGTAATATTTGACAATTCTGTGTCTTTGCAGCCATCTCACAGGTGAGTGCCACCCATTTTGCAGGAATGCAACAAGATTTCTCTTTTCCACTGAAGGATATTGATTATGAGCATGAGCTCTTGGAGTTTCCTGTGTTGAAAGGTTTTTATAATTGCAGTGTATCATTGATTAAATATATTTTCCTTTATGTCGCATCCTTCAAGAACCAGCCATATTTCTAAGTGGGAAGTGGTTTCACCCCATGTAGCCACAGGCAGGGATAATTGCAATCAAATTGTTAATAATTAAAATTAAAGTATTTTGCTGGTGTTCCCATCATGTGAGACAAGAATACATCATGCTACTTTCTTGAAGAAAAAATGTTTTTCATGCATGACTTCTTGCACCCATCAGAAATCAAGACCTAGATGGTGTCACAATATTAATACAGATGCAGGGTTTCCATCTGAAACATTGGCAGTCCCTTTCCTCTCGTAGACTCTCCTCAGTCCGTTGCTTTCTTGCAACAAATTGTTTGTTGCTCCAGATTCTAGCATTTGAATCTCTCGTGTTCCTGATAATTAGTACCTGCTTAGTAATTGAAATTACATTTTAAATGGGTAATAGGTTATGGGTGTCAGATCCATGACAGGATCATTAGTTCTGAAGAGTGTACTGCAAACTGACTGTTGTTGCTCATCCTGACTGTTTATAAACAATTTTAATGACTTTGTTGACTGCAACCTAGATGAGTCATTTTGAAGACCGCCTGTCAAGAGTGCTTGCAATTCTGTTTTCTTGCGATCAGCTGTCATTGATGCAGTGGGAGCTTCAAAATAGGGGTATTCGTTTATTGTATATGCAAACAAATACAATTGAAGGATGAGCACAGCATGCTTTTTTGTGCCCATTATTAATGCCATAATAACATAATTCTAGTTCATGATGAATGTGTGTTTGTGTTATAACAACCAACACAAAATTTCAAGGGCATTACGTTGCTACTGTGGGTGCGGGAAGCAAACTTTGCCCTCTCATTTCTACCCATGAGCAATTAGTTTTAGTGTAAGCTCTGTTATATCATTGATTCATGAGCTTATTGTAATTTTGCTAGTTTTGATTCATCAAGAGAGAAATGTAAAAAGTGCCACAGAAAAGAATGTTCTGAAAATGTTAAATGAAAGATTTCATAAAATAATGTGCAAGATTTTTGAATAGTTCTAAATATGATTAGATAGTTTTATGTACCCTTGGGTATTGATTAACTGTCCCAGACAGATGGTATGAACCATATGTAAATTTCCTATGAAACTGTTCAATGTATGTCTTTCGATGTCTTGTTTTGTAACATAACTGGTTGGGTAATGTTGGAAGAGAAATGGAATAATACATCTCTTCCAAAAGTTCTGATTTAAAAAAAAATGGATATGGTGCACAAACAAGCTACTGATATCTAATAGTGCATTATAATCATCAACTTGATTGACAAGAGTTGAATACAAAATATAATATATTTTAGCATGCGCTGGCCCAAATATGCAGATAACATGTCTTCAAACATGCTCACTTGACTTGAATAGCACGGAGATTCTCTGGCGAGTTTTTATACCAGGCAGTTGTGACTGAACTTGTTAAATTCTTTTTTCCCCTGAGATATTAAGTGTCATTTGGAAGTGGTGAGATATAAACTGTTGTCCAGTAAGCAGCTGTAAAATTGAATTAGTGAGAGACAATAGTCATTTTTCTCGAATAACAAATAATGATCCGTGAAGGTGTTGAGAGTGAATAGTAAGATTAAACAAGAACTTACCAGTTTGAAGTTTGATCTTTATTTTATGAGGAGTTACGATGAGGGATTACGTGAAGACCCCGCCAGCACGCGTGCGCGACATTCTTCAAAGCAGCGGTGTGGAATCACAGAAAATAGTAATTGAAGTAAACATAGTAAAGACAAGGAGAACTAAGATACCAGTTGACCTTTATAATTGAGGGCGGGAGCGGAGGGCACGTAGTCCCTCATCGTAACTCCTCATAAAATAAAGATCAAACTTCAAACTGGTAAGTTCTCGTGTAATCTTACTATTTTACTTCGGAGTCACGTGAGTGACTACGTGAAGATTTTAAAGCTCTGTGATTTCAAGCCGTGGAACAGTCCATGCTTCACTTACAGTCGAAGTCATTCAAGGGAGAAAGTATGTTATTGTATTCGGGCAATAACAATTTATTTTAACAAAATAATCCTCCCTTGGGCTAAATATATTGCAGAATTCAAACTTGATTCTGCAAGTTTATTGGCTTATTATAAAGAATTGGAAGGTCTTTCTCTTGACCATCCTGCTGTAGCCAGGATATGGTCCATAGGCACTTCCTTGTCTCTAGCTGCCGGTGTTGCTGTTGCCCATGTGGATAGAAACTTAAGATGTCAGTATCCACCCCAGCAGCTCCCAAGCCTGTCTGAGCCATCGAGCGATGGTTAGTGCTGATACCCGGCCATTAGGCTGTTTATGGCTGCCCATAGTGTTAATTTACTTCCTCTTAAGTTTTAGTAGTTTAAGGTATAATAGAAGGTGTGTCATTACACATAGTCGGGTGTCAGTTGGGTATATCTGGAATTCCAAATTGTGTCCTGATGATCATGGTCTATCTTGTTTAACAAGCTCTAATATGCGAAGTTATCTTTTCTGGAGATGCCATCATTTATCCCAGTCTCAGTTTATGTAGAAACTGGACCCCTAGAGCTGAGACCAGTACTATCAGCATACTGTTTTTAAATGTCAGTCATTACTGGTGCCCCTAGCAATTTTAGTACAACACTGACGTCCCATATCTGGGAGTACTCCCCTCTAGGAGGGTTGGTGTTGAAATAATCCTCATAAGTTTGACAACTAGAGGGTGAGATCCCATGGAGAGTTGTTGTGGCGCCTGCCACCAGCAAGCTGACAGGGCACTCCTGCTTAATTATAGTACTGCAGCTCAGTCCTTCATCTACATATAGGCTGGATAGGAATTCCCAGGACGTTGGTGATTGTAGCTGTATTATACGCTACACCAGCCCTTGTTGATTCTTGATAGGTCGCCGTGATCATGCTCATGGTCCTGTCCGCCAGCCCGGATCTAGCATGGTGGACTATGGTTCAGAGACTATGTCCGAGACCACAGGGATCCATGGCTGTGTAGGCCAATCAGGTACTTTCAAGACACTTGATGTTGAGTCCATATGTGTTTTTGCTTAGGATCCGACCGATGAGGCAGGAGGGAAAAACATTGTAAACAATTATTCCGCATTAAGTGAGTAACGTCCATTGCTGCTGCCCCAAGTGTGGTTCACAAGCGGCATATGTTGGTAACTGGTGATTGGGTCTAGATGCAAATGGATCGATATCTGGTGTCCCTCTTTTGGTAATATCAGCAACTTTTTTGTGGTCCAACAGCCATTCGATGCTGTCATTGAATTTTCATGACCTGGTGTGTGGCTCAGTATTGAGCTTACCTGGTAGGTAAGTTTGCTGATAGTCAGATATGTATGTTAACACACCATAGCCAAATATATTGGCCAGGTTGACACATGGTATCGATCTTTTCTCCCATATGATTAATATATGCCACCACTGTGATATTATCAATTCGTAGGTGGACATGCAGATGGTGCATTGTAGGCTTTTAGACCATAAAATGCAACCAACACCAGTGTTTTTAGTAATTAATTATTTTGAAGGTTTATCCGTCTGCTTTACTCTTTGGCAACGTTGCAGACATATGGATAACGTTAATTGTAAATCTCAGAAAGTCCAGTTGTGGATGCCGTCGACTTAGATTTATCTGGATAGAGATGACCCCAGAGTTTTACCCTATGTTTGGTAGCTAAAACTGCTGATTTAGCTCGATCAGGGTTTTTTCCCCACAATTGATATATCATCAAGATATGCCATGACAATATGTTTTTGTTTCTAATATTGCCAAGGCCCGTTTTAATATCTTGGTGAAAAGTCTTGGGGCTGAAGTTAGCACATTAGGCAATGCTATGCCCTGCCATAGTTGCCCCATCCAGTTAAATTTTAGGTATCGACAATGATCCCTCCATGTATCCCAAAACAAGTGTAATCCCCCTGTTAGTACGGGTCATACACCATTATGTTCTGGAAGGAACAAGATTCACCTACTTACCTGGTTGCCGGTGGTACGTCCCCTTCTTCAATTTCTGCCTCTTCTGCGGAAGAGGCGCTGGAGTGCGGGGTTGGCACGTTTTCCACACTGCACACTGTTGTTTTCTTCAGCCACATCCCCTTCTTCCGGACCATCCCATCCCTGGCCCACAAAGCATTCCTCTATCGAGGGAGATGCATTGTTTTACAGCCCTCGATAAGATGCTGTTGTGGGAGTGCGAAGACTCCCATAGTGAGCTTGCTCCATCTCCCAGAGCAAGTCACGGGCGAACCTCTGCTGCACTCGGGCAGCGCGCCTTTCGGCCGGACTCAGATGAGTATGATTGGCCGGGCTGAATCCTGCTCGGCTTTGCCTCCAGCCTGCTGCGCTGCTTTGAGCTGTACGACTCATGGCTCTGGATTCAGCTTGGAGTCGGTAAGTGGACCTTAGTAACCACGCGGTCACTTTCACTGCCCTTGGGCAGTGTGTCCTTCTGGCCGGACTCCCCGAGTCTATCGGCCGTACCGATTCCTGCCTGCCTGCAGCCCGCTGTGTTGTTTCCAGGTATACAGCTCGCGGTGCTGGGCTCAGCCTGCGCCAGTCGTACCCAGCTGTCGGCTGCCGGAACTTTCCCTAGTTCCCCACAGCCTGCGGTCCTGGAACCGCTGGACGTTAGTGGTGTTGGCTGCCGGGACCTACCTGGTTCTCCACAGCCTGCAGTCCTGGAACTGCTGGACGTTAGTGGTGTTGGCTGCCGGGAACTGCCTTGTTCCCCGCGGCAGCCTGCGTTCCTGGAGCCATTGGACGTCTCTGTGCTGGCTGCCGGGACCTACCTGGTTCCCCGCAGCCTGCGGTCCTGGAGCCGCATTTTTTCTTCCCCTTGTCCAACGTGCTGTAACATAAAGCACAGCAAGGGGGAAGAATACAACTTCAATTTTTACTTACCTGTGTAGGTCCGTTTTAATTTTTCCCGCGGGAGCGCTCCACCCCCACCCGTCGCTGTTGCACTGCGTGAGACGCAATGTCGCGCACGCGTGATAGCGGGGTCTTCACGTAGTCACTCACGTGACTCCGAAGTAAAATAGAAAGTTTGAGTTTATACTTACATTTGTAATAAAGATTATCATCTATTTATAATTTCTCAATAAATCATTCTTGTGTTTTCGTCCCTTGTTCCATCTTGTCCTTCAGAATGTATCTGATGTATTTTTACATTGAGTTGTCACATCATTTCTGTTACCACACTGTTTTATCAGAGTTGGTTTAATTCTCCTATATTACAGTGAATCCTGACAGCATTTAGAAATGGCAGGTGATGTCACTTTGAGTAAATATTGCTCATTCCCTTAAAACTCAGAACTGGTGAAAGGGGAAAGAAGGATCTGACTGTCTCCAATGCAGAAACAAATATTCAGAAAGTGTTTAATTAATTAGGAAAATTGCATTAGGTAGCAGGGAGAATCGCAACATAGACCAAAAAATAAATATTTTTTTATGATGGTGAATAACTTAACCAACCATTCAAGGCTATAACGCATGTCTGTGAGTAATTTTGGATGACAACATATCCAATTAAAGACGAGTTGGAATTACTGAAATCTGTCACTTAAGCAAGGGAGCTGGAGATGTGATACATATACAAATGCATTAGGCTCAAATTATTATGGAAGTGAATTGTGGCAACAAAGATTTTAAAAGGGTAATTAAGATTAAATTCAACTTGTCTTTGTGAAAACAAATCAATTGTATGCATTGAAACACAAAGCTGCCTGTTTAGGCATTAAATCACTGCCTAAGTACATGCATGGGTTGTGATCTCTGACTTAGTCAATAGACCTTTCAGAATTCCACACTCGTCACCACCATGTTTAAAATGGATTAACAGCTTTAAAAGGGGAGGATGACACAAAACTGGAAAGCAATAAGTGCAAATCTAAACCGCACGGAAGCTTAAGAAGCAGCAAAGCCAATACTCAAGTGGCCAGACTGTGACTGCAATGCAGTTACTGTTATTCCTCGAGGGAAAAAGTATGTTCACAGAATTCTAATGTTCTGGTGAGTTGAAATATGGCTTTATTTTAAAATTTTAAAACAAACCCCAACTTCAGTAAAAGTAATATGACTGCAATGTTTCCTTTGCACTTTAAAAAAAATCACTTACTTAACCTTTTGTTATCCAAAGTACTTATAGGAGAATTTCCTTCATGCCTTTGCAGGTGAGTTGTCTTTATCCAGCTCTGGTGAATCCCTTCATGGAGCTATGGACGGTGCAAAGACCAGGAGGATGTCAGATCCTCCAGGTGAGTGAAGCCATCAGCAGTTATATGTAATAGAGATGTAATGCGGAGGCTCGATAAGCACTGGTCAGACTGCATTTGGAGTACTGTGAGCAAATTTGGACCCCATATCTGAGGAAGGATGTACTGGCTCTGGAGAGGGTCCAGAGGAGTTTAACAAGAATTATTTCAGGAATGAGTGGGTCAGCATATGATGAGTATTTAACAGCATTGGGACTCTACTCGCTGGAGTTTAGAAGGTTGAGAGGGACCTCATTGAAACTTGCAGAATAATGAAAGGCATAGATAGTGGACGTGGAAAGGATGTTTCCACTGGTGGTAGAGTCTAGGACCAGAGGTCATAGCCTCAGAATTAAAGGGCACTCTTTTAGAAAGGAGGTGAGGAGGAACTTCTTTAGTCAGAGGGTAGTTCATCTGTGGAACTCATTGTCACAGAGGGTTGTGGAGGTCGTCAGTGGATATTTTTTAGGCAGAGACAGACAATTTCTTGATTAGAACGGAAGTCAAGTGTTATGGAGAATAGGCAGGAAAATGGGAACAGGTGGCATAGATCAGCCATGATTGTATGGCATAGACTAGATGGGCCGAATAGCCTAATTCTACCCCTATAACTTGTGGACTGATGAATTACTGAGTGTCACAGGAGAAATAAAGGCCTTTGATCTATTATATTCTTCACACTGGATGTATCGTTCAAGCCAAAGGTTTCACAGCAATTGAATGGGGAACATGTCATCTGTACTTCCCGTATCATATTCTAATTCAAAAGCCTGCTACAATATCCGGCTTTGAATTCAGACAAAAATTAATGAAAACAACCGCATATTGTTCGAAATGCATTAGGACAGCTATAGGATGTGGGCTCAGCTTGACCAGGAAATTGTAATAGATCCAGATTCACTCAGCATATTAAAAAAAAATAAAATCCATGCAAGACAAAATATATTGGAAATATAACACTAGAACACACCACGGGTCGACATGTTCATGTGAAGCAAGTAAGACTTTTAAATGCTGGGCCTCAATGCATTCAGAGAAAAGTGGTGGTTCAAGTCAAGTCAAGTCAAGTTTATTTGTCACATACACATACGAGATGTGCAGTGAAATGAAAGTGGCAATGCTCGCGGACTTTTGTGCAAAAGCCAAACATCAAAACAACCAAACAAATTATAAACACAATCATAACACACATATTGTTTGGACACAGGCTATTTTAAAATGTTAATCTATTCTTAAGAAATTGATAGATGTTTAGATCTAGTAACACACACATAGACACAGATGTTTAGATCTAGTAACACACATCTAGACACACACATAACACACAAAAACAGGAAAAAATTATTATCAGAAAGATAAGAAATCTGATAAAATGCAAAGTTCCAAAAAATGCATACTAATTAAAACAAAACGCAAAGGTATAATAGGTGAACTATGTCAAACTAACCATAAATAAGACCATTTCCAAAGTAATACTTTTCATAAGTTTACATTATAGGAGCAGAATTAGGCCTTTCTGCCCATCAAGTCTACTCCACCATTTAATCATAGCTGACCTATCTTTCGCTCTCAACCCCTTTCACCTGCCTTCTCCCCATAACTCCTGACACCCGTACTAATTAAGAATCTATCAATCTCCCCCTTAAAAATATTAATTGACTTGGCCTCCACAGCCTTCTGTGGCAATTAATTCCACAGATTCACCTCCTTCTATCTAAAGAAATTCCTCCTCATCTCCTTTCACAAGTTACATCCTTTTATTGTGAGGCGATAGCCTCTGGTCCTATTCTCTCCCACTAGTGGACGCATCCTCTCCACAACCATTCTACCCAGGCCTTTCACTATTCTGTAAGTTTTAATGAGGTCCCCCTCGAGTTCAGTAGCAATGTTACAAAATTTTGAGATTTTAAACATCTAGTGTAATTTATCCCATCAGATAAAGCAAAAAAAGAAGTTTAATCTGACACCTAATTCACTTTAATATCTTCAGTATTAAAAAAGATATCGCCATTTGCATACTCGGAAATTAGCATCTTGTTCCCTATTGCTTTTCCATTGACTTAACACAAAAGCTGTGATCGAGGACAGTCAAAAGCCATTACTTTCTTAAAAATTAAGAGAACTCAAAGAAATTTACAGTTATTATAGATTGAAGCATTCTGAAACAAATATGAAACAATCTTACTTAGATGACTTGAAATTAAAGCATATAATTAGTCAGTTACCCAATTGTAGCTAATTACAAAATTCAATTGCTAGATCTAAACATCTATCAATTTCTTAATAGATTAACATTTTAAAAAAGCCTGTGTCCAAATAACATTCACAGAAGAATTTACAATATAACATAATTTTTAGATCTCAATATCATGGATTTATAGGCCAAATGGAAGGAATTTAATGTTTAATACCTGTAAATTAATGGTCATTTAAATCATCTTGCGGGTGGGTTTTTCTGGAACACGATCATTTGGAACGTTGCGGTTTGCAGTGAATTTAAACCCGTATCTGCAGCAAAAGTACTGTTGGTTCGTATTGGAGAAAAATTCACCGTTTCGCAACTTAAAATGTGAATTAAAGGCATCTTAAGGAGCACTTTTATACATGAAATAAACGGCTTTCGTTTACCTGTCCCGTACCTGAAATCCGTCCCCGTTGTCGGCGTTGATGGCTTTTGAAGCTGATTTTAAAATGACTCCACACTGAACTTGTCAGGTGATTTAAAAAAAATTAAAAAATACACAGAACGCCCGTCGGAACGATTCTTCAGCAAAAGCTTGCATTCCAACCAAATATAATTCAGGACAAGGTAGGGAAAAAAAATGCTCCTCTGGACCCTCTCCAATGTCAGCTGAATATATTTAATAATGGGGAGGGAACTATAAATTTGCCATAGCAAACATTGATTTTTATGTATAATTGAGTAAACAGCAGTCAGCATGAAGAAGATTCTTCCAGATAAATTTCCTCCAGTCTGACAGTATAGAAAAAGCCCCTTAACCACAACTTGTCCATGCCAAACATGATGCCTTATCTAAACCTGTCCCATTTGCCTTTGGCCCACATCTCTCCAAACCTTTCTTATCCATATACCTCTCCAAGTGTCATTTAAAAGGGTGGCACAGTGGTGTAGTGGTAGAGCTACTGCCTTACAGTGCCAGAGTACATGGGTTCGATCCTGACTGCGGGTGCTTGCCTGTACGAAGTTTGCATGTTCTCTTCGTGACCTGCACGGGTATTCTTCGAGATCTCTGGTTGCCTCCCACATTTCAAAGATGTACAGGTTTGTAGGTTAATTGGCTTGGTATAAAATGTAAAATTGTCCCTGGTTTGTGCAGGGTAGTATTAATGTGCGGGAATCGGTGGTCGGCACGGACGCGGTGGGCTGAAGGGCCTGTATCTCTGACCTAAAATACTGTTATTGTACCTACCTCAACTACCTCATCTGGCAGCTCATTTCATATACCCACCACCGTCCGAGTGAAAAACCTACCCCCTAGGTTCCTATTAAATCTTTCCCCTCTCTCCTTAAAACTGTCCTCCAGGTTTAGAATCCCGTACCATGGGTAAATGACTCTGTGCATTCACCCTATCAATTCTCCTCATGATTTTATAAGATCACCACTTGGCCTCTTGCTCACCAAGAATTAAATTCCTATCTTGCACAATCATATCCTCGAGTCAGGGCAAGATCCTCGTAAATCTTCATTGTATTCTTTCTTTTTATGGAAATGGCAATCCATGTCAAATTGAATATGATTTCATTAGTTAAGAAGATGGGTGATCTTATCAATTGACTCATCACTCTGCTGTAGAGCCACCTATCCATACGGACCTAGATAGACCCAAACTGCTGGAGTAACTCAGCGGGACCAGCAGCATCTCTGGATAGAAGGAATGGAGAAGGGTCTCGACCCGAAACACACCCATTCCTCCAATTCACAGATGCTGCCTGTCCCATTGAGTTACTCCAGCATTGTGTGTCTATCTTTGGTGTAAACCAGTATCTGCATTTCCTTCCTACACATTCATACAGACCTCTTTGGAATGTATCAATATCGAAAGACAACCATCCTGTCTTACCAAAGCCTCCCTGTGGACATTTAGGTAGCAACATTCATTTCTGTTAAAGGTTCAGGTATTGTTTCAATTCAGATTGCATATTTGAGGATCCTTTTGAAACTTGGTTGAATCAGTCAGAAATGTTGATGCATTTATATATTTTATTCTGGTTATTTTGTTATGTGTTTTGTTGCAGTGGGCAGTAAAATGGTACTTAGATAATCATAGTATAGTTGCAACAAAGAAAGAGGCAATTTGGGCCATTGAATCCACATCAGCTCCATACAAGAGAATCCACCAGTCCCCTCTCCCAAGAGTCCTGCAAGCTTATTTCTTCCATTTTATTTTGCCTCAGAAAACACAATATTTGAACATGCCTGCACTACTGTTATTAGCAGCACACTCTGTGTTTACCACACAAGCATTATAATTTGTCAGATGACATGGCACTTGGAACAGTGAGCAGTGAAGAGGATACTAAAAGATGCATTAAATGTTAAGAAATATGAAGTTTCACATTTTGGCACAGGAGTAAGATGGTCAAGATCCGGAAACATGAAGTTACCCCACCTCTCTTTTCCAGCTTTTCCTCTCCTACTCCAGTCAGCCTGAAGAAGGATCTTGATTCAAAGTTGTCTGTTCATTCCCTCCACAGATGCTGCCTGACCCTTTGAGTTCCTCCAGCAGTTTTTTGCTTTATGTCAGTTCTGGTTCTTCAGATAATCAGCTTCTTTGTCCAGTTTCTTAATATTTCTGCCAATGGGTGTAGTTTTTCTCTATCTTTGTCCTTTTAAATACTTTTTTAAATACTTACATCACACATTCATATGGCTCCAGTCCTTCATCTCTGGAAAACATTTTGATAAATCTACTTTGGACATAATATTTCAGATGTGAATAAACCAGTGTTTTATAAAAATGGTGTCACAAAATGCAACACTTTACATTTCTTTACATTTATTTCCTCTATTTCACTCTTCACTGTGTCCTAAGTTTCATGCCCTCTAAAAATTTGAAATTTGTGCGACCCAGTCCAAATCATCAATATGTTGTAAGGAAAAAGCGACTAATTCCACTCTGAGGAAATTTGCTGTCAATTTCCCTCAAGTCCCAAAAACATTTACACCAATCTTTATCACTATTCCCAGTTCTGGGTAACTGGTTTTCTATCCATGCTGCCAGTGTATGTTGTATTCCATGGCCATCAGTCTTGTTGATAAGCCAATTATATACCAAATGTTTTTTGGAAATCCATCTTACCATATTAATAGCATTTCCCTCAATAATAATCCCATATACATACGGTGGTCAAACAAGATTTGCCTTTAAAATGACCATGCAGGTTTTCTCTAATCAATCTACACTTGTAAAAGTGATTGCTTATTCTATTTCTGATCATTGTTTCCAAAACTTCATTAAAAAAAAAACACACATTTACTTGATTTATCTTTATACCTTTTCGAACAAAGCTGCAATATTCCAGTTTTCCATTTCCCAGTGCCACACCTGATTCCACAGATGTTTGTAAGAATATGGCTCAAGCCTCTGAAATTTTCTTTTCCCTCTCTTGTTGGACAATGATGCATTACCTCTGGATCAGGTGATTTATCCACATTAAGTGCAACTATTCCCTCCAGTTCCTCTTCATGAAGCTTCATCGCATTCAGAATCCCGGAGATTCGCATCACAAACCATAAATCACAGCTCGTTATTTGTGATGTCGGGCTACCAATGTACACCATTTCAATGAATGAAATCTGACAACAGCTTCTGAAGAATGCATTGCTGATTTGAAATGCAGAAACAAAATCTGAAGTTGCAATAGGCGATCCGCATGGATGTACTGTTGCATTCCTTTCCAATTCGATCTGCAGAAAACAGTGACCTGAAATAAAATCATTTTAACTCCAACACTTTTAAAATCTGGTCAAAATATTTATAGACCATATCCCCATAGATATTTTTAATAAAATATTTTGACCAAATTTGAAAAGAGTTGGAGCTGAACTGATTTTATTTTGAGGGCATACCAGGAAACAACAACTTTGTGAGTAGCTTTCTTCCAGTTCTGTGACTTCTTCACTGGAGTGTGGACTGTAAAACCTGAGCAAATATTTTTAGAAGTATTATATTTTATGCAGCGTTATGCAGTACAGATGTTATCTGTGGTATACATGTTGAGTTTACGTAAAAATATATATAATATCTGGTAATATTTTGAAGTAAAGTGAAAGTAATTTTGTTCTCATATTTGTTTCCCTAATATTACCTTTACATTTCAATTGCAACTCCTATGGTACTGCAGTAAACGTTTGTTATTACGGTCTTCTTTGTGACGGATATAGCCAATGTCTCTTTAAGAACACAGGCTGTAGTTGCACTGCGGAGGTCATTGAATCTGAGAGGTCATGAAATTAACAAGTGATTGTTTTGATTGACAACTAACTTCATTAAACCGTAACAATCAGCCTTTAGTATTTTAGCTTGCAGTAACAAAAATACATTCTTAGATGTTAAAAAGACACCACCGCTGGCTCCCACCGATTCCTCAGTCACTTCTAGGCTGTGCCTGCAAGCGCCATCATCACCGCCGATCCTAACCTCCATCTAGTAGCTTGGGGATTGTCACAAAAATCTCTGTTGATCCTCGCCTCCAATCCCCCCCCCCCCCCCCCCCCCCCACACCCCCCCACCCCATCTGCAAAATCTACCTAGATTCCAGGCCAAGTTCCAGACCGAGAGTCTGAAGAAGACCACCAACCTGAAATGTCACCAATCCATGTTCTTCACAGATGCTGCCTGACCCGCTGAGTTACTCCAACACTGTTTTATTTTGTACATTAACCAGCATCTGCAGTTCTTTGTTTCCACTACTTCCTCAAAGACTATAAGCTCCTTCACTACACTTTAAAGGTGTTGAAACAGCATTGTGAGTCACTTAATTGTTGTTACTTTGAAAGTGCCATTTTTTAAATCAGGTTTAACACAGTGCCTCTCTGTTGCAAATTTGCACAGCTGCTAGCATTTAGCCTAAACAATACATATACCATCATACAAGCAACAGCCTACCAGTGCCTGATGCTACTTTAGGAATGGATGCTGCAATGATGGATGAGTGGTTTGGATGGGGCTTGTATTGTGAGAGAATTTGCCAAGCAGGTCATGGGAATTATTTGGCGAAGAGCAGTATTCTTAGGCAGCATATTCATTGTGGAAGAATAGACAATAGGTGCAGGCGGCCCTTGGAGCCAGCACCGCCATTCCATTTGATCATGGCTGATCATCCACAATCAGTACCCCGTTCCTGCCTTCCCCCCATATCCCCTGGCTCCGCTATCTTTAAGAGCTCTATCTAACTCTCTCTTGAGAGAACTGGCCTCCACCACCTTCTGAGGCAGAGAATTCCACAGATTCACAACTCTCTGTGTGAAAACGTTTTTTTCTCATCTCCGTTCTAAATGGCTTACCCCTTATTCTTAAACTATGGCCCCTGGTTCTGGATTCCCCCAACATCGGGAACATGTTCCTTGCCTCTAGCGTGTCCAAACCCTTAATAATCTTATATGTATCAATAAGATTCCTTCTCATCCTTCTAAGTTCCAGAGTATACAAGCCCAGCTGATCCATTCTATCAACATATGACAGTCCCGCCATCCCGGGAATTAACCGTGTGAACCTACTCTGCACTCCCTCGATAGCAAAAATGTCCCTCAAATTTGGAGACCAAAACTGCACCAAAATCACGAATAAGAGGTCATAGATTTAATGAGAGAAGAGAAAGATTTAGTAGGAATCAAAGGGTGGTGGGTACATGGAGCAAGCTGTCAGTAGTTGAGGCAGGTACAATAACAATATTTAAATATTTGGGCAGGTGCATGAATAGGAAAGGTTTAGAGAGATTTGGGCCACACGTGTGAATGGGACAAGCCTATATGAGGTATCCAGGTCAGCATGGACAAATGGGACCAAAGGGCCTGTTCCCATTCTGTATAACTCTATGAATCTACATCAGAGTTTGATTGTTATAGCACTGCTTCAGGGCAGACAGGATTAGCGAAAGCTGGTTGTTTTGTAAGGAATTATGCAGTGGTTTTTCAGATCAGTGTAATAGAAAGTCGTGTAAAGCTAATTGCGGCTACTGTAGATATAATTTGGCAGAGGGGAACAAAGATGCCAGCACAAAACAAAAACCCAAAAAGTAAGATGATGCATTTGCTAATGGGTGCGAAGACCATCAAGGTCCTTCTTCTTCTTCTTGCATATGGTGTGCACAGCCTAGTTGCAGGACAACTTGTTCTATTTGATCTTATTTGATTGTGCACGCCAGGTTAATTGCATTCGTTGAAACAGGGCGGACTGCGTGAAGTTTGCAATCTCCCACCCAATAATGGGTCCAATTTTGCTCCATTCTTGGTTGGTATTTTCTTTCCGGTTGCACAGCAGTCTGCTTTTTTTTAAAACAGAGACAGAAAACGCTGGAAATGCTTAGCAGATCAGGCCACAGCTGTAGTAAAAGAAACAGAGACCATGTTTCAGAACAAAGAAGGGTCTGAAGATTGTTTCCCCACCTGAAACATCATCCGTCCATTCCCTCCACAGATGCTGCCTGAAGCACTGATTTCCTACGAACACTTTGCTCAAGCCAAAACCCCAGAATTAAAAAGGAGCCAAAACAAGCTTGTAAAGTTGCAAGAGATATAGCAATGAGAATGTTTCAGGTAGGGTAACCCTGGGGACAATTCAAAAATAGGATTGTGTTCAGTGAGTTAATGGGAACAGTTAGAGAGTGAGAACAGAAACAAAAGGATATAGAATTGCAGAGCAAGACAAGTCTAGCAGCCATAGAGTCAAAGAATCACATAGCCCTGACCCAGCCATTTGGCCCAACTCACCCATGATGATACATAGCACTCTTTGAAATTAAGTCCATTTCCCAACACTTGGTCCAAAGCCTTCCATGGGTAAATGATTCAAGTGTTCATCTAGACACTTAAATGATTCAAGTCCCAGCTTCAGTGACTCTCTCGGGTAAAGCATTCCATGTACTTACCACTCTGTAGGAGAAGAAGGTCCTCCTCATATCCCTTCTGAATAATTTTGCCCTTAATCTGAAACTGTGTCCTATCTACCTGCTATGGGAAAATGTTCCTGCAATCCTGTCTATCTATACCATTCATAATATTACAAACTCCTCTTATGTCCCCTCTTAAGATCCTTGGCTCCAGGGAGAACCAACCTAGCTTCGTCACATAACTGAATTACTCCATCCTGAGCAAGGTCCTGGTGAATTTATCTGCACAGTATTCACCCTTCTAACAGCTTAGTGATTGGAACTGCATGCAATACTCCAATTGCGGTCTGACCAGGATTTTTTTTTTTTTACTAAGTTGGAGCATAACCTCTCTACTTTTGTCTTCAGTGCCCCAACTAATGAATATCAGCATCCTATATGCCTCCATAACCATGTTACCTGCTTGGGTTGCCAACTTCAAGACTAGTCGAGATCACTGTCATATGCACAAGTATGGCAAGGTCCTGGTAGAGTGAAAACTCAGACAAGACTCAGAAACAAATTATATTTAAACTATACATAAATTGCATGCACATTCTGCAAAGTAGTGAAAAGAAAAAGACTGCAAAAAAAAAAGTTTATTCATTCAAAACACAATTAGACAAAACTCCACGGAATGCAAGAGATGGTCTGCAATGTTTTGTTGCCAAACTATGATTAGGAGTGCACAAAGATAGACATAAAATGCTGGAGTAACTCAGCACTTCAGGTGGCACATCTGGAAAAAATGGACAGGTGATACTGCCTGAGCCGCTGATTTACTCCAGCATTGTGTGTCTTTCTATTGGTATAAACCATCATCTGCAGTTTCTTTATATTACATTATATATTACATTCCCATTGTGCAATTTGGTCCAAGGATCTATGAATTTGTACTTCTAGGTTCACTTGGAGCTACGGTGGGAGATAGGTGGTTGTTGAATTGGTTGAATGATTAGCTAAAAATTGGCGAATTGAGCAGCCAATAAAAATAAGGCAATTTGGGGGGAGGGAGAGGGGCATTGGCAAGGAGATTGAGGTCAGGAGGATGAGCAGAGAGGGACTAGAGGTAAAGGTACAGTGTGCAGGAAAGAACTGCAGATGCTGGTTTAAATCAAAGGTAGACACAAAATGCTGGCGGATCAGGCAGCATCTCTGGAGAGAAGGAAATGGGTGATGTTTTGGGAGGAGATCCTTCTTGAGACTGATGTCAGTCTGACGAAGGGTCTCAACCCAAAATGTCACCCATTCTTTCTTTCCTGAGATGCTGCCTAAAGGTACAGTGTACTGTTTCTTGTGAGTGATTGGTGTTATTTTTATTCCTCGTGGTTTTAGTGCAGTAGAATGGTGCAATGTTTCTCCTCCAGTATGTGGGTAGCCAGGGAAACTGCTGGTGTTGCTGAAGACTACACCTGGGGGGATTGTGTCCAGGTGCAGCTCCTTGCTGGAGCTGGAGCTGGAGCTGCAGCTGTCCGACCTTGGGATCATCCAGGAGAATAGAGTTTTGTAGATAAAATCATCTGGCCTAAGTTACAGGATGATGGGTGACCACGAGGAAAGGGAGTAGACAGAGAGTGCAGGTGACCGGTGTGGCCATTCCCTTCAAAACAGTTGTACAATTTTGGATATGGTTAGGGTGGATGACATATTAGGGGTGAACAACAGTAGCAGTCAGGGTTGTGATAAGCCCCTGTCCCACTTTCACGACGAAATTCGCGACCTCTGACGACATTAAACGACCTAAAAAAAAAATCAAGGTTGCGGTAACCTACGACCTTCCACGACTATGTGTACGACCCCGTATGGCCTTCCACGACTCTGTCTATGACTTTCTACGACTATGTTGTGGACCTCCCACGACTATGTTGAAGACCTCCCACGACTATGTTGAAGACCTCCCACGACTATGAAGAAGACCTCCTTCGACTATGTTGAAGACTGGCTTCGACCATGTATGTTTTATTGCTGTTTGCGGTAGCCCCTTTTGCTTCAGCAGCCTTTTAAGAAAGGCAGAAGGGGAAGAGCAAGGGTGGAAGCACAACAAGAGGTCTCAATGGGTGAATGGAGATGATGTGATGGACTGTCCCAGTACACCAGATGACTGGAAGAGAGTGGCGCTGAGCTTTGACAAAAGATGGAACTTGAAGCACACATGTGGGGCAGTGGATGGCAAGCATGCCATTCTTGTCCCTGTCCCTGTACCCCTCATTTTCCTTTTCGTACAGGATGGCATTCTGCTGGAACCATTCCTCAAGGTCCCCCTGGTGAAGGTGTATGGCATAATCTTCCTCCAGCCCTCCCTCACCACCAATGGGGCATCTGCCTCTGATGCTGTGTCAGACACAGGAGAAAGGGCTGCTTTGCTGCCTTCAAATGAGGCAGTGAAGGATGGGGTGGTGGTGGGGACATATACTACCACCCTGGTCTCCTCCTCCAGGGGTCTCTCATGCAGGGCTACCTCCTCCTGCACTATCACCTCCTGTGGCATCACCTCCTGCCACTCCTGCTCCTGGGTGGGCAACACCTGCATGGCCATTTCATTTTAGGGTTGTCCCCTCCCCCTGCGCTGCTGCCTTTTTGGTGCCATCTCTACAACACAAGTCTCCTCTCCAAAAAAACTCTCCAGCTAGGAATGAACATGCCTTGGAGTGACAGAGGTGATGTTCTGTTGTTTAAATAACCTATTTTTTCTACTGACCTTTTTTTCACCCCGGATTTATTACCTTCAACTGCCTCCGACCACCCACGACTACCTACGACTAGCATCACGGCCTACTACGACCTACCTACGACCTACCTACGAGTAAAAACTATAGATTTTTTCCATACGAACCTTTTTTTACTCGAGGACATTTTTTATCAGGTTAGAAAAACCGCCGCGACCTACTTGATGCCACGAGGTCGTGAATTAGGTCGTGAAAGTGGGACGGGGGCTATACTGAGCCTGGCTCTGAGGCACAGTGGGAAGAGTAATGTCAGACAGTGGGGGGTGAGTCTTTAGTTAAGGTGGCAGATGAGAGATTAATTGGTAACAATCAAGACTCCAAGACGGTTTGTTGCCTCCATGGTGCCAGGGCCCAGGACATGTAGTAGAGGTTGCATGACATTCTCAAGAGGAAGGGTGAGCAGCCAGAGGTCATTGTGCATGTTGCCATAATTAGGAAAGGGGATGAGTGCCTGCAGAATGAAAATAGGGAGTTAGGCAAACGGTTATAACGCAGGATCTGCAGGATAGTGATATCTTGATTACTCCTGGTGCCATATGGTCGTGAGGGTAGGAAAAAAAAGATAGGGCAGATGAATGCGTGACTGAGGGTTTGGTTCACGGGGCAGAGATTCAGATTTTTGGATGTGAGATATCTTCTGGGGCAAAGGTGACCTATACAGTTAGGATGGGCTGCACCTGTATTGGATGGGAACCAATATCCTGGCAGGAAGGTTTGCTAGTGCTGCATGGGTGGGTTTATACTAGATTGGTTGGGAGGATGAGAACCAATGCTAGGACTGAGTCAGGTGAGAGGCTGGAGGTCAACATGGAAGGTTATGAAAGACGGTTTAGTGGGCAGAATAGGCAAGTGCACGGCAAAGAGCGAGAAAAGATTGCTAGATTGAACAGCTTTTATTTTAATGTGAGAGGCCTGATGGGTAAGGCAGATTAACTCAGTGCGTGGATAGGTACGTGCGACTGGGATGTTCTCTGTATGTTATGTGTTATATATGTTACTCCTATAGATCAGTGAGCCTAAAAAAAGGGACCAAGATGGCAGCGCAACCGGTGTTTGCAGCGGCCTCTCTCAGTGAAATTGCAGGGATGTGCAGGGATGTCTTGTTACACAGAGGGCAACGGATGCCCTACCAGTGAATGGACTGTCAAGGGTGGTAGTAGAGGCTGATTCGATAGTAGAATTTAAGAGACTTTTGGAAAGGCACTTGCGTGTGCTGGGAATTGAGGGATATGGATTATGTTTAGGCAGATGAGATTATCTTGGCATCATGTTTGGCACAGACATTGTTGGCTGAACATTCTGTTCCTGTACAGCAATGTTCGATGTTCTAGAAATGTGAGGTACAAAATTGGCTTAACTGGTTGTTTCAAGTTAGTAAATTTGACGTGGGAAGACGTGGTTCTGTTCTTTCCATTGAAGTTGATTATAACATTATTGGAGACAAAAGACGAAGAGGTCAGTGTGAGAGTGTGATTGTGGATTAATGTGACATGCAGTTAGAAGTTCAGGTTACCCGTGTGGATTGAATACTCTGCAGAATGGTTATCCAATGTGCATTTACCCGCGTAAAGGAAACAACTCTGTTGTCATCACATGGGCTACACTGAATTCGAAATAGCATTTCTAAATTGCGACTTCAATTCGAAGGAATGATTGGGTCACTGGATGATGGGACAAGGGGAAGAAGAAGTTCAAGTGTTGCATTCCTGACAGTTGTGCTTTAACTTAAAGGGAGTGGGTAGTGATTAAAATGGAAGCTTGACCATTGCATCCACACACAGGCACCTCTTACAGGGAGCTATGTGCTGATACTATTTGGTCTGGTCTACTATCTGTCCACAACACTTCCTACAGCCCTATCATTCACTGTAAAGTCCTGCTCTGATTTGACGTGCGAAAATGCAACATCTCTCAATTAACTCATTTGAGGCCATTTTCCAAACCTCAGCCATGTTACACAGCTGATCAAGATTCTGCTGCATGTTTTGACAACTGGAACTCTGTGGTAGCTTCTATTTTAGTGTATCTACTAACTTACTAATACTTTCTGTCTAAATCATTTAAATAACAAAGGACAAACAACAAAAAAAACCTACACTAATCCCTATTGGCACACCATTAGTCACAGTCGCCAGTCCAGTGCACCATCACCATCTGATTCCTACCATCAAGCCAATTAGGTATACAATTAACAAGTTTCCCTTTATCCCACACAATATAATCTTCCAACCAAGCCTATTGTATGGACCTTGTCAAGGTCATAGTCATAGATTTGGTGATTTTATCTTGCCTGAGATATTTGAGGCCTAACATCAGTTTGCAAGCTTGACTTGGAGTCAGTATTGGACTCATGGAAATCTTGAGTGGGGTGCAAGGTCACCAGAGCTTTCCATTCAGGTTTCTTAAGTGGGACAGGGGCATTAGCCTCCTGTGCTCCAATGAATAAAGTCCTAGTCTGGTCAATCTCTCCCCATAGCTCAGGTTCTTGAGTCCTGGCAAAATCCTTGTCAATCTCTGCACCATTTCCAGCATCATTGCATCGTTCCTAAACCAGGGTGTTCACATCTGAACACAATACTTCTAGTGTGGTCTCATCAATGCTAGGTATACCTAGTTTATTCTCATCCAAATCGTTGATGTAAATCACAAACAGCAATGGGTCCAGCATTGATCCCCGAGGCACACCATTAATCAAAGGTTCCTGTCCAAAAATCTGCTTCCAATATATAAGTTTATATATATTATCTCTAAGTATCCTTTCCATTAATTTGCACACCACTGACATCAAACTAACAGGTCTATAATTGCTATGTTTACTCTTAGAACCCTTTTTAAACAATGGAACAACATGCGCAGTACGCCAATCCTCTGGCACTATTCCCGTTTCTAATGACATTTGAAATATTTCTGTCATAGCCCCTGCTATTTCTACACTAACTTCCTTCAATGTCCTAGGGAATATCCTGTCAGGACCTGGAGACTTATCCACTTTTATATTTTTCAAAAGTGTCAGTACTTCCTCTTCTTCGAATCTCATAGTTTCCCTAGCTACTCTACTTGTTTCCTTTGTTTCCCCTCTTTTAGCCCCCTGATTTCCCTCATAAGTGTACTCCTACACTACTTATACTCATTGACAGATTTACTTAATCTCAATTGCCTTGGTGAATTTGTGGGCAAAGTGTCTACCCAAATGTCTCCTGTAAGAAATACAATAGATTACGACTCTGCCTCATTTTCCACGAAGGGTCTGCTGGATTTGTGTTGTGGCTCTCTCCAAGATTTCAATTTACTTGTTGGGTAATCGTAACAAGAAAAGCTAACGTTAATTTGATCTTGTGTATTCTTTTATGGATTTTCTTTTACTTTTCATCATTGTCTTTGAGAGAATGATTACTGGCAAAAAGCTAAAGTGAATTTTCTGTTTGATGTTTTGTCTACACTGTTGTGATTGTCATCCAAGAGGAAAATATTGAAATACCTGGAGGGAAGGGTGGACTAAATATTCATGTTAATTTCTGTTATGTCCTATTGCTTATTCTTATTGGCATTGGTTTATTTGTGTCATATTTACTGAGATACAATGAAAAATTCTGTTTGCAAGCTATCTAAACCATACTATAAATGACTGCAATCAAGCTATTTCACAAGTATCAACAGATGGTGCAAAGAGAAAGATACCCGTGCTGAATACACTGAGTGTTTTTTTAGGGGGAGGCTGGCCTGTGTGACTGGTCTACACCCACAAATTCCTGCACTTTCATATTGTTTTGGGCAGAAGTTGCTAAACCCACCTGTGAGACTTTCTACGATACAACTGTAGAAGTTGGTAAGAGTCGTAGGAGACATATCGAATCTGGAGGAAGTAGGGATGTTGATGCACTTTCTTAGTTGTGGCTTCAATGTGGGTGGTCCAGGCCAAATAGGTGGTGATAGTCACATTGAGGAGCTTAACGCTGTTGTGGCACTGTAATTTCCTGTAAAGGATTATTAAAGGATCTTTAAAAAATAAATAAATAAATAAATAAACAAATAGATAAATATATAAATAAATAAATAGATAGATCGATAAATAAATAAATAAATGAACTCTTGACTCTCTCTACTTTGGCACTGCTGATATTGACTGGGCTGGTTTTGCACCTCACTTCCTGGTCAATAAGTAGCTCATTTGTCTTGCTAACATTGAGGGGCGGGATGTTATCCTGATATCAAGTTACTAAGCTCTTTTCCTTCTTTCTATACTCTGTTTCATTATGGTTCAAGATCTGGCTTACTACAGTGGTGTCATCTGGAAACTTGTACATTTAGTTAGAGCAGAATCTGTCGGCAGTCATGAGTTGTTGGGAATATAGTAAAGGAGAGACCTTATAGTTGATGGTTCATATTAGAGGGCAAAGTATTGTTTATATTTGATGAGCTGTTATACAATTAAAATATTATCTGTGTGATAAAGGGTTCGCCTGCAGGTTATGGTTTTTAGCTTTATGCTGTTTTCCTTACTCATGTTAAGAATTTTCACTTTTTTTCATGGATTATTTGACTTTCTCAAATTTGTGACCATTTCCACACCACCACTTTGCTGTTTATGGTCTTTGTTTGAAGTGGAATCCTCTCTTCAACTCCCTCATTTTTTAATGATATTCTTTATTCTCTTGGCACAGCAGAACAGTTTAAAAACTTCCATAATCTTAATGACTCTGATAAGGTTTCTGAGCAATTTTTCTGGAGAGATGAGCCTTTGCTTTTTCAGTCTTTCTGTTACATTAAACATCTGTTTTGTTGTCAGCCTGGTAAATTTGTACCATATCCAGTGTCTCGATAATCCTTCAAAAGCAAATCAATGAGAAGCAGGAGTAGGCTATTGGTCCTTGCACTCTAGCTCAACTGTTCGATAATTTCTTCGCTGACCTTTTAGCTCAGGTATGCTTTTCGTCATTGCCCTTATACACCCTGATCCCATTAATATCCCCAAATCTATCAATCACTTTCTAGAATGTGTAATCTTTCTCGGGGTGATTGATTCTGGATATTTTTTGTCTTTCACTCCCATTTGTTTCTCCAATACTAATTTCCTTCATTTTTTTTCAGCACCTCATTTACAGTATAAAGACCTCTGTTATTTCCCAGATGCTTGATTAATGTGTGGCTAAACCAAGAATGTGTCCAACTGTAATATGACTTCCTACTTTTCAATTTTGACCATTTAGAAGTAAACAGTGGTTTAATTACTTATTAGACTTGCTTTCCAAGTGGAATGTGACCTCCTTAGTCTTCCTGCCAAAGTGCTCCAGCTGATAATTACCAAGATGATTAACAGAATTAATTTAACGATTATGTGCCCATTTTATAACTTTATAAATGTCACCTTTTATTTTGGTCAGACCTTCTCTCTATACTGATCATGCCCCTTATTTGGCAGCAACAGATTTTGAAATTGTTTTTCAATTATGGAATTGCTGGGAGAAAATTCTAAATACTAAGTGGATATCAGGTCTGCAGCAGTTGCTTCAGGCCAGTTGTAACAGCCCTCGTGAACAAATACTGTACTGCCAATGCCAGTGCACAATCCTGTTGGCTGTCTCAACACCAGAGTAAAGGGCCGGTCCCACAAGCATGCGACTCCATGCGGCAAGCGTGACCTAAGTGACTCCATGTGGCAAGTGATACGTAACGTGGTCGCTTGAGCCATACGGCCTCACGGGGCCGGTCCCACTTCGATCGCTGGAGCCGTATGGAGTTGTGCGGAGCTGGTCGCGCGGGGCTCTGAAAAACTGAACGTGTTCAAAAATTCCGCGCGGCAACAGCCTGCTGGCCCGCAGCCGCCTCGGTGCTGTACGTCACGCGCGAACTTCCCGCGGACTTTGCTCACACTTTATGTCACTCACTCGACCTCCGCATGGCCCCAGCTTCTGGTTAGGTCGTGCTTACCGCATGGAGTTGCTTAGGTCACGCTTGCCGCATGCTCGTGGGACAGGCCCTTAAATCCAACCAGTTATTTGCCAACTCGGATAAATGACATCATTTCTCAGTAGAGATTCAGAGGGTAAATCATTAAGTGAAACGGGTCGAGTCAATCAGTAATTAGGCGAAGGACAAAATGTATGTTTTCAAAATAATGTGTTTTAGTGGACATTGTGCCCATGTCACTTGCAGGCTCACGAGCAAATGTAAACTTGCTAGGTTTAATTGACCTTGTTTTGGAATTAAAAGTTAAGGCAAATACTATCTGAGCAAGTGGGGTTTACATGTCTATAATGTAGAATGGGATCACATACGCTTTGGTTATTATGCATTTCACTTGCATATCCTTAACTGAACAGCAGATGGCGATCTGATGGGAGTAAGTACAGGGTATATGGCGGCAACTGTACTCCAGGTTCTCTCATTGTGTTGCTTAAAAATGTTCTTTAAACAACTCATTGTTAGATGGATTTTGATATTGGTATCTGCATTGTGATCTATGTAGTTATGGCTCATCTGAACAGAATTGGCTAGGAAAATCGGATATTGCTGGAGGTTTGGCTTGAATGTGACAAAAAATAATTAATTATTATTTTGAGGCAAATGAATTTCTAATAATGTCACTGAGAAATCTTTAAACTATATATTCATCAGGAATCTGTACTTAAAAATGGAATTATATATAACTTTTTTTCTGTGTGATCCCAAAATCAAGGTAAACCACACTACATTGTGTTAACATTGTGTTAGTAATCATTTCCACATAAAATGGAGAAATTGGAAGCTTGTCATTTTCCAAATAGGATCCATGCTGCCATGACCTATGTTTCCTACCTTCAGACTCTGAGCCAATGCATCATGTATGGCGCAAACATTTAAGAGAACGTTTAAAACTAATAAGTCCAGGAAATGTCATTCATTTGGCAGTCATGAAAGTGCAAGGTGCACATCCTATTGAATTTTGCACTTAGTTACAAATTATTAGGCTACTTGGCATATTATAGTATACTTCATAAGCCAGCTCCAAAGCTTATTGTGGACTGACCACAATCCTTTGAATGTTCAGGTTTCTAGAGAAATTAAACATTTAATGGAGGCTTCCATGGTCTCTCTCTGGTGAAAGTGTCCATCTTACTGAGATCTCCAACTCTCTGTGGGATTTCCTCCTATTTTTGAATCCTTCCACCTTAATGAATCAAATAACCTTTTTAATGTAACATTATAAATCTGACGCCTGTGAGAAGCATTTTTCTATGGTCGATGAGTAGGTGTCAGTATTCAAGTATTTTAATAATGCTATTTGACATTTGATGTAATATCTATACTGGTGTGGCTTCACTGTGCATTGGTTTTTTCCACTTGGCATTTTTCAGAGAATCATGGTGATGTTTTCATGCTCTCAGTAGCCTCTCTTCTACACGACAAGCATAATGTGTATTGTTTCTGCCTGGCTAGTACAGTGCCACATACTTTTGAAGGTTGATGCATTTCTCTGCTTACTGTGTAACAAAGTGGCAGTCACTGCGATAAAGCAGAATTGTTTCTATTGGGACCTGCACTCTAATTCACCTGTTTATTTCGGAATCATGCTGAACCTGTGGCATGATTATTTTCAACCACTCTTCCTGATTCTTTGGAGAAGGTAGTTTAGCAGTCATGCTACTTGCACCAATGGGTTGGGGAACTAAAATAAGGTGGAGCCCATGTGCTGGACTATTTCTAACCTAGCATTAAAATCCATGAGGTGGTGGTCAAGTTGCAAATAAACCAAATAAACCAAAGCTCAAGATCGATCCTTATTGGGACTAGTATGATTTTGAATAGAGAAGGAATGTTTCCCAGTTTGAAGTCGAGATGAGGAAAATTAAGCGCATGACTTTTCCAGTGTTATGATATTATAATAATGCACTTTGTTTACCTTTGAAGAAATGTCAGGAGGATAGAGGTAACTGGCAGAAGGTAGTTAAAGTGTTTACATTTACACTTGATATGGCAGATGGTCAGCTAAGTGCCACAAGATCCAAGGGACCCAGAGTGAACAGAGTCTGCCACTGCAATTACAATAACTTGTTGAATACAAGGCAAGAAGAAATAAAAAAAAAAATGGTTAGAACCAAGGTAGAATTCAAATGGATTAATCAAAGAGGATGTAAACTTAACTTGCACATTGGGCTTAGCATATCCATTTTCATACCACTGGTTTTCTTTATGGCATAGAAATTAGCCAATAGTGTATGCACATCATAGTTTAAATGGGCACAAACCAAAAAAATGGTAGCACTTGTTCTGCACACTCTGAAGTAACATGATTAATTTTCTTAATCTAATCTGAGCAATTTCATGGATAATAATAAATCATACCCATTAGTGAAAGCCAAAATATTCAGATCTTCTTAAAAAATATATGGTTCATTTGGGAGCACTTTCTAATGTAACACATTTAGTTTGTGTTAGCTTTGAGGCTATAATAGAAACATATATGTTTAACTAAAGTAGGTTAGCAGATGGGAAAAGTTGAAAAAACCATTCCAATATTCGCATCGGTGATTCAACTAGTTTTTCAGCTTTAGTTTCTTTCTTGCAACAACACTGTACATGCATTTGCACGTATTCCTTATTTTGTGTCTGAGGAATGCAGACTATACAGGGAATCAAGAAACAAAGATAGCAGATAGAACAAGTACAACTGACTAATTTTGATTATTTAATGACACTTTGCATATCTCTCACATGCATGTCATATGTTTACATACACTAAGCTTCTGTCCCCTTTTTCAAAGAAGCAGTGATTAAAATGTACAAATTTACAGTTCCTGGGTCCTTCAGTTGCTTTGATTTTCTCAAAGAAACGCATTCCAGGTGTTGTATCCATTTTCTCAAGTATGCCTTCCGCTTCATTGGGGGGTTAGATGTGGCCCTTGTGGCTAAAGGGATCAGGGGGTATGGAGAGAAGGCAGGTACAGGATACTGAGTTGGATGATCAGCCATGATCATATTGAATGTCGGTGCAGGCTCAAAGGGCCGAATGTCCTACTCCTGCACCTATTTTCTATGTTTCTATGTTTCATCCTTTGCTCTCATTTCGGCCTATTTGTCATCGGTTGCCACTGCTCCTGCCGGCTTACAAACGGATGCTGATGCAGGAGGCAACAGCAGAGAGAGTAAAACTGCAGTGGCCTGTGGATGCTGAGCATCTTCTTCGGGACAGCCTTGAGTCGGCATTCAGGAACATGTTCAAGACCACTTCATCCAGTCTGGATGCATATACCGCAGGAGTCACCCATTTTATCAATAACAGAAATCTTACTCTCAACATTAACAAAGAGCTGATTGTTGTCTTCAGGAAGGGAAAGTCAAGGATCCCTCAACCAGTTTTCATTAGGAGGATGGTGGCGTAGAGAATCAACAGCTTCAAATTTCCAGGTGCACTCATCTCTGATGATCTGTCCTGGGGCCGAGCACATTGATGCAATCACAAAGTAAGCTCATCAACACTGCTACTTCCTCAGATTTTGAGGAGACTCGGCATGTTGCTGAATACACTATCAAACGGATACTGATGTATGGAGGAGACCATACTGACTGGTTCCATCATGGCTTGGTTTGGAAGTTGGAACAACCAAAAAAGGCCAACAACTAAGATTGCTGAAAATGGAAGGATGTTGTCTGGTCCATCAAGAGTATTAACCGCCATCATCAAAGAGATCTACAGGAAATGCTGTCTCGAGAAGGCAGCTAATATCATCAAATACCAATACCACCATGGCCACGCTCTCATCTCACTGCTACCACCAGGAAAACAAATAGGAGAAGCCTGAGAACAATGACCTCTATTTTCAAGAACAGCTTCTACCCATCAACGATCAGGCTCTTGAACCACCCTGCATAATCCTAAAGCCCCTGCACCACTTTCATTACCTAATTGGCGACCTCTGCCGAGTTTGCCCTTGAATCATACTCGCAGCATGGTCGCCACGAGGTTGTAGGAGGTCTTTGTAACTCTTCCTCATGCTCGTGAGTGGTCTCCGCATACTCGTGGCCTCAAGTAGGTCGCGGCGTTTTTTCCAGCTTGATAAAAAAAGTCCACGAGTAAAAAAAGGTCGGCATGGAAAAAATTGATACTTTTTACTCGTAGGGAGGTCGTGATAGATTGTGATTGTAGTCGTAGGTAGTCATAGGTCAGTAACTGGCCCGAGAAAAAAAAAAATGCAAACATTACATCATTTTATCATGTGATCATTTCCCACTCGTAGCTAGTCGTAGTTGGTCTTTGTCGTAGTGGAAGACTGAGGTCGAGGGGGGTCGTAGGAGGTCATACACATAGTCGTAGAAGGTCGTAGACATAGTCGTGGGAGGTCGTAGGAGGTCTTTTATTTCGGCGAGTCAACACAACCTTGACATTTTGTTCAAGTCATCTCGAGTCTTCTAAACTTTAGGACTAGGTCGTCCAAGTGGGACAGGCCCTTAACTACAACTCTATCTCCTTACCAACTGGCTATGAACTTTGTATAAGGTTGCACTAGGAACTTTGCTTTGCACAATTAGGGTCTGGTTACCTAATATTACTGATATAATTCATTAATTATTGCATATGTTTGTTATGCTGTTGCATTAATGTGCCTGTAAATCTGTAACAAGTAAGAATTCCATTGTTCCAGTCCCAGTGCATATGACAATTAAATCCTCTTGGTTCTTGAGTCACCTTGTTTGAAGTCACCACTGATGATGGAAAGGGTGACCGTGTTTTCTGTCTCTCAAGAGAGTTAAGGGCCTGTCCCACCAGCATGCGATAGCATGTGTTTAGCGCGACCAAACATGGTCGCTTGAGGCGTAATGCTTCGCGGGGCCGGTCCCACTTCGATCGGCGGAGGCGTATGGAGTTGCGCGGGGCTGGTCCCGACATCGCTCATGGCTCCAAAAATCTTGCACTGTTCGAAAATCCCACGCGCCAACGACCTGTCGGCCTGCAGGCGTATTGAGGCCTTAACCAGCGTCTCGACGGGCGTACGCAGTGTCTTGATGTCGTACGCAGCGTCTTGATGGCGTACGCCTAGCGCGTGGCGTTGCACGATGAAATCACCGCCCGGCGTGCCGTTGCATGATGACGTCACCGCCCGACGCCGTGCGACGTCCAAATTCAATCGGTCCGCCTCCTGCCCAGCTGATTGGTGAGTATGATTTCAGGACCAGCCCGGCACAACTCCATATGGCTCCGCGCTTGGAAGTGGGACAGGCCCCGCGCGGCTGTACGCCTCAAGCGACCACGTTTGCTCACGCTAGACGCATGTTATCGCATGCTGGTGGGACAGGCCCTTTAACAATCAAGTGTAATCCATCCAACATCACCTTGGCTTGGGCTGGAATGTAGACTGTTGACAAGATGGTACAGGTAAATTTCTGCAGTAAATAAAAGGGACAACATTTTATGAACAGGTACTGCAGATCAGGGGGAGCAAAACTGGGCTAAGAACATCGTGAAGAAATGACCAAAAATTAATTTCCCTTCAGTACAATTGTTGCACCATTCTGCTGCTTTGCATTTGTCAGCGTGTTGATTGTTCTGTCTATCATTATACTGTGTGTTCTATGAGCTTCATGCATGCAATGAAACCGGGACCTTTCATCTTGGTGTATGTGACAAACATATAATTTTAAACTTTAACTAGTTCGCTCGTGTGTCAGGCGACGTATAGCTCACTGTTGGCTTCTGTCATCATCCAACAAATTGACAGAATTGGTCGTGAGACGTGTCACAGAGTGCATCGTGTCCTCGTTTCCGCGGATCGCCACGAGGAGGCTTCTGTCATGATCCCGACTTTAACTAATGAAATATATTATGTATTTTTTCAATTCAGTAAAATATTGTGCTTCCTAATTCATAATGTCTACGTTCAACATTGTATTGATGATAAAACACAACTATTTGATATGTTCTTGTCTATCTGTTCATGACACTAAGTGATTTGCATATACAATTGTAATTTTTTTAATCTCCTACTTTCACCTTTGCTTCAACATTTGCTTAAACATCCCAATTTTGATATATTACATGTTGTGAATAAACATTAGCACATTGGCTCAGTTGTTTTTCCTCAAATTCTAAAAGGATATGGTCCTAAAGCTGCTCTATAGGATTAGTGTAGATGGATGAAAATGTTAGCATTGATTTATTGCATGAATATTTTTATTATTCAAAGATTATCTTGTGTTGTTCTTGTGGCTATCAGAACACCATATTGCTTTTATAAACCTGCCTGGATTCTACATCTTGTAGTATCTTGTGCATGACATCTTTGAAGATTGTTGGTGAAAATGTAACCCCATTAGAAATTCTACGCAGGAATAAACATCTACATGTATTTGATTGTCAAATATTCTGGACTCACATTATCCATAATCAGAACACTTGCATGTGAGATCTAGTTTTGTGAAAAAATTGGCTCCTCTTGCTCGACGTATAATCCTGTGGAGTAGGCTGTGGCTCTGGTCTCATCAGAGAGAGAGCTTGGTTAAATTATATCTTATAATCACCACATTATTGAACATTATATTGTTATAATCTATTTAGCTATCCTTAATGCTCTTCAACACAGGACAGGCCACGATTTACTGAAGCTTGATATATTCCAGATTGGAGAGAAAAATAATATTATATCCTTTTGGACCTGTGCATGTATCCTTGAATATTTCTGCCTGCTTTCGGTCTGTCCACATTTGATTTAAAACATCTTTACTAACTACCTTTCTCCAGCCTAAATTTTCAGACTATCTTGGTCTATAAAGTTTAGTTAATTAGTATAATCAGTTGCAAGCAGTCTTAGTCTTGGTTGACTCGTTGAATATTTCATCTTGTCTAGGCTTCAGTACTTCACCTTAATATGTTTTAAAGTTCCCAGAACGTTTCATTAATGTTGCTTGGTTAACCTTGCCTAGATTTACATCCTTTCCCTAAATATAAATTACTTTCATACACAGCAATTAAATACACTGATCATTTAGCTATACCTTTTTGTCTTTAAGTCCTTCATTACTGTGTTGGCAGCCTCTCTGTGACTTCCTGCTGTGTAAACCTCTTCAGTTGATGGATCATACCAATAGAATTGTTTTGGTTCACTATCTTAGCTTTGCATTAGAGGACGGGTAGTCTTTTCATGACGGTTAAAATGACTTAATCCCTTAAAATTGACCCGCTGCTGGTGGATGATTTCTGTTAAATCTATAGGTGCAATTCATAAAAGTCTCATCTATGTGCCTCAGATTCTGCCCTGGAACTCTAATGCCCTTGTCCCACTTAGCAACCCTGAACGGAAACCTCTGGAGACTTTGCTCCCCACCCAAGGTTTCCGTGCAGTTCCCGGAGGTTGCAGGTGGTTGCCTGAGGTTGCAGACGGTTGCCGGAGGTTGCAGGTAGGGAGACCTCCAGGAACCGCACGGAAACCTTGGGTGGGGCACAAAGTCCCCAGAGGTTTCCGTTCAGGTTTCCTAAGTGGGACAGGGGCGTAACTTTCACTATTGTGTTATAATTTTAAACTGCTGTTTTATTTATACCTTGCGTTGGGTGAAATTATTTAGCATTTCTGAATACCATCTTCAGAGGTGCACACAAGATTAAACCTGAGATTCTGCTTATTTGATAATCCCTTTGATCAACATGCCAAATGTTGTGCGTTGTATATGTGGTTCAAAGTTGAGGTGCGATAGATCCTTTAACAAGACAGTATACTTTCTAATGGCCTTGTCTGACTTCTAGTTCCAGTTTTGGAGCTCTCCAACATTTTTGATGGTTGAGGATTATAATGACCCTGTAACTTTTATAGTAAATACAATATCTCTCTATCGCAGCACAGTGGGCTGCGGGTGGTACTGGGGCCTTACAATTCCAGTGATCCAGGTTTGATCCTGACTTCTGGCACTGTCTTCCTGTGACTGTGTGGGTTTCCTCTCATTTGTCCAAAGGTGTGTTGTTTGGCGGGTTAAGTGTGTGGTTAGGTGTCAGGTGTTGATGGTCACATGAGAGAGAGAGAAGGTTACAGAGGAGATTATGTAATTGATGGGATTGTTCTGAGTCCGCACAGAATAAGTGGGCGAAATAGCAGTCTCCTATTTGTTCAAAGAATCTGAGAATAATTGATGGGCTAACATTGTGTATGCTCCGGTGGGCATTTTGGTTATTGGAAACGTTTTCTTGTACTCCTTTATTGTATCATTTTTAGCGGGGACTTCAACAATTTCCACCAATACCATCAAAAATAAAGATTATTTATAGTTGCCAGCCCCAATTCATTAACGTAGATCATATCCAGAAATAAATAGAGAACAGCAGATAGAAAATCTATTTAATAGGGCAATAAGTGGATGGACAGGCCTGAATGTATCTGTGGTCCTGCACATGTAACCCGTCCATGTTCTCAAACTATTTCTCAAAATTCTCAAATTATTCATTAACTGGGAGTGCTAGCAATAATTATATGGAGCAGTGAATGAACAGTCAACAATCATTTTCATAAGGTCGTAAGAGCAGATGTAAGCTGTTCGGCCCATCGAGTCTACTCCACAATTCAATCATGGCTGTTCTATCGTTTCCTCTCAACCCCATTCTCCTGCCTTGATATGCTGATTAATCAAGAATTAATTGTTTTGTACTTTCCGGAGTTTTTTGTATTGGAACTTGCTGTGATTAGGAGATTGCGTCATCTATAAGGACTCTGGGATCTATCTATCATTTTAGCAAATCGCACGGAAGAACCCAAATAGTGAGAAATTCCTCTCCAGTCAGCAGTAATAAATGTCCTGCACAATAATGGGAGCATGCCATCTTGTCTCAAGGCAGTAAATTACAAATAATCCTGTTTAGAAATGCATTTAAATTGGAATGGACAAATGATCCCATTTATGTTAATTAGGTTCCACATTGTCCGAACCTGGCCCTATCCCCTTCTACTGAAGTGAGGTGGGGGTGGTGTGTGCAAAGTGATTCTGTGCTTTGGTGCTGGAGTTGGTGGTGAGCCTAACAACAGAGGAGAAGGTTAGTCAAGCCAGCATCGGATTGCCCGTATATCTGGAACGTGTGCATTTCAATGGTCAGGCATGCTGAAGACTCAGTGGCAAATAGCTGGCAGTGCACAATGGAACTGAAAATCATTACAGTTTGCCCTGTTATGAAAGAGTATTCTGAGTAATTAATTTATATTAATAAATATTGGTAATAGCGTTGTCTGCTCATTTATAAAAAGCAGTACTTTCTTCAAAGTCTCAGTGGCATTTGGGCCTGGAGTCATTTGTGAGCACATAGTTCCTTATGGAGAGCCCCGTTATATACTTGGAGCTGTAAACACAATACCCAATGGGTCCTATTGTTGGGACTTCATCCATTTATATTGCATATCAAATGCAATGCATGTGCAGTTTTTAGCTGCTTGTCTTCAGCTGATTGTTAGGGAATTAGCGGATTACATTATACCATGACATGCATATTTTCATATGTTCCCTTCAGATGTAGACTAGATGGTTAAGAATACCTTGCACGCCCTTTTGTAACAATCCCATGTCTTTATTTAATACCTCCATGATGTCGTTTTGCATGGCTTTTGGTACAGTTGCATTTTTTGTATTGTTGTAAACGAGTGTGACTTTCTAGTTTTGTCAGGATTTGTCACTTTCCTTGCAATCAAGTTTATCAGATGGGTTTATTGTATGGCCTTTGGTTTGCCATCCATGACAATGGCATCTGTAGGTCTGTAGATCTCTTGAGATGGTCATCACTGTTCTTAATTATTCAACTATTTCCCTTTTAACTCAATGAGCAGATTATACTTGATGTGTCCGTATTGCAATTTTAGGTATTTCTTTAGATTAAGTTTAATTCCTGTGACCGACATGGCAAATGATAATTTAGCAAAGTAAAGATATTGTGGATAATTTCACCATTACCACAATTATGTACAAATAATACATTGTTAGGATTATGTAGATATGATGCAGATAACTAATGCCTTATTAGTAGTAACTCATAAGCCAACAAAATGTCTGAACCTTCTGTCTCTTCAGTTTTCGTTAGATGAAACATACGGACTAAAGACTTTGATTTGTTTTTTCTCTCGGTGGGTGTGGCAGGGAGGGGGTGGAATTGACAGGGGTATGGATTGGTGAATGCGCAAAATATGTTCATGGCAGCATTTACATTTGAGGCATTTATGTTGCAATTGAGGAGGTAAAGTCGTGGTTAAATTATATCTGTCTCTTGTTAATTTTTAATTTGTTTTTAATTTTAAATTAGGTTAGACCATCAGAATCCAGATGTATAGTTTAAGCACTCTTAAACATTACACATTAATTTCATGCTGGATGGCACAGTGGCATAGTGGTAGAGTTGCTGCCTCACAGTGCCAGAGACTCGGGTTCGATCCTGAAAAAGTCGCTGTCCGTATGGAATTTGTATGTTCTCCTCCGTGACCATGTGGATTTATTCTGGGTCCACTGGTTTCCTCCCAGATTCCAAAGATGTAGGTTAATTGGCTTCGGTAAAATTGTAAAATTGTCCCTTGTTTGTGTAGGATGATGTTAATATACAGGGTGATTACTGGTCGGCACGGACTCGGTGTTTCCGCACTGTATTTCTAAAGTCTAAAAAGAAAAGATTAAAGTCTAATAAATATACAGGTGGTCCCTACGTAATGGCCATTTGGTCAATGGAAATTTCATAAATATTTGGGAAAGAGATTAACATTCACTGTTGCAGTAAGAATGTGGAAAACAAAAGTAGATTCCAAATGTTTTTTTCAACTTATTTATTTTTGCATGGGCCAGGCACTGTTTGGTTTTATGGAAAATTGCAATACAGACCATTTTCCAGGAACAGAAGCCATCCATCTCTGTATTGGAACTAGTTTCTTAATACAGTAGATTTTATATGATTTATTACAGGTGATTCAGACTGAAGAAGGGTCTCAACCCGAAACACCATCTATTCCTTCGCTCCATAGATGCTCCATAGATGCTGCCTCACCTGCTGAGTTTCTCCAGCATTTCCGTCTACCTTTGATTTTTCCAGCATCTGCAGTTCTTTCTTAAACATATGATTCATTACTATCTGCAGAGCTGTTTAATTCAGTATTGTTTATATAATTTTCCCCTTTTTGATAGTGACAGAATCTTTATTTGAGTATCTGAATAAACAACATGTTAGGTTAAGATTGACAGCAGGGCTCAGTCTGATTGATGGTGAGGATAAGAAGAAGATTAGGTTAATGTTGGGTTGAAAGCAGGGTTCCACCTAGCATAGCTTTATAGTGTAATAAAGAATTATATTTGAAATGCGTAGAAGTTCCTGAAAATCAAATATTGAAACGCTAACACCAAAACAGAAAACGCTGACAATTCACAGCAGGTTAGGATACATCTGTGTGAAAAGAAATAGTCAAGGTTTCAGGTCAGATATACTATAACAGGACTGAAAAGGAAACAAATGAAGCTGTTTCCACAGGAAAGGTCGGGGTTGGAGATGTCTGTGATAGGGTGAAACCAGGACGGCCATATGGATAAGCTGTAAACAAGGTTACCTCGACAATGGGTGCAATGAGAGAGCAACAACATAGTGAAAGAAGCTGGACAACAAAAAATGTAGGAATTGTGTGAAACACAGTGTGAGAGGACAAGTCCAGTCTGACCTGAGTATGTCTAGAATTATCTGTTTTTGTTTTTGAATAAATGCTGAACAAGGAGTGCTAGGCACAACAATTGAGAGTGCTTGATTATTAATTTAGTAAATTCTGATACGAACTCAGTGATATTTTTGAGTCAAGTGCAAAATACAAATTGCAATAAGTTATTAAAACTGCTGATCATTTAGACACTATCATGCCATAAATTAAATTTAATATTGGTTTGGACAATGTGCACTGCAATAGGTGGTTGCATGAATCTTGGAAATGTTGGAAATAAATTATGAAATGAAACTGCTTCATTCAAAATGATAAATGGTTAAATTATGTAATTGTTATGGATAAGTAATTTTGCACAATGACTTTGTTTGCTTTCTTTGAGTGTATTGATTTAATGTAACTTTTTATGTGGAAAAATGCTTTTCAAATGTATAGAAATTGTAATTTTTAAATAGTCAGTTGAATTCAATCTGTTTAAAACGTTTAATTAAGAATGAATTCAAATGGGAAATATAAGAGAGATAACCTTATGTCTATCATTACTGGTGGCTCAGCCCTTTTCTGACTTAAAAAAAAATATTTACACACTTAAGCCCATAGAGGAAATACTCTTGTAAATGATAAACTGTTATTTAGCAACTCTTGGATTGGCACAAGACACTTGCTTTCCTTCATAATTTTTTTTTTTTCCAAATCATGCCAAATTTATTCAAGATCACTGCTTCTTTAGCACTTATTTCTGTTAAATGTTGATGATGGAACACTTGCATGTTGTGTTTAATGCCTTGCATGATCAGAACATGCAGAGGCAAACTCTCGTCTGCATGCCACTTAATGAGTCTTTTTCCTTTTTCTCCTTCCCTGTCTGTGCACACAGAAGACAACTATGTTGAAGGTGGGTGCTTCATAACATTTTCTTCAGCATGTGTGTGTGTGTGTGGTGGTAAGGTGTAACAATTGAAAACAAACATGTTTTTCTAAATGGTGTCCAGTTTTAGTTCATTTAGTACACATATACAATTAACCACAAGCCGATAATATACCGTAGTAAAATGCTAGAATCCATTTGATATTAAGCTAATTGTGCCTGAAAATTAATGTAAATATTTCAAAATTCTGTATTATATATTTCCAGCATGTTTTTGTTTAGTCAGTCACAAGACAAGTTAGTTCCACACGTTTGTTTTATGTCTGGTTAACTTTTAAAACAAGTGAATCAATAATTTATTCCAAAGTTTGATTAGTAGCCATTTAATCAGCTCAGCTCGTGAACAAATGTAATTGAAAGACATGTGCTTATATCAGGGTTGCCGTTTAGTTGCAAAATCAAAAAAATAATTTCCCCCAGAATTATTTTTGTGCACCTTGTGACTTTTTTTGCTGTCATGTGAATAGATCTACTAGAACACTCACTCTGACTACAGAATTATCTTAGCACCAAAGTGCACCATTGCCCATCTTTGTCCTTGTTGAATGCTTGTAGACCCAAAATTATTAAATCCCATTCCCTCTCTCTTTGACTGCAGCTTTGCAAATTGTTTTACTTCAAGTCCCTTCCTAATTCCCTTTTGGAAGCACTGATTAAATTCCTTTGCAGGCATTCAGATCCAGATCTTGACAACTTTGCATTGTTAAAAATATATGATAACTTATATTTAAAGAAATGCATGAATTGAAATTTAGATGAAACACAGTGGACCAGGCAAATACCAGCTTTGGTTAGCTTTGTGCCAGAATCCTTCTGGGAAATTAATTGAGACCTAAAATGCTTGTTACAGATAAAGGACTATCTGTTCTCCGAATAGGGTTAATGAAACTTATAGCAAGACCCTGGATATTGGACTTAACATAGAGCACTAATGGAAACTTCTAAGCAACAGGATAAAGGCCTAAAATTGGATCATCTTTGCTTTAAGAAATAATGATTGTGGTTTGCTCCCCCTTTAATGCTTTTTAAACCATGACCTGCACACTTCACATATGGCAGCTCCTTGCTAGGTGGGCATTGAAAGAAGAGGGCTTATTTTGTTAAGAGGTATCTTCAGCTGCCATAAAGATGGGAGAGAATGGTAGGGAGCAGCATATGGAGATATCTCCCTATCCCAGCTTGATGTGGTGGGTTTGATTCCATCTGATGGTTCTGTGATCAGGCAGAATCAACTCTGTGGATGAAGAGTTTTGTGAGCTGCAAGTTAGCAGTTCACAGATGGCCTGGTCTTTCCGAAAGCTTACCGATACCGATTTTGATTTGAACAAAAGTTTCTATTGATGTTATCTTACATTTAAAAATCAATTTCTGGGGATCAATTTAATTCATGGACAGTTCACTACTTTCATCCATCATGATGTCAAGATGAAGTAGTCCCTATTTTATCATGAGAGTTTATTTTTACAAAGGACACATGCCAGCATCCCTTGATCTAAATTATGTTGACTCATGAAATTGAACTGGGTATTTTGATGATGGCATCATGTGCTCAATGACAAATTTGGGTAAATTATTCCAGGAAATGAGTTGGCTCAATTTACTGTGGGGTAGGGCTACAGCAGGACATCCGTGCAAATATTTAAAAATGATTCTTATACATAATTTACAAAGCAAAAATCAAGTATCTAAGGTGCAATTTTCTGCATGCATGTTTGTCAATTAGACCAGAGAGTCATAGAAACATAGAAACATAGAAATTAGGTGCAGGAGTAGGCCATTCGGCCCTTCGAGCCTGCACCGCCATTCAATATGATCATGGCTGATCATCCAACTCAGTATCCCATACCTGCCTTCTCTCCATACCCCCTGATCCCCTTAGCCACAAGGGCCACATCTAACGCCCTCTTAAATATAGCCAATGAACTGGCCTCAACTACCCTCTGTGGCAGAGAGTTCCAGAGATTCACCACTCTCTGTGTGAAAAAAGTTCTTCTCATCTCGGCTTTAAAGGATTTCCCCCTTATCCTTAAGCTGTGACCCCTTGTCCTGGACTTTCCCAACATCAGGAACAATCTTCCTGCATCTAGCCTGTCCAACCCCTTAAGAATTTTGTAAGTTTCTATAACATCCCCTCTCAATCTCCTAAATTCTAGAGAGTAGAAACCAAGTCTATCCAGTCTTTCTTCATAAGACAGTCCTGACATCCCAGGAATCAGTCTGGTGAACCTTCTCTGCACTCCCTCTATGGCAATAATGTCCTTCCTCAGATTTGGAGACCAAAACTGTACACAATACTCCGGGTGTGGTCTCACCAAGACCCTGTACAACTGCAGTAGAACCTCCCTGCTCCTATACTCAAATCCTCTTGCTATGAAAGCCAACATACCATTTGCTTTCTTTACTGCCTGCTGCACCTGCATGCCTACCTTCAATGACTGGTGTACCATGACATCCAGGTCTCGCTGCATCTCCCCCTTTCCCAATCGGCCACCATTTAGATAATAGTCTGCTTTCCCGTTTTTGCCACCAAAATGGATAACCTCACATTTATCCACATTATACTGCATCTGCCAAACATTTGCCCACTCACCCAGCCTATCCAAGTCACCTTGCAGTCTCCTAGCATCCTCCTCACAGCTAACACTGCCCCCCAGCTTAGTGTCATCCGCAAACTTTGAGATATTGCCTTCAATTCCCTCATCCAGATCATTAATATATATTGTAAATAGCTGGGGTCCCAGCACTGAGCCTTGCGGTACCCCACTAGTCACTGCCTGCCATTGTGAAAAGGACCCGTTTACTCCTACTCTTTGCTTCCTGTTTGCCAGCCAGTTCTCTATCCACATCAATACTGAACCCCCAATGCCGTGTGCTTTAAGTTTGTATACTAATCTCTTATGTGGGACCTTGTCGAAAGCCTTCTGGAAGTCCAGATACACCACATCCACTGGTTCTCCCCTATCCACGCTACTACTTACATCCTCGAAAAATTCTATAAGATTCGTCAGACATGATTTACCTTTCGTAAATCCATGCTGACTTTGTTCATACAGCATGAATATAGGCCCTTGAACCCACCATGCTGAACAAATTGACATATTGGGCTGGTCCCATTGTCTTGCATTTGGCCCACACCCTCCTGACCCATCCTATCCATATATCTATCTAAACTTCTTTAAACATTTGTATTTGTACCTGCTTCTGTCTCAACTCAATCCAATTATGGACTACACTTTGAGTGAAAAAGATGCTCCTGAGATATCTCTCAAATTTTTCCCTTCCGACATTAAGCCTATGCATTCTAGTTTTTGAATCATCTACCTAGCAGGGGAAAAGAAAATGTGCATTTTCACCTTATCCACGCTCTTCACGATCTTGTACACCTTAGCCATCTATGCTTCAAAAAAAATTGTTCTGGCTAATCCATCCTCTACCTACAATTCAATCCCACAGGCTCGGGTAATATCCTGATGCATCTTTTCAACTTCCATTATGATTTGCTGGAGTGGATGAAATAACAGGCTATGGAGCTGAGAACTAATGATTATTTATTCATTTTTCCAACTAAATGACACCTTTAGTCAGGTGACCGAACTGTTCACAGGACTGCTGGTGTGATCTCACCATTGTCTTGTACAGCTTCTGATGTTCCATCTTTTGTGCTCAATACCTTTCCAAAATGAAAGCAGGTGTGTCAAACAAATGGGCAATAGAAAGACGGTTCCCATATTTATTCCCAACTTCCCGTGTATCTGTGAAGATGACTATAAGGTCAGAGGCCGGATGTATGAAATGTTTATTGTTTTTTGCTTGTTTATGAAAATACATTATCCAGAAGTACATTTATGACAAACTGATAAATACCACAATTTGTAATATTTATATCTATAATATAGGATGCAGTTGGCTCTCAGCTATGCTTATGCACACGGTTATTTATTTCATGCCCCTTAGTTTGTAAGAATGGAAGTAAACACTGAAATCCCTATATTCATCAAAGAAACTAGACAAACATTGTAACCTGTTCACTTTAAATCCTTATTCTAGCAATGTGGTTTGCCAGCCAATTTATGGCTCAGAATTACTGATGCTTCAATTTCTTTTGACAAACAGCTTTACATAATAAACCAGAAATGTGTTTGTGTTTATACTACTGACCTTCCATTATGATCTGCTAGAGTGGATGACATAACAGGCAATAGAGCTGAGAACTAATGATTATTTATTCATTTTAAATTGTGCTAAGCAGCATTTTAGAATTTACATTCTCAATATTTATGTTTATTAGCTGAGATGTTGGAAAAATACCTGACGTAGTGCAAAAATAATGGAGTTGCGTTTCAAATTCTCAGTTGAGTTCATGGAATAGGTTTTGAAAATGTTGAATAGGATAATTTAGGATTAGATTCCTAAAATAGCTGACAAATTGCCAACTTTAAATTGCCTATCAGTTAAATAGACCAAAATCTATGTGGCAGTGTGTAAAGAGCATGTGACCTCCTTGAAGCTTCTTCTTCTTCTTGCGAATCAAACATAAACTAAAGGAATAGTTAGACCTCAAGCCGGGTATTGAGCAGCCAGGCTGTTGTCTCTGCATCAATGTCTGCCAGGCCCTGAGCTCCATTTGGTGGGTGGTAGAGCGGGCACCCAGAGATGACATGGTTGGCTGTCTGCTGTTCTGCTCTGCATTCACAGGCTGGGCTCTGGCGGAGCCCCCCAACTCAACATGTTGGCATTGAAACAGTGTAGTAGTGATAGTATCCATTCCTTCTGAGTACTTTGCTTATGAATAAATTTAGTTTCCAAGCTATGTTTGCATATTTTTTGTGATGACATTGGCATGAGTGCTCTCGCCAAATTTAAGCCATTGCCTCCATTTTGAGGACACATCTATGACAATATTACCATCTATTGAATGCAATTCAATTTTATTTATTTTAAATTTAGATCTCATAATTTGTTAGTCTGCTCCTCTCTACCTGTACATTTTGAGCTGCAATTCTGTTTTGGCAATTTCATTTTTTTCAAAAGATATTTTTTGATAATTTCACATGCAGATACATACTCTTAATTAAACTCTTCTGCATTCAGTTGAGTACATCCATGGGCCAAATGTTACTGCGCTTGTTCTGATACACTGCAGTTTTATTTTATAGTTTATACCTTTTCAGTTCATAACCTTTGTGAAAAATTAAAGCAGTCTTGAGGGCTGTCATGAAATGGGAAAAATACCAATAACAGGTGCATTTGCAAAACTTAATTTTGTTTAATTTTTCAAAGTAACATTTATTTCCCCTCTAGTCAGTGTATTTCACTCATTCACTCAGTATTCCCAACAACAGTCTTCATACAACATTAGCTTGCTACTTGTTCATTCAAATGCATCTGATACACCATGCAAACCTACAATCGTCCCTCTGGTTTCACAATGACAACCTTTGTTCACGCCTGGTACACAAAAATGCTGGAGAAACTCAGCGGGTGCAGCAGCATCTATGGAGCGAAGGAAATAGGTGACGTTTCGGGCCGAAACCCTTCTTCAGACCCTTCTTTGTTCACGCCTTCTGTCTTTTCATTTCTGGCCTTTGTCCAACCATCTACCTATCAAAAAAAACTGTCCTCACCTATATTAACCCACTACTTGCCAGGCTTTGCCCTGCTATTCATCTCTTCCAGCGTTCCCCCCCCCCCCCCCCCCCCCGTCAGTGTGAAGGAGGGCCCCGATGCAAAACATTACCATCCATGCTCTCCTGGCCTGCTGAGATACTGCAGCACTGTCTGTCTTATTTTGTAAACCAGCATCTGCCGTCCCTTGGTTCTACATGAACTTGCATAACTGCTGGTAAGTCTTAACAAATTCCATGATATACCTTTGAAGTCCTGCAACGGCGAAATGTGACAGATTCAGAATGGTGAATCTGTCAGCAAGCTTGGTATCTCAAACTTTCCGTTGTCTAAACAAATTAGATGTCCTTGCTTTGTTTTAGAACTGCCAATATTTACCAGAAAATTCCATTTCCATCTGTCCATGATCCCTGATGGGAAAATTAAAAACCTGTAATTTTGGAGTGAAGCAATGAATGCTTGTATTGAAAATATATTAAATTAGCTAATTGTTGGCAGAAATCCGAAAGAACTGCACTACAGGAAAATCTCCAATAGTTAGATGCCAATTCTAGCTTGACTAGTCACTGACCAATGATTGAATGCCTTACGGGGAATTGTGGATCTATTACTCGATTGAAATGACCTTTCAAGCAGTCCTTTAATGGGCAGTCAAAAGTGCAAGAAACCAAACTTTTTTAAACTTTTGACAACCCACAGATCCAATAATACCAGGAATTGAAGCTCTGATTGTTTTAAGCTAGTTACATATATTAATATTTTGCAATTTATAATTTATTTTATTAGCCAAGTATGTAAATCATACGAGGAATTTGATTCCCGCATCAGGGCGGTCGAAGCTCCTGCGGTTGGAACTCCCGAAGTCGGTCCTTAACCAGGGATCGCGAGCTCCACGATGTTAAGTCCGCAGGCTCCCGCGGTTGAAGTTCCCAAGGTTGATCCAGAGCAAGATGCCGCCCGCTCCACGATGTTAGGCCGCAGGCTCCCGCTGTTGAAGTTCCCAAGGTTGATCCAGAGCAAGAGGCCGCCCGCTCCACGATGTTAGGCCGCAGTGTAGACGGAGATAACGATAATGAAAAAGTTGCATTTCCGTCGAGGAAAGAGATTTAAAAATGTTTACCCCCCCCCCCCCCCCCACCACCCCCTCTCTCCCCTCCACATAATACAAAACTAAAGATACACTAAAACAACATTTAACTACCGACTGAAAAACAACAAAGAGAGAAAGGGCCGAGACAGGCTGTTGGCGAGGCAGCCATTGGTACTTGTCTTTTTTATGTTACAACCAATTCCCCCAAAAAATGCATCAACATTCTTGTCTGATTGTCGCTGCAATGTCAAGAAATATCAAAAGATATTTGATATTCCTGTGCCCAATCTCACAGTGTGAACTCAAATTCAAAGAGGGCCTGTCTGTTATTCTACTCTACCGTCAGGAATAAAAGGGTGCAATTAAATTAATTAAACTCCATACAGATAGATTTTCATAAATTCAGACGTTAGATCTTACCTTTTAGTTAGAGTTGGTCCCTGGCTGTCTAAATCTTTGTGTTCCAGGACCTCAGCAGGGACTTTGCTTTCAAGGCTTTCTTGCACTTTAATCCACTTCGCAGCACTTTCTTCAGCCTTTTTAATGCTTTTCCCACTAAATACAATTACCTGCTGCAAGTTTCCACGACATTTATTCCACAGAACAACAAATCGGAATCTCCAGTAAAACAGGCATCTGTGAAGCCCCCTTAGCCATTTTGTGTGCTAGCCTGAAGCAAAGTGCGTGATTGCTCAACTGGCAGACAAATCAATGTTAAATGTGCTATGATTGGACTAAAAATTACCCGAACATTTTCCGGTTTTTCTCTAATTTAATAAAAATGTGCAAGTCATCGTCATATCGAGTTTCAGGGGTGATTTATATAATTTTATTTACACAATATGTGAGAATTGCATGTAGTTTGGTGACTTGGGTCACAAAACTGCAGAATAAAGCTCCTCGGCCCACAGCCTAAGGGGCAGCCAGTGGATGTCAGAAGACATATTTAGCACTTATATCATTACGAGGTATATTGCTACTCAGAACCTTTGAAAACAAAAACTGATTAAAGTAAAATAACAAATTGAAAATGAGTTGTTAACCAACGTGAGAGTTTAGAATCCATGCAACATGCATTTCTAAAATATTATAAATAATTGAGGTCTGTAAAAGTAAAATGTTTATGGTTAAGGATTGCCATTGTGTAGAATGTATAAGCATAATTAAGTATTGTACTTAACTGGGGCTAACTTATTGTTGGCATGGGGCTGAATTTGGTTAAAATGTTGATGGCACATGCAATATTCTATCTTGACTGGAACTATTTAAAAAAAAAAAAGGTTTTTGTGTGCTGGAAGAATGCAGAGTAAGTAGATGATGACATCAGTCTGTAAACAATGTGGTTTTGACTTGAGTATAATGGGACCGCAAAGTGCATCTAATACAGTCTGTGAAACAAGCACAGTAAACTGTGTCTCAGGTGGGAGATTGCAACCTTCACGTGGTCCGCCCTGTTTTGACGAATGCAATCAACCTGGTGTGCACAATCAAAAAAGATCAAATAGACCAAGTTGTCCTCCAACTTTAGGCTGTGCACGTCATACGCAAGAAGAAGAAAGTAAAGTTTGTCCGAACAGCAGAAAAACTACTAACTGAGTCAATCTGGCAGGAATTCCTTGTAGATTGAAAATACAGCACATGTTTTACACTGCAATAAAATCTCCTGCCTTGTTTGAAACAATAGGTCTGCTCACAATAACTAATGAACTTGAAACAGCTTTAACTTATGTTAACAATAATTTACAATTTCACCAAGGAAGTTTAGCAAGGCATGAACTGCATGCATTCTGATAGCTGTATCTTTAGTGCCTTTGGCTTGCATGCTTTGGTGATTTTAAAGCATATTCAGAAGCTTAATAATGCACATGAAGTACTGGCTTTTGGCAGTGACAAATGTTTTTCTTAAAAAGATCAGCAATTATTTTGATGCTAATTGCTTAAATTAAATATTCACAACCATATTATTCCAAAAGTAAGTTATAAAGGCACAATGTCCTGGAAAACAGAAGAAACACCATTGGAGTAGAATGCTAATTTTCTGTTCAATCCAAATTATTGTGACATGAATCAGCTTATAGATATTTTCCTAAGAATATAATCACCCATGTTAATGTTTTGCTTGAAGTCTAGGATCTTCCTAATCCAGTGAAGCATCAAGTTTGAAACCTTGCATGCAATCCGCAATATAAAATTGAATAGATTTTTGAAGAGGGAGAGGCATGGCATGAACTATATTATTCCAAAACTGCCCCAAGAAGCTATTTCTTGCTTTTGCTTTCTCTACTTCAGGACAATGCTTCAGATCATTTTTGTTTTTCTTACAGATATATAGTAAATATTTTAAATATCCCTGATAGGATTTTGTTTAGTCTATGCAGGCCACAGGGCAAATTACAGGAGTTCAGCAAATGTGGTACTATTGGTCAAATGTAATAGGGATGAACCTAATGATATGAATATTGACTTATCTAACTTCAAGTAACCCTTGCTTTCCCTCTCTCTCCGTACCTCCCCCATCCTAGTTCTCTGACCCATGTGATTCTCCCCTTGATTAACTGTTTATCTTTGCGTGCTTCATTGTCACAATGATCAATGCTACATTTTTCTTGATCTTTGACCCCTTTGATGCCTCCTTTTCGCACTTACATTCTATATCCCTGTGTCACCATCACCTGTGACTCTCAGTCTGAAGAAGGGTCTCGACCAGAAATGTCACCCATTCCTTTTATCCAGAGATGCTGCCTGTCCCGCTGAGATACTGCAGCATTTTATGTCTCTTCAATGTAAACCAATATCTGCAGTTCCTTCCTGCACATGAACTGGGGAATTGGAGGCTGGTATGTGATAGACCTTTGTGATAGGGAAGTTATTGGGGGAAAAGAGAAATTCTGCTGGACAAATTAATCTTCACTTGGAGTGGCAGGGATTAATCAAAGATCATGGCTTTAATGTTTTGTAAACAAAATTTTTATTTCGAAGAGTTAACACAATACAATGAGGCCATTGCATCTGTAGTGTAAGTATAATTTTGTGATGTCTTTAACAAGGCCCCACATGTGAAACTAGTTGACCATATTTGAGCCCATGGAATCAGAGGAAAGTTGGTAAATTGAATCCCAAATTTACTCAGTATTGGGAGACAGAGAGAGTGATCATGTGTTGTTTTTGTAATTGGAGGTCTTTGACTGGTGTACTACAGGATTCATCCACCTGGCCCTTACTGCTTGTTACAAATATTTACAATTTAGATATGATTATCGGAGTTAAGCTTAGTAAGTTTACAAATGACATGAACATTGGCCATGTGGTTAATAGTGAGATGGAATATTGTCAGTATAAGTTATTCATTAGTTTATAAAATGGGCAGAGAATAGAGGCAGAAGGACTGTAATCCCGACAATTGTAAGGTGATGCCTTTTGGTGAATTACTGAGGGTATGATCTATACAATGAGGGAGCAGAAGAATATGACACGAGTCTAAAAATTCATGTCATTGGCATCACAGGTAGATAAAGTGGAGCAGGCATACGGCATACCTACCTTCATTATCAGGGGCATAACATATAAGAGTAAGGAGATTATGGTATATATTGGTTAGCCACTGATGTACTATCTACAATTCTGGCTGTCACACTATAGGAAGGATCTTCACTCTTTCTTCTGCCCATCAGCCTCTGTCTAACCATTTTTTGGCTACATCCACATATCTCCATGTGACTGGACCCCTCTCCTTCTCTTAGCTGGCTCCATCTGTCCATTATCCTTCACTTCTCCTCAGTCACCTGCTGGCCCATCTCACCATTCCTCCTCTCCTCTGTACGGCTACCTTCCTTCTCTCCACTGTCACCCAGAGATACTGGTCAACCCGACTAGTGTCTGTCTTGCTCCAGATTCCAGCATCTGCAGTTCCTTGTATCTCAATAGGAAGAACATGGTTGCGTTGGAGAAGGTGCAGAGAAGATTCACCAGGGCATTGCCTAGGATAGAACATTTCAGTTACAAGGAGAGACTGGATCGGCTGTTTTTGTTTTCCCTGGAGCAGAAAATCCTGAGGAGGTAGCTGATGGGGTTGTCCAAAATTATGATGATCATAGATCGGGTGGAATGCAGAAAATATTTCCCTAGAGCAGAGGGTTCAAGAGTACAGCTGTAGATTTAGGGAGAAATGTTTAAAGGGGATCTGAAGAGGAATTTATTTCACCGAGAGGGTGGTTGGCACCTGCAACACACTTTCTGTGCTTCCATAGTAGTCAAGCATCTAGACGAGCACATGTTTTGTCAATGCATAGAAGGCTGCAGACCAAGTGTTTAGTTTAGTTTAGAGATACAGTGTGGAAACAGGCCCTTCAGCCCACCGGATTCTCACCGACCAGCGATCCCCGCATATTAACACTATCCTACACCCACCAGGGACATTTTTTACATTTACCAAGCCAATTAACCTATAGACCTGAACGCCTTTGGAGTGTGGAAGGAAATTGAAGATCTCGGAGAGAACCCACGCAGGTAGACCTGAACGTCTTTGGAGTGTGGAAGGAAATCGAAGATCTCGGAGAGAATCCACGCAGGTCACAAGGAGAACGTAAAAACTCCACACAGACAGCAACTGTAGTCGTGATCGAACTGGATCTCCGGTGCTGCTTTTGCTGTAATGGAGCAACTCTGTTACTGCACCACTCTGCCACCCCCTGTTGGTGCAGTAAAACTCTTTGTTACTGTTCAGTGGAGCTAGTGAATATTTAAATAATAATTTTAAAACATTTGTTCGGGAAGTTAGGGGTGTTTAACAATTAACTTCAGTTTCATCTTAAAACCCAGCTGTCATTGTAAGTGTAAATGGTTCTTATAAATTTATCCTGAAATGCTTAGCTTCAGGCAAAGGCAAAGTTACTAAACTGTTAGTTTTGAAAGAAATATAGTGTTAGTAAAAATGAAAGGCAAATTTCATGGAATTACACTGAAACTGATTCCGAACACAAGGATCCTGTGCTGTTGATACTACAGTGGCGAACACGTCTTGCCATTTGCTTCTCTCAATTGAGAGAGTGGACAATTCAAAATCTGGAGCGTCTCGTCCCGAAACGTCACCCATTCCTTCACTCCAGAGATGCTGCCTGTCCTGCTGAGTTACTCCAGCATTTTGTGTCTATCTTCTGTGTAAACCAGTATCTGCAGTTCCTTCCTATTCAAAATTTTTTGTAAAAGGTGTACCCAGAAAAGTGAACACTTTCTCTGTTATCAACAGGCAGCGGTTTGGATTGTTTGCTGACACCTAGAGATTGGTACTTTTGACTCCCTTTTCCCATTTAGAAGGAATGCTCCACTATTTCAACTGATTGTTACAATATATTTATTTTACTTGTGACATTGAGTCCATTGAAACTAAAATATTATAATTCTATTTTCAATTAAACACTTTTGCATAATTTTCAGGCTGATTTTGAAGGAAGCAGTTCTTTCAAAAATAAGATATTAATTCTAATCGGCTTGATTGCAGAGGTGTGCGAAAGCAACTTGCATCAAAAGGTGCATTAGTTGACCTCTATTTTCATAATACAACGTGTGAAAAGTCCGCGAGAGTCCCTGCTCTTGGTTGCCACACACTACAGGGTTACCCAAAATCTACATGTCTCAAGTAGGATTGGGATTTCTTGGACTTTCTTTAAAGTACAGTAGTCTGGGAACTTCTAAAACTTATTTCATCATAATTGGTGATTCAAGAATGAGTGTACCTTGTGAGGCAATAACCTGGCATGAAATCAGTGCTGTTAGAAAACGGCAAGAGAAACCAAAGTTAGTCACCGAATAATACAGCATAGAAAGCAGGCCCTTTGGCCCAACTTGTCCATAGTGATCAAGTTGTCCCATCTTGGGTAGTCCCATTTGCCTGTTTTTTGCCCATATCCCTTTAAACCTTTTCTATCGATTCTACCTGTCCAAGATTATTCTAAATGATGCTATAGTTCCTGCCTTAACTATCTCCTATGCAGGCACCTGCCGTGAGTAATTACTCAGGATAGGCAGTCAGCCGGCTTTTAAAAAAACCTTAAACTGCGCATGTGCAGATTGTTCTCCTCTCCGTAAGCTGTCAGTCGAATTTTATAAAGTCTTCTAAAGCCATATCTCTTGATAAAGTACCGCATTTTCCGGCAATGAAGACGCGCCTGCGTCGAAGACGCACCGCCATTTTGAGTTGCTAAATTTTGAAAGAAGGCTGGAGGGACATAGCATTTCTCAAGCTCAAAAAAAATTAAAATTAAAAATAAAGAAAGTAACAATTCAATTTGCCCAAGGGATCCAAATCTCCTTCATTCTGAATTACTGAATGGGTGGGGTGTGGAGGGTGATCGCAGGTGGAGTGATGGTGGGAAAAACGGGAGCATACCGGGACAAATTGAATCAGTTGTGACCTTATTGAATGATAATACTTGTTCAAGGGACCAATTGGGGGGAGAGTTCCTTTCACAGCGTGTGGGGAGTCTTGCTAAGGGTAAAGTTGCGGGGAGGGCAGGAGCGTTGAGAAGGAGGGTGTTGGGGATCATGCCAGTAACTCACTCACCGCTGCCACGCCCCTCCGGGCGCGGAGCCACCGCATCGTGGCCGTAGAGGGAAGTAGCTGAGTTCATAGCTCAGGAGGCTGCGAGCAGCTGCCGGGACATCAGCGCCTTCTCCCGACCCGCTCACCTCTGGCAGTGCTCTCTGTCTGAACACTCCTGTGTCAGCGCGATCAAGGGACCAATTGTGGTTACTCGCGCTGACACAGGAGTAAGCTACACCACCCGATGTCCTGTTATCCTTTGCCTGCTGACCCGCTCTTCAGCTGGTCCCCTCACTGTCCGGTCTACATTGAAAGACACAGACCAGGCAATGAATAACATGTGGTATCACCCAGCGCAGCAAGTGAGACCATGTCCTGCTCCCAGCGGCAGGTGGAATTTATGGATTTGCAGAAGTGGCTGACATGAGCGAGCGGCAGAAGAGAGGTCTTCAGATGGAGAGCACTGCCAGAGGTGAGCGGGCCAGCAGAAGGCGCTGAGGTGAGGTACCCGAGCTACTTCCCTCCCCGGCCACAATGCGGTGGGTCCGTGCCTGGAGCGCCACGGCAGCGGTGAGTGCGTTGCTGGTATGATCCCAATCCCCCTCCCATTCAACGCTCCTGCCCTCCCCGCAACTTGGCCCCCTCCCCCAGTGGCGTATTTTTACATCCGCTTCCCACTTTACAGCCGCTTCCCATCAGCTGCCAGCAATGAGGGATAGATTTGGCTAACCCTCAGCACAGAAATATTGTTCTTGATGTTGCTGTACTGAGGGATAGCCAAGTCTATCTTTCTTGGGTAACAATCTAACCTTCGGCCTCCAAGATGCAGGTAAATTTTAGTGCCATATTTTTGAGTAAAAAATAGTGTCTTCATTGCCGGGTAATACGGTATTTAAAAACATATAGCTTAATGAAATTTACTTACCACATTATTTGTACACAAACTCCATTCTTCCCTCTTTGTTTCTTAAGATAAGGACAATCCATGTTTGAAAAACCCGCCAAGAAACTTGCGCTGCTCGTGCGCAGTAGGCTGATGCGCATGCGCAGTACGCAGTCCACGGTGCAAAGTCAGAAGTTCACCTGCCTTCAGCTCCCCTTGTCATGAAGGCTTGAAGCAGCGTCGACGGAACGTCAGCTGCACGTACATTTGTGTGTTACATGTACTGGGGATGAAAGGCACGGGAGAATTATGCCTACCTAACAGATCGAACTCTTGGGTAGGAATAATTATCCCGTGCCTTTACTATCTATATTTAATAATTACCATTTTGTAATTTTAGTCAGGGTAGGCAGTGCCTACCTTGACTACCTCGATGGCACGTGCCTGCTCCAATGGCAGCTTGTTCTATATGCTCATCCTCTGATTAAAAAAGGTTTCCACTCAAGTACCTATTAATTTTGTCTTTCTCATCTTAAAACTATGTTCTTTGGTTTATGATTCCCCTACCCTGGGTAAAATACTCTGTGTTCACCCTATATATTCCCTATACACCTCCATGAGATCACCCCATAGCCTTGTGCGCCCCAAGGAATAAAGTCCCAGCATGCTTAACCTATTCAGTGGCACTCTATTGTCACAAGGACACGGTACACAAAAGACACCACATTTTGGGTACCACGATAGCTCAATCCCTCAAGCCTTGGCAGAATCCTCGTAAATCTTTTCTACACTCTTTCCCGTTTAATGACATCCTTTAATGAAGATCCCCCCTCAATCTTCGGCTTGTTCTCGCTAGAATTTAGAAGATTGAGGGGGGATTTTATAGAAACTTACAAAATTCTTAAGTGGTTGGACAGGCTAGATGCAAGAAGATTGTTCCCGATGTTGATGAAGTCCAGGACAAGGGGTCACAGTTTAAGGATAAAGGGGAAATCCTTTAGGACCGAGATGAGAAAAACATTTTTCACACAGGGTGCGGTGAATCTCTGGAACTCTCTGCCACAGAAGGTAGTTGAGGCCAGTTCATTGGCTATATTTAAGAGGGAGTAAGATGTGGCCCTTGTGGCTAAAGGGATCAGAGGGTATGGAGAGAAGGCAGGTACTGAGTTGGATGATCAGCCATGATCATATTGAATGGCGGTGCAGGCTCGAAGGACCGAATGGCCTACTCCTGCAACTATTTTCTATGTTTCTATGTTTCCTACAACAGGATGACCAAAACTGAACAGAGTACTCCAAATGTGACCTTACCAATGTGTTGTTTACCTGTTACATAATGTTCCAACAGGGATACTCAATACCTTGACTGATGAAGATCAATGTACCAAAAATGTTCATAACCACCCTACTTATCTAATATGCCACGTTCAGGGAACATAACACCTGTACTCCTAGTCCCCTCTGCTCTACAACACTCCCTAAGGCTACCTTGCACAGAGAACATCTTCCTATTGTTGATATTCAAATACAGTTGGAAAGAGAGTCATTTTCGCATGCTATAAGCATAATTGGTTGATATTTAGCTATAATTTCCTTTTATTTTCCCTCCTTGGCCATCTTTGCTCTTCACCCGCTCATGAACAATGATGGTCCTGAACTCTGACTAATTCTCTTTACAGTCCCATTGTCAGCTAATCCCACAGGCTCCTTGTTTACCTTTTGCCAGATCTCTCTCCCACTGTTATATCAGCCTTCCCTCACCTCTGGTTTAGGTACAGCCCACCCTCCTTGCCCAGGTCCCAAGTACTCCACATGCAATCCCAATGATGTCAATACCAAAAACCCACTCTCATGCACGTTAATCTGCGCTATCCCCCTTATTTCTATTGTCATTAGCCTGTGGCACAGGCTATGGTCCTGGTATTACAACCATATATATGTTCATATTTTGAATATTCTTCCAGATTCCTTTAAATCCCTTGCAGGATCTTGTCCCTGCTTCTACTTATGATGTTCATATCTAAATGTTCTAATCTTTGCTGGTTCTTCTTCCACCTTTCTAATGTCCTGTACACAATCGGAGACATTCCTGGCACCAAGGAGGCAACTTATCATTCTGGACTCAGAAGCAACCCATTGGTTAGCTCGCCATTGAATCTCACAACTGCTTGTCTAGACATTTTCCTCCTTTCTTATGTTTCAGAACCAGCCATGGTGTCACAAACTTAGCTGTTGCTTCTTTTCTGTGTGTGGCCATCTCCTCCTTTCCACCTCCAGTATCTGAAATGGTATACCTCTTGGGAGAATGACCACGGGGATCCCCTGCATTATGTGCCTGCAGTTACTGCCCTTCACGGTGGTCAACTATAGTCATTCTGTACCTGTGGCATGGCCAGCTCTCTTAAGCACACAATCTGCAACATTTCCCGTATCCTGAATTCATTCACAACTCCAGCCACTCTATGCAGCACCTCGGGAACTGCAGGTGGACACACCTTCTACAGGTGTAATCACCAGGGTCACTGGAAATGCCCCTGATCTCCCACATCCTGCAGGAGAAGAATACTATTGTCATAGCTTACATATCTTTTATCCTCAGTCCCTTCCACTAAGGAAGTAAAACAATAACATGGTCACTGCTTATGCTACACACCAAAGCTAGATGCTCAATAGAGCCCACATGTTGATCTTCAAAGCAGCACTTCAATCTAATAACCCCACTCAGTTTAATTGCTACACCATTGGTGGTCATGACTTTAGCTGAAAGGATCTCAAACTCACAAAATATCTCTACCTCATCCTTTAGAGTGTTCCTTTAATCCTATTGTATTACTCAAGTCTGGGTCACTTATCCTAATGTCACCTCAGGTATTTGGTGTTACATTTTTTTAAACCACCCTATAAAATATTTAGAGTTTTTATTACATTTAACAAAACAATCTTTGTTGCTGCTAAAGATAGATGCAAAACGTAACTCAATGGGTCAGACAGCATCTCTGGAGAAAAGGAATAGGTGACGTTTCGGGTCTCGACCCTCTTTCGGACTGGTCTCGACCTGAAACGCCACCTATTCCTTTTCTTCAGAGATGCTGTCTGACCTGCTGAGTTACTCCAGCTTTTTGTGTCTATCTTCTGGTTAAGCCAGCATCTCCAGTTCCTTCCTACATATTTGCTAAATTATGTTCTTTTCATGTTTCATGATGAAAGGATGAGGTGCCTGGATTTCAGGCACCGGTGCAGTTTTTTATTGAAAGGCATAAATGAGTGTCTTGTAGATTGATCCTGTGACATTTTATTCATTATCAGTTACAAAAATGACAATAGATTTTGCCCTATGTCATTCATGTGTTGATGATGTCACAATGTGCTTTGCAGCCAATGCATTATTGTCTTGCTTGTTGTTCACATAACTATGGCAGTCATTCCGTACAAACCAGCATTAACGAGATTTATAAACACTTTGTTTTGCATTGCTCGAAGAACGAATCTTCAAAAGAGGGGTTATTTCTCCCTATTTAAGAGAGAACCCATGTTTAATTACTCCTGCATCAAAAAGAAATTGGGGGTAGATGCAAATGAGGATAAGACCTCAAGAGAGCTTCCACAAGATAATCTGAATTGGATGGGTCACGGATTGGAATTATGGCTGCACTAACACAAGGCAGATTTTCCGCTGTGTGCTCTGGGCTTTCACCTGGGAAGGCATCTTGAGGGGGGCAAAAAGCTAATATGGTAGTATCAGAATATGAATGCAGAACTTCACAGACATTATGATCAAGAAAAAAATAAAATGACACACTGCTGCATCATAATAGCTAGTATCACTGTTTATAAATAATGCCTTTGCCAAAGTGGTCTGACAGTTTACTCCATCAGGAGACCAAAGAACTCAGTCGATGTCTATAACATTCTATTAAGGTTTTAGAGACTAGTCGTAGCAGGAGGAATCTTCAACAAAGCATGAGCTGATGAAAAATTCAAGTAAATGAAATAACAATATGTATTGCATATTTTGCTATCCGGTAAGGGAAACAGAATTGCAAACATTTCAGACACTTGAAGTTGGTTGACTATTTGAGTGGAGGCATTTCCGCAGAACTTGATAAGGAATTGTCATTTAACCAAGTAATTAACCTAGGATTTTTTTGTTGCCTTTTTCTATCCTCTTTAAGATTTATGTTCTTTTCTTTATCAGATTTTCCAGGATAAAGATCAAACAAATTGCAATTCCATGGTAGTTTAAGTCTTCATGATTGACATTAATGTTTTTATGATGATGAATGCAAAGGTTATAGAATCACACTTATCCAAGGTTGGCCTCGTTGGGTCTTTTATTTGTAGGAAAGAGACCTATGGCAGACTTTGTCAAATCGTGGGACTTGAACAGGGTGAATAGGAAGTGCGTATATTTTCTTTCATCAATATAACCTAGTGATTGATTTTATTTTTTGTTTAGACAATGGGAGGAAAGATTCAAGGTGCATATACCAAATTTTCTTGCCCAGAGGTTGCTGTGATTTTGAATTAATTAAGTGAATTCATGTCCTCCATGCATGTTTTAGTAAGTGGACAATTTGGACAATCACCTGAAATGCCTTTCCTCAAGGCCATGAACCAGAAATTAGGTGGGACAGTCATTCATTTTTGCTTTGTGTGGACGTAACTGGCTAAGTGTCCATTTCCCAGGCCGCATAGTTACATGGTTCTCCTTTGATGGGGGTAAAATATCATGAAAGATGCATTAGCCAAAGAAATTCTGTAAGATAAATCAGGTGGTATTCATTTGCAACAGAATAATAAGGCAACTGATTCTTTACACATTAAAAAACAGTTTTACAGACTTGCATACTGATCAGAATGATAGTCCCAATTATGAAATAAAGACAGACTTTTTTTATTGAGCATTGGATGGATTTAATATACATTTTTGTCACCCGCTGTCCACTACCAAAATTCAGGAAGTTTCTGGGATAATGCACATCCAGCACTTCCACCATACCCATTAAAATAGGATTGTCGCAATTTGTACTCCAACTGTATGGCCAGAAATAATATTTGATCTTAATCAAGTGCGCATTTTAAATGCTCAGGATGACTTCCTCCTGAATGGAAGAAGTTCAGGCATTAAAGGAAAGCTGTCTTTCGCACAAAGGGAGAGAAAAAAATAATTCAGTATTAAGACTTTTAAAATAAATCACCTTTTTGAAACTTTTTTTGGTTTTGGTGATAATCTATATATATATATAGCTGCACAATGTTATCCATCTATATATAGCATAACATTGTGCAGCTTGTTATGAATAATTTGGCTTTTATTTCTTTATTTTACTATGCTAAAAGTTCACTATGACTGAGGTAATTTGGGAATTCTTTCAATTTTGCTTCTGAACTTCCACAGACGGCCGTTGCAAATACTGAAAGAAACAACTATGCTGCTACCCTAAGATGTCCATTGATTTTCTGTGGGAGGTGTCACGTCTCCAGATGAGTTATCCAGCCATCCAGCAGCGATGCGATGGTTTTATCTATACCAGTTTATCACCTCCAAATTTTCTTTCAAACTGTCAAGACATGTTTTGAACATGTATTATTGTGATGACTTATAACCACGAAGCTAATAACTCCAGTCATTAAATAATGATGATCAGTGGTGTTTCAATTTTCGATTTCCTGATTTTTACTCTTGCCTTGTATCCAGAGACGTGGAAGGTGCCGCTATTTTGGGATCAGTAGAGAGGAGGAAAGATAAAAGTATTTTAAGGCAGAAGATATAAAGGAAATGTGCATGATGATTGTTGCAGCCATCAATAGGTTTTTGATATGTGTTTAACAAAGACACTGTAAAACCTTGGGTATTGTCTACCCTTAGACAAACCCCACGGTAAGGACTGCTTTAGAGCACAAATAGATGGTATAATTGTGCGGCACAGGTTAAGTTCTTTGTTAAAAGATACAAAATCAGATTTTTGTGATTGGAGACCTCAATGTTTTTTGAATTCTGCTGAGATTGTTTCAATTTATGGAGAACAAGACAGGTTTACTTCAATGTTTAAGCTCCTGTGTTTCACTCTTTTTCAATTGATCGGTGTTTGATGCTTGGTTTTGTGGTTGCTTTATTTAATTAGTTACCCTAGTTAACAATCGTTGAACGTGTTAGATCAGGGTTGTGATTTTCAATCTTGCACACATTGCTTTATATTTTAAATGAGATTGCTTGAGCAGTTTGCAGCATGGCAGCAACATTATTGTATCATGTTTAAGGTTGCATGAGACAGTGCAGATGCAGGAATCTGGAGCAAAAAAACAAAAAGGTGGAGGAACCTGGGGATCAGGCAGTATCTAGTGGAGGGAAATAGATAGTTGACTGTCCATCTCCCTCCTCATTTGCTGTTTGACCCACCAAGTTCCTACATTATGCTGTTTCTTTGCACATGTATGTCGTTGCAAGTTTTGAGTTGCAGTACTCTCTGCACCTTAAATTTGTCCACCCACATATGACTTTTGTCTGTTCAAGATTTGATTACAAGAAGCATGTTTCATAACCACATAGGACATCACCTGGGCAGAGAAACATTAGCTCTGCAAGTAGTTGTTGGTATAATCATGAATACCTTGCAAATGAAGCATCATTACAAAAAACATTATAGAATATTTCTGATTGGTCATCAAATAGCATTTCCTATAATTTCCTTCTCTATTCATGAGTGTAAAACCTGGTGATTTTGTCTATTGCCATAAACAATGAAATCTCTAATATGCCTGATAGCATAATTTTTTCATCATTACAATTCATCTGTAGAAATTGCTCTAAAATGGAATTATAAATTATTGTACAAATTGTTTTATGTTGGGTTCTCTTTTTATAATTTTCCCTTTTAATACCATCTATCATACTTGATCATACTGATTGTTCTATTCTCTCACCCCTCGCTCACAAACCCTCACCCTCCCTCAAACAACCCCTTTTTTAGAGAGAACAGCGCGGACCCGTTGGGTCCCCCTCCCCCAACGCAATATTCCACCACTCATCCATACATGAGACGATCCAGACCCGGCAACACTCCCCGAACTGCGCAGGCACGGCTGACAGGTCCCCGTTGTGACGCCGGAGATCCCCATTGTGACGCGAGTCAAAATGGCGGTCTCAAAATGTCGGCGGGACCGGCAAACCTCCCCCAACAGCGTAGACGTGGCTGACGGGGCCGGCAAGTGGGAGCACAGCGGGCCCGGGGAGTATAAGGATGCACTTTTTGAAAGAACATAAGGAGGAATTTCTTTGCTCAGAACATAGTGAATTTGTGGAATTCATTGCCAGAGATGGCTGAGGAGGCTGTCGTTGGGTATTAAGTGCAGATTGATAGATTCTTGATTAGTAAGGATATGGGGAGAAGGCGGGAGAATGGGGTTGAGAGGGAATGATAGATCAGCCATGATTGAATGGCAGAGTAGACAATGGGCTGAACTGCCTAATTCTGCTCCTATGACGCATGAACAGAACTCAGCGAACTCTTCAGCCAACCAACCCCTCGACCCTCACGCACCCTTAAATATAATTTCCTATAAATTTGTGTTTCCTCTACTTGGTTTCCTCTAATATGCCCATTGCCATGGTATTTTCATAATTACAATTCATCTGTAGAAATTGGTCTAAATTAGAACAAATTGTAGATGGGTGTACAAATAGTTTTATTTTGGATTCATATTTAGTCCATTGCCTTTTGCTACCATCGGTCATGTTTGATCAGGCTACTTGTTAAAAACTCTTATTTTCTCACCCTCACTCGAATAAAGTGTGACTAATTTTAACAATTCATGTGAAACAAAATGCACAGCTTTGGAAATACTGGTGAATGAGCTAAAGTTTTAATGTAATATCGAGTGATGAATAAAATACAGGCATTTCTTTATATAAACATACATCACCATAAAGGCCACTCGGTATATGAGGAATGAATGCTTTTCTTAAAAGCCTTGGGAAGCACGGTGGCGCAGCGACAGAGTTGCTGCCTTACAGCGCTTGCAGCGCCGAAGACCCGGGTTCGATCCCGACTATGGCTGCTGTCTGTACGGAGTTTATACGTTCTCGCCGTGACCGCGTGTGTTTTCTCCGAGATCTTCGGTTTCCTCCCACACCCCAAAGACGTGCAGGTTTGTAGATTAATTGCCTTGGGTTTGTATAATTATGTGTAAATTGTCCCTGGTGTGTAGGTTTGTGTTAATGTGTGGGGATTGTTGGTCAGTTGTGTTAATGTGCGCTGTATTTTGAAACTAAACTGAAATTGGGGTAGGGTGGAAGGAAAAGATAAATAAGAATTCTCTGTTGATCTATGAATCATTGGTACTGGTTGAAATTTCTGGCATGATTGAAGTTTAAATCAACCTTTGAAGGACTAAGATGATGATGAAAGAAGGGAAGAAAAGCAGAACGTGAACAGTTTTTGTTCCTTGGTGTTGAGAGAATAGTGCTGCATGACAAATAAGTGACCTATTTAACTTAAAGATTTGATTACTTTTTTGCAATTCAGTAATATTGACTTGATCTTTACCCATTTAAATGTAATGAAGCATATATAATTGAACATGGAAAATGTAAACAACTTTGGGCTACCTGTAGACTCCCATTACAACTGAATCTCATGAAGATCTCATTGGCATTTAACCTGTGTAATCAGCTTTTGGATTATGCATCAGATTAGATCTGGCACACAATCCACTGATTTCAATGTGATTGTAAAACTACAGAGCAGGAAGGTATGGATGCTAGAGTTTGAACAATAAATATTATTAATCTTGGTGAATCTGCAAGGAAATAGAAGTGGTTCACAAAGCAGATAGCTACTTGTGGAAAGGCGTTGGCGAATATACAATGTAATGAACACTAGATGAGGAAAACAAATGATACACTGGAATTCTGACAAAGAAAGAGTAGACGCTTGAGCTGAACATGAAAATTAATTGACATCCTGAAGAAGCAGGCATTTCATTATTTCTTAATGCTGGCACATTAAGACTGGAGGAGATATTTGATTTTCGAGACAACATGTAATAAAATCTTGATTAAATGGAGTTGCGTATATGTTATCTTTTTGCAACTGTAGAATATGCCAAGAAATAACATTAACTTCAAATCACTCAGAAAATTTGTTGTCTTACATTGGTTCTCATTAACAGGCATATAACCTTTAAAGTTAATTAAACAGCTTGCCTCATAAAGAACAATTAAATTGGCCTTTCTAAATGTCATTTAGTACAGTTTTTATTTAAGTATTGGAGTTGAACTTGTAAAAGTTACACCACATCATGCTGAATCGCACAAGACACTTTAGCACTGAATAGTTAATATGAAGAAACTGACTTGTTTTTATTGAAATATTTTGATTGAAAGGTTACATATAAAAATCTTGTGGGAATATTTTGAGTCAACTACAATCAAAGTCAGCTTGTTTAAATTTGAAGGCAATATCCCATTTCAGTAAGACATATTTTTAAAAGAAAGCTAATGCAGGGAAACTATTTCAAGGAGAATAATAATTTCTCAAGATTATTGCATATTGCGTTGTGAACATGTCTGCAAGTGGTAACTTTTTTTGGGTTGCTTTGGGTACATTTGTCAAACGTTCTAACTCATGGTCAGAAATTTGCAAAAAGATAGGGAAAAAAATGGGGAAAAAAGTGCCTTTTTATACAATCTTGTGGTGATGCTCTTCTATATTGTGCAATGAAAGGAAAGGTAAGTTGTATTAACACAATGGTTTTTGTCTTAGACATTCTCTTAGTCATCAGTTCTTTTAGTTATGAGGTAGTTGGAGAGTCAATGGTGGGAATCAAAGATTCTTCAGGTCGTGCTTGATCAATGGGTGGGAAGGTATTTGTGATTTGTTCACGTATACTGCAGTTTGCGAGTGGCTTCCACGTACATGTTCCTTTTATTGAGACTTGATATTCCCAGCACCTTCCCAAATTCCTCACTTTGATTAAAAACCAGGAGTCCTATGAGTTAGTAAGGGTGTTAAAATTTTCCAGAGAGATTTTGAAAATGTTATTGAAGCATTTTCTTTGTCCTGCTGAACATCCTTTCCTGTACTGAAGCGCTTGTTTTCAGAATCTGGTTAGGTACAGAATAATGAAGCCAATTGAGTTGGATGTGATCAGATACTTGTTGCCGGAGAGGGTGCTGACAATGGATGCAGTGAACTGATTTTAGAAAATGTGTAAGGATTATGTTGGTGGTAATACTCCAGTGCTTGGTAATGCCTGCTATGAGATTGCCCGTCATTCCAAAGCAAACGAGCAGAATTGGGATCACTAACATGCAGTGTATCTTAAGCTTGGTGTTCTGAGACCTTAGTCTTGAAACACCAGCAGCGAACAAGCTTTTCTGTACTACAAAATATCTGCTAAGGCACAATTTATTCATATGTAGACTTCACCAATTTGATTTGATTTTTCATAGAAGCTGATTTTAAATATGTTTAGAGACAAAATAATGAAATGTCTGGTGCAAGTGGAAAGAACATTTTCATTCTTTGAAGATTTGAGTTATTGCCAATATCTGAAAGTTTTTGGAGATTGGATATTTGTGAACCAATCGGAGTAGTATAGCATCATTAACTCCACCTTACTGTACACTTTATATTAACACCCATTTCCTACATTACGTAGTTATATTAGTGGTAGCAATGAACTAACAACCTACTGTACCACTCTTTTATACCTTATGATTAAAGATGATTTAAACTCCAGACCTGTGTTTGTTAAGTTGTTTACATTTTGTTGAACTATTCTGTACCAAACTAAACAAATACCACTCAAAAGTAACAACAGAGAGTGCTAGATGTACTCAAGTGCTAGAAGTCTGTCAAGGCCTCCCTGTTGCTGACTTTTTTAACTCCTCTTCCCATTCCCATACTGATCTTTCTGGCCTGGGCCTCCTCCATTGTCAGAGTCGGGCCACAAACAAACTAGAGGAACGGCACCTTATATTCCAATTGGGTAGGTTGCAACCCAATGCTATGAACATTTGAGTCTCCAATTTTAGGTAACTACACCCGCCCACCACCACCTGGACTTGCACTGATTTCTCTCCTCCCCCTCCCACTTGCAGTCCTTCCTCTAACCTCACAATTTGCAAATCTTGCATCCTTTTGTTTCACATCTTGTGTCTTTTCATCTCTGGCTTTTGTCCAACCATCTGCCTATCAAAACCCCTCTCACCTGTTTCCACTTATTACCTGCCAGGCCAGTCCTGCCCCTCCCCTCTTCCAGCTTTTTCACCCTTCCCACAAGGGTCCCAACATGAAACGTCACCTATCCATATTCTCGAGAGATGCTGCCTTGAGTCACTGAGTTACTCTAGCACTTTGTTTTTTTTTTGTAAATCAGTCCCTGTAGTTCTTTGTCTCCAGAAGGAAACAGATCAGGCTGCATCACTGAAGAACATAATGGAATCCCTGTTTTAGGCTGATATCCCTACGTTAGAACTCTTATTTTTACTTCACAAATGCTGCCTGATGTGCCAATTATTTCTGGTGTTTTCTGTTTTTACAACTGAAAGTTTGTTGTTACAGAATGACTATTGCATAACACTGTACAGTAATTAAAAGTGAACACCAAATTTAAACCGGTCAACAATTCATATTCCCACAGTGTGACATTTTACATTATCTAAGTTATCTAGTTTTAACAATCTGAAGAAGGTCATTCTAATTTAAAGCTAACTATTGAAAAGAATGGTGCCATTCATAGGTAGCTTTGCTGCATTTCTCAAAGTTGAACATTTGTAAATAAAATGTTACTGAGGATGACGTTGTTTCACTGCTAAAACATAATTGTGTTAGACCATAAACTTGGAAGATTAAATATATTTTTGACTAAAGAATATGTCTCCATCATTTGTTACTTGAATTGGATATCCATGATTATTTAATTAAATCAACATGGTGCATTATACAAGTGCATAACTACTTTTACAATGCAGTGCATCAAAATAAATATCATTTTTTGCATTTCTATTTTGATTCCTTGCTTTCATAACTGGCTGACCCCTTCAGATATCATATTGTTTGTTAATGAACATTGTAGCAGCTGTAAAACTTAGGAACATTTGGTCTTTGTGCATTATTAAGTGGAATTGGAAATCAGATTCCAGCTTTATACTCAACAGAGAAAGTATTATAATGGATAAGTGGAAAAATCATTGCCCCAATTTTGTAAATGTATTGATCACATTGAAAGCAGAATTTGCCTATGTAACATTATACTTTCATATCAGTTAATCAAATTGATCTACCGTACCTCCTGTTATCTACATTGGAACTGATTTTTAGTGACATTAATAGTCCAGTTCTGAAATTATTACTGATTTCATTTTGACAAATTAATGTGGATGTTCATATAAGCTCAAGATAATGTTGCATTAAATAATATAGATATTGGTGATCTCAATTATGTTACAGGTTTAACTCTGCTTTCTTACATTGCTTTATAATGTGAGATCCTAATAATAAAATCGATAAAATTATCAAAAGTTAATTATTGGAAGTACAAGATGCTTCTACTTTTAATGCCATGACAAATCTTGTATTATGTAACTATTATATTGCAAACCACTGAGTAGAGGTAATGACTTGTTGCATCAAGCATTATTTTTTTAATCAACCTGATCCACTTAGAAATTGGAATTTTCATTTTCGCTAGAACATGTTATGTGGGATTATGGAACACAGGTAATGGCACTGCTCAGCTTTTTAATAGCAAAGTGAAGATTCCATGTTGCTCTTCATTATGATGTCTATCGTTGTATTGGCATTTATCTAAGCGACATCCAAGGTCACATTTGTCCACAAATATAAGTACAAAATTTAGGACCGCCTTTGGATATACATGGGATGAAGTCCAATATTTATGAGGGTAAATATTGGCAGTTTTCAGTTGAACTATTGGCAAGCACAACAATTTATTAACTAATAACATCATTCATAAACATACATTTGAAGGAATGTTCATCATAGTAGTCAAAACTAATGTTAAATCAGCACTCTTCTGCCACAAATGTTGCTTCAACATTTAAAGATTAAAAAAAGGAAATGCTTTTTTAGTTGTATGCAATGTAATCGGTACATTATACAAGGTTTGTCGTGGCATTAAAAGTAAAATCATTTTATGCAATGCGAGGCTTTTGTTAAAGGTCACGCTGGTTGAAATTCATCCCATTTTAGAGCACTACTGAGCTAATTCGAAAACAAATCGAAAACAGACAATTTTCTAACTGTCACAAAGCATTACTTACAAAATAGTCAAAACGTGCTTAGAAATATTAGCAGTTCTGCAGCATGGTGATGCCATAATGCTATTTGCATGCAGATGTGGAAGACTTGAACTTGGTTACAGATGAGCCTGTCAGTATGTTCAGCTGCTACATTCTCGGTGGTAGGTTGTGGGCTTGCAGATTACTCCCAGAGCTTGTACTGAGCAGATTTACATGGATACGTTTTTCGATTTGACATGGCACAGGACTTCTACAGCTAGTAATCTTTTTCATTGATGTGAATACTTTTTTACTTGATTTTATAGCTTCTTCTTGATGTCAGAGATTTGTTGGAATTCACAAACTGAGGACATGGTTTTGCTCCCAGTTACAGGTTTTCGAACCAATGTCACGGTAGGGCTTTTCCTGGTGGATGGAAGTGACTACATTATATTGTGCAAGATCCATGCATTGCATGAGTCTCGCTTCTCAGGTCTTGGCTGCTGCTGCACCACAGATTTGACCTTGCAGATCCAAACAAGCAAAGTTTGGCCAATTATGTTCCTGCACAATGACTGCAGGCAGCTGGCCTCAATTGGAAATGTGTATCCAATCACCAGCATTTGAGATCATTCTGTGTTTCTCAATGCTCTCAAGTCTAGAGTTGACTTTGGCTTTAGCCACATCACCAATGGCAAGCTTCCCATTTCTCATTAATTTATGTATGTTCGCCAGACCCATTGGGTAAATTGATGAGAACAGTAAGAACACATTTCTATTTAGAGTAATATCGTTTTTTTTAATGTATTTCCTATTTTTTTTATTTAATTGTGTTTTTTAATAGTTTGCAGGTGTTTTTTTTTAATGTTCGAAAGTCAGTGATGTTCAGAGTCATTCAATTTCTGTGACACAAGTAACACCTGATACAAGGACCTCATGGCTTTTAAAACCACCAGACTGGGCAGCTAGTTATACAGGGAAACGCCTTGCACTGCCCTCAATCACACTGTTGCATTGGGTGACAGAGCAATATGCGGGAGCCAGACTTCCAATGGAAGACTGAACAAGAGCATGTGTAGTTTGAGAACTGACTGTCATAGGAATTATGCTATGATTTAGGTTTAAATGCAACCATGTGTAATTTGAAGGTAGACAAAAATTCTGGAGAAACTCAATGGGTGAGGCAGCATCTGTGGAGCGAAGGAATAGCTGACGTTTCGGGTCGAGTCCCTCCTTCAGACTAGAGTTCACTGCAGTCTTACAGTTTAGAAAATCTTTCAACTCTTTCCACACGATACAATATCCTTGAATATGTGAAGCTTCAACAACATTGAAGCTTCTTGTGAGTTATTCAAGAGAAAGCATGATGCTTGTTTGGCTCCAGTCCCAGTACTTTAAACTAGCACCCCTCCATTACAGGCACACTGTAGCTGCTGTATTTACCTTTTGTAAAATGTTCTGTAATTCTCTTCATAAAATATTATTATAGTACTAACCAAGTCTGCAACCATCTTTAATAAAGAAGGACAACAAGGGCAGTTGTTACATTTGTACTGTATCACATTATCAGTCATACACTCAACAAACCTGGAAATACTTCACCATTTTCTCAATTTGACTGTGTCTTTAATCCTGAGTCTCATTACCCAACCCCACTATGCAATGGCTTTGTCTTAAGGACTACAACAGGTCAGAAGAATGGCTCCAGGCCATTATAGGATGGGCAATAAATCCATTAAAGCAATACAGAAGCTGAAAATGTTAAGTAAAAACAGAAAATGCTGAAGAGCTTCAGCAACAGGCAGCATCTATTGAACGAGAAACGGCTAACATTTACGGTTGTAGACAAAAATGCTGGAGGAACTCGAACCTGGGCCTGTAAGCGCTGTAAGGCAATAACTTTACCGCTGTGCCACCGTAGGTGATAAATGTCAGCTATTAAAGTAGAAGCTGCCTGGGTTACTAAATATTTTCCACATTTGCTGTTTTTATTTCAGTTGGGCACACATGCTGACCTTGCCAATGAAAGTCACATGACCTATAAATAATAATCAACTTGGTAGAAAGTAGTTAAGAACCTTTTTCAAGTCCTAATTGTTTCAGCAGATGTACTCCAGTTAGTGCTGCAACATTTTTGGTTGAACAACCTTAGCATTATCACTGGTAAACCAGTACATTTAAAGTAGGCATATATTTTATATTTTGCTGCGTAATGGCAGAGACCTAAAGGTAGGCCCTGAGAATATATATGTTTTAATAGTTAATACATGTGTTTGGCATTGTGGATTGAAATCAGCAACAGGTAGATGGGTAGACAAAAACGTTGGAGGAACTCAGCGGGTGAGGCAGCCTCTATGGAGAGAAGGAATAGGCGACGTTTCAGGTCGAGACCCTTCTTCACACTGATGTCGGGGGGGGGGGGGAATGAAAGGAAGAGGCAGAGACAGTAAGCTTGTGAGAGAGCTGGGAATCCTGCACCTGGACCTGCACCTCGTCTACTGCATCCGCTATTCCAGGTGTCAACATGGCTACATCGGCGAGACCAAGTGCAGGCTCGGCGATCGTTTCGCCCAACACCTCCGCTCAGTTCGCAATAACCATCCTGATATCCCGGTGGCTCAGCACTTCAACTCCCCCTCCCATTCCGAATCCAACCTTTCTCTCCTGGGCCTCCTCCATTGCCAGAGTGAGGCCCAGCGCATATTGGAGGAACAGGACCTCATATTGCGAATGGGTAGTTTACACCACAGCCGTTTGAACATTGACTTCTCTAATTTCAGATAGTCCTTGCTTTCTCCCTCCTTCCCCTCTCCTTTCCCAGCTGTTCACCAAGCCTACTGTCTCTGCCTCTTCCTTTCTTTTTCCCGCCGTTCCCCACACCCCCCCCCTAACATCAGTCTGTAGAAGGGTCTCAACCTGAAACTTTTTTTGCCCCAGTTAATGATGAAGTGGTGTAATTTGCTCAGTACAATATGTTTACTGCTGGTCTGCTTCTCACAAACCGAATTCCCAGCATGAATCTGAAGCAAAAATTAGATTTCTTGTTACTTAATCCAATTCTATTTCAAGTCCATTGGTACATTAACCTGATGGCTTAAGCAGTGGCGAGTATGTATGTCCAGATTTGTGGTGGCCCTTCATTTTGGCAAATTTAAGATTGCTGCTGCTGCTGCTACAATGCATATTAAAATCTGGGTACAACACAAAAATGTCTCCTTTCCTTGTTACTGTGGACAGTAGCCATGTCATAGTTAAGTGTTATAATAAAACTGGGTAGACCAATAGACTGGGTGTTCCAGTTTGCTAAAGTATAGGCTGTTTTGGCTCATTTCAACGTAAACTTTATCCATCATGGTGACATGGTTTAGGCTTTGGTCCAGAGGTTTGAGACCAGATTCAACTTAATGAAGAAGGAATGACCTCCATCGGGACTGCTTTTCTGTACAGATTTTCAATGTGTTTCTTTGAAGAATCACACCCACTGACCCACCATTGTTAATTTTCATACGCCCCATCCTCCAAGTTTTCCCTTTGATATTCTTTTCCCCAATCCTTTCACTTAACCACTCCTTTCCCCTCGCCATTGTCCAATTGACTTGCTCCTCAAGCTCCCCAGTGCTAGCAGCTTGTGGTTGTCGATCCTTTTGCGTGTGCTTGAGAGTAAGTACGTTAAACATTTTCTAGTGTGCACCATGATTTGGATTGTTTCGGCATTAGAATTCCACTGCAAGGCATTGTTCAAGAAAGGCATCGCTCTGAGCCAGACCATTCCTTGCTGTTTTAACATTTGTTCAACAGTTGTTTTAACATATATTTTCAGATGCTGTGTTTTTTTTACAGCTCTGTGTATTGGTTGAAGAGAAAAATATTCCAATGTTAACACATTATCCAATTGGCATTTATGTTATAATATATGGACATTCATCAATAGCACCATCCATTCATTGAATGGATGTGCCCCTTTAATATAATCAGAACAAGTTTAAACAAAAAAACAGTAATGTAAGGATAGCAGTTGTATTTTCCCATTAAAAAGGCAACTCCTGATGGAAACACTGAGGGAAATAAAAGCCACTTTGAAAAAGGAATAATATATAGGACACCCTGGAGTTAATTATATCTGTCAGTGATATGTAAAGTGATGGACATGGCAGCAATTTTAATCATGTCTGCCTCTGTATTCTTAGGAAAGTAAAAATCTCAAGGGTTATACTCACAAGCTGGTGAGAATGACTTGTACCTTTTTAAGTAATTCTCCCACTAAGCATTTGACAGCAAGAACACAAGTGAAGATAGAGCAGTGTCACAGGCATGTCCTTCAAGCTGAGATAGAGCTGTGTAGGAGTGTCAAACTTGTCTGGTTTGCCATCATTGACCATGTCCAGTTAGTCTCAGTTTAGCTATTGCATTAAGGCTTCCCCTGATAACCAAACCCATTAGTCTACTAAAAGGGCAAATGCTTCTAGGCAACAATTACATTTTCCTCCACTATGCTTTTAAGGAGGGATTCATGGAATTGAAAGTTCTAAACGCTCATCGGATTGTTTTATTGATCCACATAAGTATAAAGTATATTAAACATGTACAGATGGCATTATTGGCATTTTGTTTTTGTTCCTTAAAAATCTAATGGTTCAATTTCAGGTTGTGAATTTTAACTTTCATTGCTGGATGGTAACTCTCATCTGTGGGGGGAATGTTCCCATTTTAGTTGCTAAATTCTTCAATGGGAAGTAAAATAGTTGATGTGTACATTGACTAGGCAATCTGCTATAACAGTTTTCATTCCTCGGATGAAAAATTCACGATCTATCCCAAGTTCTTCTTTAAAAAGACAATGATGTAGAAAATATGATAAAGCATTCCAAATTAATTCTCATTATTCTACCAATGTGTGCATGAATTCTAATATTTTGGAAGATCGGTTAAAAAGATTTAATGGTTTAAATACCAAATATGCAAACCACATTTCTTAAATTCTTAAATCAAACTTGACATTTATAGCTTGGCAATAATGCAATTTTTTAAAATTTTCCTCACGACAACGCAACATTTTGTAGAAAGTTAAAGATAAGTTTGAATAACTGTTTAAAAGTTAATTACTGCAAGCAGAATCTTTACACTGTGTTTCTACTTTTGTTTGAAACATAAATCCTTATTAAAACTTCCCTGAAAATAAACCTTTCTGGAAGCAGTCAACAATAAAATAAAAAAATGTCACACTAGCACAATAAGCAGGCAGAAGAGTGGTTCTGTCACCAGATTTTCCTTGGATGAAAATGATTTTCTTTTTAAGGAGCCTTAATTCTGTTCAATGCAAATATGTATATTTAAAACATCTCAAATTTGTCCAATGCTATCTGGGTCATATCTTCATTCTTCTGATCTTGTCCCAAAGCATTGCAACCTGTGGTTGAAAAATGCTTTTTTATTTCCCTGTAATGAAGACATCTAAACAAAAGCAGATGTCTGTCACAAAACATTTTTGTCATTGTGACGATACCTTCCCACATGCCCTTGTTCTTTTCTGACTGTGCTCTTATTTCCCTTCAAGGTCTGGCACACCTGATGATGGGCGACCAAGGTATGGGTTCCATTCCTTTTTTCCACTGTGCTTCCTTCTTCTTCCCCTTTAGTAGTTGTCTTATTCTCCATCTAGAAATAATTGAGAAAAGCTTAGTTTGGCTGTGTGAAGAAAATTCTGTCTTTCTTTACTTTTGTTCTTTTTGCACTTGAGTCCAGCTTTTTTTCTTTGCCTTTGTCTTTGTGCAAATTAGGCTGAAATGATAATAATTAATGTGAAAATGTCAGTGCTAAATAATTAAAGCACTGTTAAAGTTATATTGACTGTCTAACTGGTTTGGAGTGCTTGAAGTCATGATGTTCAGAGTTGTGCTTGCTCATGTATCTGGTGGTATTGTCACTAATTAGTGCCTGCTCTCAGCTTGAGGTGTGATGAATTGTCACACTTTGTTGCAATATGTGCAGCAGTGTGCTTAGACCATAAATAACTATGCATGGCTGATTGAAAGTACGTTGTACGCACCCACCCAGGCTGCTGGAATGCTGGAGGAATGGTTTTAAAAGCAAGTCGATCACGACCTCATTCCTCATTACATTCAATGTTTTATTTTTGAGTCATCACCAAACCTACCATCATTACATGGAATTAATATTTCCATTTCAACATAATGTTACTTCTATATGTTTACATGTGGTATACTTTCTTGCTATGATTGGTTGCCTTAACATATATCATGAAACTTATAAATTGTTTCTCTTTTTATTCAAATATGCTTACTTCATGGAACCATTCCATCAATTCCATAGGTAAAATTAAAGGTACTAAATGTCTTTTTTTTTTGGCATAATTAAAAGTATATACACGTAAATGCCACCAATGCAAATGGGGAATGGTAGTATATTTATTTATTATCTGAAGTTTAATACTGAGCAAATGATGTGTGGTTGTGATATTGTAATGCATTGTGACTTCAGGTAAGGTTATCGCTGATATTTGTTCCTCAATATTCAAAGTGACAATGATATTCCTAGCTGCTTGTTGAATACAATGTCTTAGAAAACTAACAAACAATTCTACACTCTTGATGGGAACTTGAAATGTTTATTTTTTGTATTTTAATTTTTGAAGATTTTGTCAAGGCCAAACCAACATCTTGTAACACCCCTTTTGAAACCGGATCAAAGTTATTTTAAATGTAGTGCTACACGTTAATTTGAACAACAACATTTTGATATTTAATGGATATTAAGTAATTGCATTGTGTTTTAAGAGTCAGGAGTGTTTAATTGTCAAATGTACCATCAATGGAACCATAAATACTACCAGCAATAAATAGACCTGTAAACACAATACACAGTCCATATATCATAAGTACAAATAAACACATGATTATTGGTTATTGAGTATTAAAGGATACAATTTGAGTACATTTGTTAAATGAAAGATCAGCTCGGGTGAAAGACAATTTTAAAATATCACAGGATCATAATTTTATGTGAACATGTGGGATAATATATATATTTTAAATAATGCAGTTTGTACTAATTACAGATGCAGAATGTTCTTGATACTCAGAAACCTTTAGTTGGAAAACAGCCATAAACATGCAGGAGAAGCAAAGTTCAACTGATCCCCATTGTTGTAGCCCTGGAAGGTCTATATTCTGTGCCACTCACTGTCTTTAGGAGAACAATATCTTGGCCATATATTTCTACTGGAATTGGTCGTATGGATATGAGCATAATATAAGCTTTAGTTTGAAATTAAAACTGTGCACTGCCCTTGTCAAGGTTCTCCTTGAACATTGGATTCTTTGATTATGCATTTGTGAATTATTTAAACCTTACAGCAAAAAATATTCAAAACCCCTTAAGCAGTGGGGACTGCCTACAGGGGGAATCATAACACAGATTTAAAGAAGGGGAGAGCTATTGAGGTATTGGTATGAAGTTTGTATGATGTTTTAATGTAAGGTCTCAGTGGTATGCTTTTAGGAATAGAATTGCAGGCAGAATCAGGCAAGGGAAGAAGGCAGAAAGGGAAGAAGCACATGTCATTTTAATTTCTCCAGGTGAGCAACAGTATGACTTCAGATGATGCCCAGGACCATGGTCAAAGAGACAAGAGTCAAGAGTGTTTTATTGGTATATGCCCTGAAACAGAGCAATGACATTCTTACTTGCAGCAGCACATATGTGAACATAGTACTCTGTAAACAATATAATAAACTGGAAAAATAGCTCAATGTGTGTATACATACATACATACATACACATAAAAACAAAAACAATTATAGTGCAAAAAGATAAAACCAATGCCCCGTCTATGTTGTTCAGAGCTTATTTGTTTTATCGTGTTTAATAGCATGATGGAAGTAGGGAAGAAGCTTTTCCTGACCATCGATGTTTCTGTTTTCGGGCTTCTATAGTTTTTTCCCCAATGGCAGGAGTGAAATGAGTGTGTGGCCAGGATGGTGTGGGTCTCTGATAATGCTGGCTGCCTTTATGAGGCAGCGACCCGTATAAATCCCTTTGATGGTGGGGAGGTGACTACCCGTGATCGACTGGGCAGTGTTTACCACTTTTTGCAGTCTTTATCACTCCTGGGCATTGAAGTCCAGGGGGGGTGACTCATAAAGTTATTGGAACAGGTAGTTAAAATTGGTTGGGATGATGGTGGATCTTTGGGAAGGAACTGTCATTAAGAGCCTGTGCACCATTCCAGTTTATTCAAGATGAAGCAAGTGAAATGGATCAATCCAAGATGATCCTCAGAAATCGGGAGTGACATTGATGGGAGTAACGTGAAATGAAGGACTGGACGTGGTTGGAATTATTGTTTGGTGCTGCTCTGAGCTTTTTTGAATGCCATTCTCAAAAACCACTGTGCCTAAGCCATTCTATATTTTTCTAAATCAGCAGGTGACTCGATCCAAGGTGGCAGTGTAGTTGTTCTGATCATACAATCATGGGACAGCTCATCATGATTTACAAACAACTTTGCAAGGAATATTCAAAACTGTCATGCATACAGATATCGTGAATATTTTTGGGATATGTGGAATAACTGAAATTAATGAAATTGTATAATACCAAAAGCACAGCATGACATTTAATAGATTGATATCATTCTTCACAGCAGTTTGATTTATTTTGAGAAATATCAGTAATAAACATATGTATAAGATAAACTAGCATCTCAATCCTTTCATGCATTTATCTTTGTAAAGAGAAAGAACAACAAGAAATAGTGCAAATCATGCTTTGTTTGGTACAGAGATCTTGTTTAGTAAGGTGTTGGGATCTGTTGGACTAATTTTATGTTAGACTAGTGAAGCATTTCCTAAAACAGATCAATTTTTACACTTTCTGTTTTTAAGTGTCAGATCGGGTATCATGGTGACTCCATGGGTTAAACAAACTCTGCTTTCAGAATCCAGAAAAGGCTATTTATTTTCTTCCTTTTGTATAATTTCCCTAAGTCATGAATTTAATCTCTATTTTTTACAATGAGGCGTTGGGAATATGAGTGAGGTATTGCAGTTGATGGACAATTGAACTCTATTTGACACACTGAGAAATATATTCAAATTGAAACTTCATTGTGTGGAAAATTAAAGCTTGGGGAACTCATAGATTTTGTTTCAGAGAATGCAGAATGTTCTGTCATTTGGCTACATGTTTCACAATATCCTAATGCACTTTTAGTTTGTAATGCAGGAATTATAGCAGGATGCACACAGTGTTCTTGCTCAGCAATATGATAAATACCAAAACATCTATTTTGGTCATGTAAAATAAGTAATAAATATTAGCCAAGGGACTGTGGAATAATGCCTTAGGAATTTTTATGTTCACCAGAGAGAACAGGTAGGTCCTCAGTTTAAGTCGCATCTGAAAAACAAGACTGCTAACTGTGCAACACTCCCTTAGGACTGCCAGTGGAGTGTCATGATTAATATCTGTGCTAAAATATCTGAATTTCTGATTCAAAGTCAGGAATACACCCAACAGTGCCACAGCTGAGACTACGTTTTCCATTTTCCAGTTTTCTCTACATTATGGATGTATTGAGTTTATTTGTTTTGTGTTTCTGCAATGCAGTTTTTCTGTGTTTTCAGTTTCAATTGCAGTAGGTATTAACTGGGCAAAATTATGCGAGGGATGGGCTAAAGGTAGCAATAGATGATGTGAAACAATTTAAGCATTTAGTATGCAATATTAGATTTAAACTCCGACTAATTAGTTGGCCTTCATTGACATATGACGTATGAGTTATATTGTTTTATTCTATGCATATCCCATTCTCTTGTTTAATTAACTAAAGGAGTGTCAAACTAATCAATATAATTCAATGAGGATCAATACCCATCATTTGTTCGTGTTACTAGTCACATAAGAGCTGAATATTCGCAGCATTTGAAGTAACTCACTTGGGAATTTTAATACAGTGGTACCAAAGTCGTTGTCAATTTTGTTTTAATTTACTGGTTTTGTCAAGTCCATGATGTCTTTCTCTCTGATTTAGAAGTAAATTATATTTTAACTGAAATATTTGAGATCATTGGCGTTTCTTGGAAATATGTACTATCGTGTTAAGGGCTCCACAAACTTTAAGAATTTTCTTTTTTTTTTCTTAAAGTTTGTAGCACCTGAGGTTGAATTTGAATTTTGGACTAAAGATAGGCACAAAGTGCTGGAGTAATTTTGCATCTCTGTAGAACATGGATAGGTGACATTTCAGGTCAGGATCCTTCGTCAGACTGATTTCAATATTTCTGTCTGATTGAATCAGAACTGAAGGATACAACATACGAATAATGACGACTTTAATGACAGCACAGAGCTCAGGAATAGTAGCATCTGTGAAAGAACAAGAGTAAAAACGGTTTAAGGTGGGGAAGCAGAAACAAATGACTACATGAAAAGTGCAAAGATTGACAGCAGTCCAAGGGTTAAAATCAGGAAAGAATGAACAGAAAAGGAAAACCAGGAAAAATTGAATAGGTTGAATTGACTTGCTGGTGATTTTTCAGATATAATTTATTGTCATGCAGCGTATTTGTTATATTCTACATATGACACCAGGAGCTAGTCTCTTGTCAGGCTTTTCCATTGGAGAGGCATATGACGGCATATTCCCTTTCCCATTGGAGAGGCATATGACTGTTCTGGAATCAAATGGGCCAACCACTGCCTAAGTGCACGTTTGATCCAAATGAATGTGCATTTTCAGAGCGTAAAAAAAGCAAAGAAAAATTGGTTTTGGTTTATAGCAAGTAGCCTTGTATGCCTCCTGGAAAAGTTTAAAATTCATATCCCCCTCTCTCTCCACCTCCCCCCACTGCTTTAATATAATTCTTCTGGAAGCTTCTACGATGGAATGAGGTTTCAGTCCGTTCATTTTCAGCTCAAAGATATTCTTAGAAGACCTTTAAAGCAAATAGGTCCCCACTAATTATATGTGAGATTAGGTTCTGCATATGTTTGGCAGTGATATTCCACCATTAAATTAACATGATTTGTGCCAGTTAAATAACTGTGAGTTAGATTTGGGAGCCAACAGACATTTTGAGACATGGTGGTTCTATCTACTGTGCAAGCCTTGATGGTATGGGAAGGTTTTTTGAGACATGAAGTCTTGAAGACACAGAATAATAGGGAATAACTGGATAACTGGAAGAGACCTGAGAGATGGAAGACTGGTAATTTTTGAAATAGTTCCATTTCAATGTTTTGAAATTATAGACGGGAAATTGAAGTATCAGGTGCTTAACTCCGTTTCAGTTTAGTTTATTGACACGTGTACCGAGGTATAGTGACAAGCTTTTGTTGCGTGCTAACCAGCCAGCTAAATTAGGCGAAAGACAATTCATGATTACAATTGTGCCAGTCACAGTGTGCATACATAATAAGGGAATGATGTTTAGTGCAAGATGAAGCCTGCAAAGCCTGATCAAAGATAGTCCAAGGGTCACCAATAAGGTAGATAGTAGTTCAGGACTGCTCTCTAGATGTAATATGATGGTTCAGTGGGAGAGGGAGTGGCCAGGGTGTGATATCCTTGATTCTACTGCTGGCCTTGCCGAGGCAGCGTGAGGTATAAATGGAGTAAATGGAAGGGAGGTTGGTTTGTGTGATGGTTTGGGCTGCACCCACAATTTTCTGCAATTTCATGCGGTAATAGATGCTGTTCCCAAACCAAGCTGTGATGTATCCTGATAAATTCCTTTCTACGGCATGTCTGTAGAAGTTGGTGAGAGTTGTTGGGGACATGGTGAACTTCCTAAGCCTTCTAAGGAATTAGGTGTTGGTGTGCTTTCTTGATTGTTGTTTAAATATGGATGGTCCAGGAATGACCTTGTTTTTATGCTGGTGGACTTGTATGTCAATCGCTAAATCGATTGAATCAATCATCTCAGCTGTCTGACTACAGGATGATATACACAGTGTAGTCATAAGGCACTTCAGTCCATCATATTCATGTTGATGAATGATTAACCATCTATATACTAGTGTTTAAGAGGGTGTAGGTTACACAGCTAAGGCACTTTGCAGCAGCATCTATGGAGCGTCCATCAGGCAACGTTTCGGGCCGAAATGTCTGAGAAGGGTTTGAATGAAACGTTGCCTATTTCCTTAACCATCTATACACCCGCTGAGTTTCTCCAGCTTTTTTACTAGTATTGGGTATTGGGTCTGTAGTCTTCTTTACCTTGGCAATTGAAATTCTTCTCAAATGTTATGAGAACACCTGTCTCCACAACCCCCTCCGGCAGCCCCTTCCACATCATTCACCATTGCTTCACTTCTTTATTGCACACACATTCTTGCAGCTGACTCAATCAAGTAAGGTTGCCTTCTCTGAGAATATTTAGTAGGTGCAGTTGTAGCAACCCTAAGAACAGTAGCTTGTCCTCTGCAGGAAGTCAATAATACTGTTTTATATGTGGAGTAAGATGTGCAACTACTGCAAAGTAGGCATCTGTGATGCTTTCAATGAAGGATGAACTCTCGCCCTGTGGTGATGTACGACCTTGTTCCTTTGCACATTCCACGCTTCCGACTGTTGTGATAAATGAACAATAGCTCAGCCACAAATTTTACAAAAGCGCTAATGCTTTTTTCATTACTTCACTGAAATAGGCCGAATGTTCTGTCGTCTTATTTTTGGCTTGTATTTAGGTGAACCCACAAATCATTGTGTTTAATGCAGGCCAACTTATTACTAAAACAAATAATGGTAATTTATAATTCCCCACACACAATACATGTATTTCGTGTATTGATAATTTGTTTATATAGCATAATCAAATATTATTCAGGATACAAAAGGAAGATATGAATTTGTTAAATTATTATTTAGCTGTAGTGTATTTGTAAAATAATATAAATTGAAAACTGAAGAATTCAAGCGGATGAATGGAGAAAGATAGGCATGGAAGTGGTGGAGGCTATAATGGGAGAATCTGCAGTGATAGAAATCAACACGTATCAATCCGTTGACCTGATATTTACTTTCTTATCAAAAGTAAGGAATAAAAAATGTACAACAGGTAGCTAATCCACCATTGCTGGAGTCCATTTTTATGGCCAAAGGAAGGATGGAAGTTGAAGTCAAGTTTATTGTCATGCACAAGTACGGTGAGGCACCTGCATGATGGAAATCTTCCTTGCAGCATTATTGCCGCCATGTAGACTTGGACAAATACACAAAACCATGCATTATACATGCACTGTACATGCATTCTGCTAAACAGTAAAATATAGAAAAAAATATCACAAAGAAAAACACATTATTGCAAAACACAAAAAAATACCAAGTCCAAGTTAATTCAAGAGTTTTCCACCGCTAAGGTAGAATTAGGATTGTGTGGGTTGGTTAAGGAACCAGATAGCTGTAGGAAAGGTTTCAGGTTTCTGCAACTCCTGCCTGATAGTAGCAGCAAGAAGAAGGCATGGTCTGTGTGCTGGGGATCTTTGATGATAAATGCCAGCTTCTTGAGGCAGCTTCTTATGTAAATACTTTGGATGGATGGAAGGGTTGTTTGTGTGATGGGCCAGACTGAGTTCACCACTTAGCGACCTCTTGCGTTCATGCATGTTGGAATAGTCATACCACACTACGATGCAACATGTCAGGATGATGTGTTTTGTACATCTGCAGCAGTTTTTTAATCAAAGTATTCGGGAATTAGGACAAACCTCTTGAAACTTCTAGGAAAGTAGAGGTGCTGGGACACCTTCTTACTAATGACATCAATGTGCTGGTCCCAGAGAAGGTTTAGTTTTTAGTTTAGAGATACAGCATGGAAATAGGCCCTTCTGCCCACTGAGTCCGTGCCGACCAGCGATCCCTACCGGTTAACAGTATCCTCCACACACCAGGAACAATTTACACATACACCAAACTAATCAACCTGCATACTCGTACGTCTTTGGAGTGTGGAAGGAAACTGAAGATCTTGGAGAAAACCCACGTAGTCATGAGGAGAACGTGCAAACTCCGTACAGACGGCACAAGCAGTCGAGATTAAACCCAAGTCTCTGGCGCTGTAAAGCCCCTGTCCCACTTAGGAAACCTGAACGGAAACCTCTGGTGACCTTGCGCCCCACCCAAGGTTTCCGTGAGGTTCCCGGATGTTTTGGTCAGTCTCCCTAATGGTGGAAAGTGGTTTCCGCGTAGTCGAGGCTTCTTCTATGTTCCTGTGATTTTTGTTTTTTAAACCGGCCTTGACTAAAAATAGGTTGCCGTTTAGTTGAAGCCAGTGGAGTGGGGAGGCTATTTACTTACAGGCAGTCGAAGGCAATCTCTTTTGATGACCAGCCATTTTGATTGGCTCACTGGAGTTTTCAGCAAAGATCTTGTAGGATCTTTATTTTTCAGGACCTAGAAGATCCGCCGGAAGGTAAAATGCTCGCTAACTTTATTAAACTTCTTAAAACTGTCTCCACTCCTTCTACCCCCCTTCTCTCCCCTTCTCTCCCCCCTTCTCTCCCCCCTTCCCTCCCTTCTCTCCCCCTTCTCTCTCCCTCTCCCCCTTCTCTCTCCCCTTCTCCATTCTCTCCCTCCCTCCCGCGCTCTCTAAAGGTCTTACCGTGCTCTGTGGCAGTCGTTTACCTTCTTCATCGCGCAGACAGCGCTCCTCCGCTGTCCCTGGCCCTCACCTTCACGATGTGTTTGTGTGTGTGTGTGTGTGTGTGCGGTCGGCAGCAAAGATCCTGTAGGATCTTTGGTCAGTAAATGCAGCTCGCGCTTCGGTCGAGATTTTCCAGGCAAGTGACCAAAACCTCTGGCGACTCATGGAAACCTTGGGTGGGGCACAAGGTCACCAGAGGTTTCTGTTCAGGTTTCCTAAGTGGGACAGGGGCATGAGGGCGCAATTCTACTGTTGCACCACTGTGCCACCCTTGTCGGATACAAGAAATGTAGATAGCAAAATATATCAATAGAGGCATCATGAAGGAAGCAGGTAGCGATGCAGCAACTGATTTTACATGGCACTTACATTGTCTTCCACCTGGATCAATAATATGGTTGCATCAACATTGAATTTCTCTTAATATACAAGTCAATGCCCGATATTTGTGAGCTCCAGTGCAGATCCATGTTCCTAATGACATTGAAGCATGTGTGAAAGAGATGATACATGGCTACACTTTGTCAGGTTTACGACTACCTGACTTGTGTACAGCCCGTACATGTGAACGAGTGTTTGGGATGTTGACAGGATAGATTTGCCAGCTGCTGTGGGGCTATTGGCGTGAGTTGGCTGAAATGTTGCCACATTCTGGTTAGCACATTGATATACCTTTTGTGAATCCTATCAAGAAATATGTTGTTTGGGCCAGCAGCTGTATCTTTTTAAAAAACTGTCCATAGCACTTCGAATCTCAACAAAATAAGGACACAAAATGTCTGGAATAACTTGGGGTGGGGTTAGGCAGTATCAATGGACAACATGGAGAGGCAGTGTTCTGGGTTGGGACTTCAGTGATTGTAGTAGAGGGAAGAAAGCTGTAAGAGGTGGAAGCGAGACAAATCTTGGCAATTGATAGGATACAGGTGAGAGGTGGGTTTTCCAGCACTTTGTGTCGTTTTGTAAACTGGCATCTGCAGTTTCTAATGTCTGTATTAAAAACGCCATCAGCAGTAAAATCTTTTAAAATAATATAATTCTTAGCCTGTGAAAGTCTCAGGCTAAATTTTGTTATCAAGAATCACAATGGAGATTTAAAATACTTTTCCAGACTATTCCTACGGGACATCTCGCCTCTGCAGAACTCTTCTACTGACTCAGCTCAACGCCACATTTCCAACTTGCAAACTGTTCAGGTTACAAACTGTTCTTTGGAATAGAACCCTGCCATAACTGGGAAGAACTTGTACTTAACTATGTCTATTTTCTGAGCATCTGTGACTTGGAGAATGCTTAATTACCTTGAAGTTGTTGGCAAAAATATTTTGTGACATGCTACAATTTCTTTTCCTTCTGAATTTTGTTTTGTAAGCTTGCAATTGACTTTAGTAAAGAATGTTGCATGAAGTTGCACCATCTGATAGGCAGAACATTGATGGACTTTTTAAAAAACTTTTTATATTGTTTTACAAATTGTTTACCGGCGACATTTCTTGTTCTTAATTATCTCTACCTGAGACGCACATTACAGTCTGAAAATAATTTGAAGGTCAGCTATCTCTTGATAGTAGCATGAAATGGAATGATCTTCAGAACTTCAAAGAAACATATTCAGATATTTTATCTTCACGATATTTTGATGCACAATTAATAATAGACAAGTGCTGCCGACATCAAAAAAAGGCCTGTGTACAAGGCATGGTTCCTTTCTTATTTAGAATAGTGCATGCATCAGTCAAACAGACAGCATTCTTGAATTGTGTCAAGTTCATGAGTATTGTCAGCGCTACACTCATCTTGGCAAGTAGAGAGTATTTCATCATATTTAAGATTAGTGGAATGGTTTGGGATGTCAGGACATTAGTCACTCAACCACAAAATAGCCAGTCTCTGACTTGTTCTGGACACAGTATTTATGTGGCTGGTCCAGTTGAGTTTCCTTACAGTATGTTGATCATGGGGAACCTGATTGTAATGCCATTAAATTAAATCATCAATGAGAAAGAGTCTGGGATTCACATAATGGCCTAACTTGCTTCTTCGAAGCAACTAAACTGGGTTGGTAGCAAATCATCCTTGATTTTGATGGACTTCTAAGAAGAAGGGTAATTGTTTGGCAATTTATGTGGCATGAACATAACTTAACATGATAAACCATAATTCTTAAAACCAATCATTTCTGTGAATATCCATATTAAAGACATGACGTGAATTGCTCAGCTATGCCCATGTTAACAGTTGCTTAGGAAATAAATAACATAAAATATTATTTCTAGGTGTAAAGGTGATATATAAGGCTGGTGTTTTGGTACCTGAAAATAAGGACATTTTAAATTTGATAGATTATTGTTAAATCTCCTATTTTGTTTTTCCTATTATTTATCTTGCAATGTACATAACTAACATAAATGGAACAAGATTTCCTTCCAGTGAGCAATAATTCAGGGATGGTGCCTGTTCCTGTGAATTCATAACTAACGTCTTCCTGGAGCCCCATTTATTATACATCTAGGGTAGGTTCAGAGCGATAATGTCCCAGAACAGATGAAAGTGAATGCTAAAATAGAGAGGAATTCTGTACAGATGCAGTCTTTAAAAGGGTACCCATATGTGTCCAAGAGCAATTAATGGCATACGTATCAAAGCACAAAAAGCTGTGAGTGTCAGGTAAGGGGAGGGCTATGTTTAGCAGGACCAAAGGCTCTGGGGTTTTCTGCATCAAACTTGAAGATATTACTGGGAGTCATCAGCAGGAAGTGATTGAAGTTGCCATTGGAACACCAATATTCCCAGAGCTGCCATGCTGATATTTCAAAGACATTTAGAGATAGAAAAATAATTGGCATATCCTTTACCATTTACACAACTTCCACTGACTTCCTCACCTGTTTCTCCATTTCCCTCTCAGTAATCACACGCCTGGATGTTTACACAGGAATAAAATGGTGTCAAAACAAATCAAATGGAACTTTTAGAAAATGTGTTAGAATATCTTGTATCGTGACATACTCCAGGCATACGTCTCCATGCATAACATCGTGGGAGAGATTTGTTCAAAGGACGAAAAACAATCCTCTCCCCCTCAAAAGTTTTCTCAAAATGCAGACAGGAAAAGGTGGCTGCCAACTGCAGCTAACACTATAGTAGATTGGGAAATGCAGGTTATCATTGAAGACAAACAAGGTTTGTAACAAGTGAAAAAAAAAAGCTCCATAAAGGCTAGGAATTGCTTGTCATATTTAGTGGCAGGTTTATGTAATTATTAAAAGAATAACAACGACATTCTGTGACGTATTATTTCAAGGTGAATGTTGGTGTGATATTAGCCTAAAGAAGGTCTCCAAACATTTCTTTGTAATCCATTTCAATCCTCTTCTTGGTAACTGTCTGAAATCAAACCAGAATATACTGATGGGATTTCAAGTCTCATTTTGACATTTATGCTTCCTTTTTCCATTTGTGTGATATTACCAGGTTGTGCACCTCCAACAATTCACTTGCAGATGAAACCTT